>NC_036462.1:1708333-2050000 GCF_002775205.1 Xiphophorus maculatus
GCACTGCAGTGTAAAGCTATCATAATACTTTATGGGATTTGTGCGTCTGGTCACTGGCATAGCAAGTGGAAGCTATAACTTTAGTTGTTTTGCTCCACAAACACAAATCAACAGTTGTACACTATAAAAACTAATTTCTGGGAGTGCTAAATATTAACCAATAGACTACTCCAATTTTAAATCAAAGATAATTTGTGGGTCAATTCTATGCCAGTCACTGGACATCCATGGGGTCCAGGTACCTGCATTGTGTTTCTGTTGTTATGTCAGGTTAGTCAGTCCTCATCTCTCTGTAAGATATGTTCAAATTTTAACATAATACTCATCTAAATTTAGTTTAAAAATGTTGAAAGTCATACTTGGCTATCTTTATCTTTTTGTAAAATACATTGAAAATTTAACCTTTGCTAGACCATAGTACTCCTCTGAATATAGCTTAAAAAATATGTTGAATATATACTTGGTCATCTTATTATCATCTCTTAACCATATTTAGATGATGGACATCTTTCTGTGGGTGTCTTGTCAACGTTCACTGTTCCAGTGACATGTTACATTGTTTACATGGAGGGTAATGTCTTCTTTTTGGTGTTCAATCCAAACTAATTTTGCTTGGGGAGGGTAAGAACTATTTTTCTTATCAAACATTTTTATTATCCTAAAAATTTTGATTCAATCTTAACAAAGAGTGTTAAGTTTTATGTGTTGTTTTATGAGTACATATACATGCATTATCTTTTGACATATCTTTTACATACACTTGATGACACTTAGGAATTATCATTAGGGTAGTGGTTTTTAGAAATATAAATATGTTGGTGTAAGTATTGAAAGTTTTCATTTAGCTTCAGCTTGTTTAGTGACGGTTGATAAGCCTCAAGTCAAACTTTCTTGGAATGTATGCTTCTTGAAGGCCTTGTAATATTTTTTCACGTTCATGTATTTGTGCCACGTTGACCTCACCAACACATGCTGGCTCACATTTGTGCCACTGTCAAATAGTTGTTGCACTCAGAGATATACAATTTTCTCTCCAATCTCTCAGAAGATGACAGTGCAGTAGCTTGTACACTGATGATAAAAAAGAGAAGAAAAATACTGAAAAGAACAATAAAAATTTTTTTAATGTTTCCTCAGCATATCATAGTAGTTATGTTTTTCTATCTCCTCCATGTTTGGCGCCACCCTTTGAATGGGAGTGGTATTGTCACTGCTCACAGGCACAGTCAAAAAAATTGGGATTTAAACCTGTGGCAGTCATGACTAGTAAACCGCATATATTAGCAGGGATCTTTGGGGGAAACTTTTAGATATCATCTTACTAAGATGATTTAAAAAGTTTGCTACTATTTCAATAAAATTTTATGCTTTCGACTCAATAATTTTCTTCTTTAACTGGTTCACTTTTAGTTTTTTTTTTCAACCTTTGAGGACAAACTAGATTATCAAAATGATCTTAATAGTAAGCCTGTCAAAAATAAGCAATAAATCAATTAATCCCATGTTAAATAATGCATCTCATTGATGATTGCTGTCCACTGGGATGCTCCCTTTTAATATCATTGAAAACATTTGACACCCAGTACAAAGTATTTGGTCTGCACTACCTGCCTCTTTTGCCTGTTTTCTCTGCCTATGCTGAATTACTATTTTTTTTTAAGTACAATCTTGGTTACAGAGACTTCATAATCAATTTTAATTACTGTTGCTTTATTTGTTTTGTTTTCGTTTGTATATTAAAAATGTTTTCCAGTTCTAATGTGAAAAATTCTTTAGAAATTAAAGTATTTTTTGATTTTTCAGTGGTATAATAATTTGTCGCCCAGCAAAATTTGTTACCATAACAGACCTACTTAATAAGTTTGAATTAAGCAAATTTAGTTTATAATGTATATAAAATAAGTGGTTGGCATTCAATTCATTAGTTTGTCTTTTAGCTTTTGTACTCACTATTATCTACTCTCAGAAATTTTTATTAAAATCTGCCAAAATGTCTTTATATTATTACACTAATTTTTGTTAACACTTTGTTTAATGGTGTAATTTGTTAGACATTTAAAATAAGGGGGAATAATGACGCAGTAAGCACTATTCATGAGCATCGGTCTGTTGATTTATATAGGCCTGCATGAGACAGACTAAAGGAGCAGCTCCAGTGATGCTCTCAGTGATCGCTTCCACACTTGTAATCTGACTTGACAAGAGCGGAACTCATTCTAAAGGGATGTACAAGGAGAGGCAAAAAGAGAATTGCTTCATCCTACAAGGATTCAGCTACTAGGATTAATTCTCATCTTGGTCCTACTTTCTACACTCACTAGTGCAGCATCAAGGAGACATTACTGACGTCTGATCATACTTTTATTTATTTTTTTGTAAATGATGATAGGGAGCAGGAGATGTGTGTAACTGGTTTGATTAGCAAATAGCCATGGGATTCCAGGATTTGATAATCGTGAGTAAAAATACAGCAGTTTCTCTCAGCTCTGTGCAAATTTTGTCTTTCGGGTAATTTTGCTAAATATTTTTCTTAGCTTATGGCAATAGAGATGTTGCACTGGTTTGTATCGTTGCTTTTAGCTATATTTAGGAACATTAATAAAGTCTCAGTTGACCTTCGAACCGCTAGTCGATGGAAAAAAAAATTAGTTCTCAAGGCTAAGTTAGATACTCGTCATATGACCAGTAGAGACACATTGCAGTGTAATGTCACTGGCACAAAAACTGCTTGCTAACCATGACTACCATTGGTTTTAGCGTCAACATAACGATCTAAATCTTAAATGTACACGTGTTTTGTTTTTTTTTTTTTTTCAAAGGTATGCAGTGCTTTGCTACTAACTTTCAAAACTGGCAACTAAAGTCAGGAAAAAGAGTTACTTAAAAATAGCAAGGGAGAGAAAAGTAGGTCAGTTATGCTAGCTTGACAACATTAAGCTTGTAGATTGGTGTGGCATTTGGTGTGTTTAGTTTCAGTAAAACAAAAGGCGACCTACACACTAATCTGACAGATAATCAGCAAAGCAGGTGGTTAAAATAGCTGATCTACCAACGCTGTGGTAGCTAGCTAATCTACCATAGCAATCATTTATTAATGATCGGAAAATAAACATCAAGCCTGAAAGCACAAAACTGTAACACAATGAATGTTACATTCTTTATGTGGAAATGTTTACATGTTTTTTTGTGTATTGAATTCTGATACATATAGTGGTGTTACTGCTAAAGCCTTTTTTTTTTTTTTTCCCGATTTTCCCTTTACAACAGTCTTACAACGTCCTGCAGTGAGTGGTGTGTTACGTGGTGGTGTGTTGAATAAGCCCGATCTAAAATCGCTCTGTTGGTCACGAACAGTCAACGACTGCCGGCGTGACCGACAGAGCGAGAAAGAAGAACATGAGTAGTTTTAAGTTATTCAACATTTTTTTTGCCCTATTTTCCCTTTGCTCTTTCGCACTGCACTAAATGAATATTACCTACATGTCCAGGTTTTATTTTGTTAATGGGAATGTTCCACTGTGGTATCTCGGCTATGGAAAGTTAAGTAAAAGAATCGTCTTTTTGTCCTCCAGAGTTTTGTGTATACACGAAATTTCTGGACGTAAATAAAATGCAACGTTTGTACGCTAAAGCACAAGCCAGTACCTGCTGGTGACGGTTCCTTGCTGTCTAGGTGTCAAGAATAACAGCTGGATTTCTTTTGGAATTTGTTTTTGGCTACCTGCTTGGAGACATGAAGTGCAGCGGCTCCCAACATCCCAAGGCTGGAAGCGGAGCGGCCCTTTAACGCTTGGCCACGTGCTGTAAGCCAACGAACCTGTCAAGAGTGACAGAGCACTGAAGTGACAGGAAAAAAATACCCCAGGATATGCACATTTAGAGCCGCGGCATAAAACATTCATCGTATGCTTTCCCCGGGAAGTAGCCTTTCGAAGAAATGTGTCATCAAGGTCATTTTTATTTCATGCCTCTTCAGGAAAACCCAGCAGAAGGAACGGAGGCTTAGGTTTTGTGTAGATTTCACTTTGGTGAGCCTTTGGTGTGAGGACTCAGGAAGTTTCTACTCTACACATTGATTTGTTTTATCATAGAATATCATTTAAGTGTTGACATTACATCCGCCTGGACCCCCTGGGTTAGTCATGTCTGTATAGTCTCCACTGCTGTTCCCTGTGTGCTGTTTGAAAACTGAAATGAAATCAACAGGTCGTGATGAATTTCTTTTTTTCTTTATTTTTTATTTTATTTATTTTTTTATTTTTCATTCACCGGAGAATCTGCGTTCTGTAGTACTGGTGAATCACTGTAATGGATTAAAAGAAAATGATGAAAACTGTAGTTTGTAGGGTGTCTAAGGGCATATCTCTCAAAATCATTTTGTTTTTGTTTATCAATCAAATAATAATCATGTTTCCCTGTGGTTGCAATTGTGTTTATTGAGATAGCAGAAATAAAATATTAGGACATATGAGTTTAAAGATTTTAGTCATCAATCAGTAGTTCCTTTTTCTTAACGTAAATGTCAAAGATGTTTAGCTTCAGTTCTTTTTCATGGCGATTGGAATTTTGTTGCTTTGGGTCAAACCATTGTTATACATTACTGGTTTGGACATCACATGGCTTATAGTTATTCAAACAAGCAACATTGCAATGCTTTGAGTGAGGAATATCGGTGATCAGGAATATTACACAATCACGCAAAAAAGTTATTAAAGTTATTTTACACCTACTTATTGGTGTTGTTTTCCCTTCGTTGTGGCCACTTTAATTTTTAAAAGTTCAATAAACATTAAAAACTGGCCTAATGGCCTCGTTTGTTCGTAGAACGTGGCAATATTCATAACAGTTATCAAATTTTTTTGTGGACATGACTCAATGCATAGTAGCAGGAGCGCATCGCTAGCTGTAGCGGCTAATAGGCGATCTCCAATCCGTTAAGGTATATCAGTGGGTCAAACATTTGATTCTGTCCCTTTTGACACCAGGAATCTGGCATCTTATGAACATAAGGAGAAAATGGCGGTACTGTGGTGTGTGGTTATTAGCAAAGTTCAGACTAGGTTTTTTAACAAATTAAAAACAAGTCTTTTTTTCATTTATTAAAAGTGTTTAATAACATACCAATCTTTACAAAGACACCCCATTGGCAAAATAAATGAAATACTTCAGAAAATATGCTGCAGTTACAAAAGTAATGAACAAATTTGTAATAGCAATTATTTTCATTCATTCAAAACTTCTCTTTTTGCAAATGGAACAGGCACAAAAAATATCAATGTTCATGTGAATAACGTGTTGAAAATGATTTCTACCCTCACAAATGAATGAAATCATGTTTGGCATTACAGGAATAAAACCTGTAACTATTGACCAGCTTTTTGTAAGTTTCTTTCGTGACAAGGTCAAAATCTTTTGAGGGTGGAAAGGATTCCTTTCCACCAAGTCGATACTGATCAAAACTTTAGTATGACTCAGTTAGAAAAAAACAACATATTTACACATTCTAGGAAATATAATTCATCTCAAAAAATAAAAATCAAACTGCCACAACAACGGTTTAATATTTCATGGATCAAGACAAAGTCAAATTTCCACAAGGCTTTTCATGAACCTAACTGTAAATAAATGAAAGCAGAAAGCCACTTGTTTCAGTTTAGCTGTGTTTGTTCTGTTTTCATTAGATTTTCATACTTGTTTTAACCTGAATTCTTTTAATGTTTTTTTAATAAACAGCTTGGAGACATTTCCCCTGTGGGACGATAAATGCTGAATAAGCAAAGGTCCTCGATACAGCAGTACCACAGAGCAGCACCGTGTTCTGTCCACCAGACATTACGTGTATAAATCAGGGAGAGGAGCCATTTGTTGAGCCCAGCTGCAGGCGTTGCGAAGAAAAACATGTCTTGGTGTTTGTGGCCTCTAGGATCTAAAAATAATATGATTGTCAGGATTATGCTTCATTCATACTCACAAAACAGGAAAGATGAGTTGTGATCCCACTGTATGAAAGTGGCTGTTGTTTGTAAATGCATTCATGCTTTTTCTTCCTACCTCGTTCCAAAAATAAAAGAATTATTTTTGACCAAAAAAGATATGCACGGCATGAAAGGTTTTCTAAACGGCCTAATCTTGACGATTGTGTTCTGTTTCCTGTTAAACCAGAAGAAATACACTCATGATAATTATGCTGATCATAATTTTTGTCAAAGCAAACTGTGGATTAAATGTAATTTGCAGCAAAGTAAGCTCTTATTGTCATTTTGTGTGTGGTGCTGTGTGTTTGGAGTGCTTGGTTATACAGCAGTGCTGGTTGCTATTGTCTGCAAGTCCCATTGCTGAGTGTCTTTGTATTTTTCAGATGAAGCAAAAAAAACAAAGCAAATAAAACCGTTAAATGGTTCTTTGAGACGGCTCCATTTCCTGCTCTATTTATCCTTTCTTATTGAATCTCTAAATGGCCTATTTGTAATTCAATCAAATTAAAATCATTTTCCCTGCTTTTGTGATACTTTATGATGATCTGCCACTTCTAGGCTTTTGGTTTCAAGGCACTGCGTTCCTCTGGGTACGTCTTCACAGACCGTCTGAGCCGCCAACATTTCCTAATTCAAACAATGTTGCACACACTGCCTCTTCCTTGGGAACGGCTTTAATTGAGTGCTTAATAAGAGCACCGCCACACAGCAACCCGCTTCGGCGGGGATGTGAGCGCTGGGACTGCTGCATTATTAAATGGACTTATATAAGCCCTGGAAACATCTTTCTCTTTACAAGTGATCTCGGAGTAAGGCCAGAGACTTCTGATGATACAGTTCGCCTCTCTTCTATGCAGGGATAATTTTTTTGTTGTTGTTTTTTTTATTTATTATTGAAGATCCACATGAGCCTATGTTTAGTGGTTTATTGTACATCAATGGGTGTGCCTTTTGTCTTTCCTTTTGGATTCAATCCAACAAATCAATTTAATAAAACTGCGCTTCGTTCTGTGTGTTAATAGTTTATTGTGTTTTCACACTAGTCCAGTAGACTCAGTTCGGTGAGGGACCAAAGTTGCAACATTTGTTACATTTTCAGCTGCTGCAGTTCTTTTACACCCCACTGTGTCAAATGAAGCAAACCCTTTGAAAAAACCGTTCCCCTCCTCACCTGTGGTGGTGCTGCGCCAATAACCACTGAAGGAAATTACAAGAAAACCTGTAAAGAAAACACAAACAGTTGGCGCAACTTTCTTCTTCACTAAATTGCAGACGGAAATGGAGTTGATTGAGGTTCTAGGCATTTGTTTTGAATGCACCCTCAAAGTATGGAAAAAGGAAATAGTCATGGCCCCATTTAAGATGATCACAGTACAATGATACAAAGTAAAAATATCACGGTTTGACGGTATTTTGTATCTTTTCACAAAAGCTTCAAACATTGATAAATCTCAGTCGTCAGGTGTAAGACATGGTCTGGTCCAGTAGACAACAATCTGAAACAAACTTAAAGACTGTTCCTACTTTATTAATAGAACATGTAAGTAAGATCAAGTCAGTTGCAGAAACAAATGTTTTTTGTTATTACATACATTTTAGGTATTATTGTGACTTTAATTTAAACAGATGTTTAGGTTACATAGCATAAGACAAAGTTGGATTTAATAGATTAAACGTTGATGGCTCAGTGGAGTATATTATATTGAGTCTAATGTAATCATAATCTCTCATATTTCTTAAGATTTGATTGGATGAAATGAGTCACTCGACCTAAAAAGAGTAGTGAAATGTTTTCAGATTATACTACATAACTTAATACATTTTCACATGATATTCCAACGATTTTGAGTTTTTATTTCCATAGTACATAAAACTACTAAACAATAAAAAATAAAACTGTACACCATGAATTAACTACATGTATCCAAAATGGGAATGGCCCACATGGCAGTGCATAGTACAAAATACGGAAGTTGCAACTTTAATCGTAACTTACCAATAATTGGTGGATACATACTTGGGAATGCGTGACATAACTCATACAGACATTTTGAAAACAATCTAACCCATACAAGGAGAAGTTTTGCGGTAGTTACGGATGAACAACATTTACGTGTTTGTGAGACACTTAAGAGGTTGAGAGAAACAATCACAAAAGATTTCATTGTTGCTTCTATTCAAGTCTTGATTGTCACGAGCTGATTGGGGCATTCCAGTGCTTCTCAGTAAACTGTATGGTTTGATTGTACAACCAGAAGGCCACAACCCTTTGGAAAATGAAAAAAAAATTAGGATGACAGATGTGGATGTTGATGAAGTAAAGTGGTTATATTATGCAACACGGCAATTTGTTCTTTTGAGGATGAACTCAAGCAACAAGGAAATTGTGAAAATCACCACTCAATTTGGCAATCAATGGCAGCAGAGGGAACATTTTCATCAAATAACCATTTATTGCTGTGCAGAAACCCTTCTCTTAATTCTGCTGAATTCTAAAGACTGTCTGCAAAATCAGGTGCGAAATGCCCTCTGTTTCTCCGGAGAACATAGCTCAGGAATGTTCTGAACAAATTTTATTATTAGACAACGAAGGAAAGCATCTAGAATCCACATGAATAAATGTTAAAGATCCGGTTAAACTGGATCTTTGAATGTATATATTTTGCTTTTATTATATGAATAATATATGAGACAAATTAAAATGTTTCTTATTCTTTTGATCATGTTTTAAATCCTAATAACCTATAAAAATATAATTTAAAACATTTCTATTTTTAGTTCCTGTATCTATTAGAAAAATTATAGACTATTACAAAATGCTACTTATTTGCTAAATGTTTTAGGGACATTATTTAATTTCAACCTTAGCAGAAACATACATCGGAAAAACCCAGCAATGCTGCCTATGTTTATCTACAATATATGTTTATTTCACTTCTTTCTCTTACAATGTAAAATTATATCCATCTTTCTTCAGTAGGGTTAGGGCTATTTTTCCAATTGACCTGTAGTTTTCTCTGCTTTTAAATTGCAGAGAGCACAAGAGTGGTAAACTTGATTATTTTTAATTGGTAATTATCTGGAGAAGGCAGAGGATGCGGCCAGGGATCGAGAGATGAATTATTATTGATCATGAAACACATTACAGACCTGATCTAGTCTCAGCAGCAAGATCAATCCTCTTCACAAACCAACATTTCTTTCCTGGTGGCCTGTTATAACCAAACCACAATGTAAGGAATTAAAGAATTTTCCCTTTGTGGTTTTTTTTTTCAGACAATGTAAAAGAAGTGAACATAGATTCTTTGATAAATAAATTTCTCATTTGTTCGCAACAAATGGAAAAATAATTCTTTTTCACTTGGATGAACCCACAACGCTGAACCCACACGTTAAGCTTTTGCCCGATTATAGATGGACTAGCTGACAGTGGAACAGGTCTGAGTACTGAAACAGAAAAAAAGAAGAAATTTATTGAATCTGATTATCGGTTATTTAAAAAATTGCAGCTCACAATTAGCCACCAAAACAAACAGATTTATTCTACAGCTAATATTATTGTACACCAAACTGAAGAAAGCTTGTTTACTTTACTTTTCAAAAGTGATTTGACTACAGGTCCATTTCCAGGGCTTGATATTTTCAGACCCCAAAATCTCTTGGTTTTGTTCAGGTGTGTGGACTGCCAAAATGATTCTGTCAACAGTTGACTTTTATTTAATTAGATTTTTTAATGCCTTTTAAAAATGAACTGTACTGATATTGTACTGATACTGTTACCTGAAACACTTTTCTTTATAGCTACATCCATCGTTGTGTGTTCGAGGGCGCTGTCTGTGTCTGTGTCTCAAGAAATGTTTTTGAAGTATCTCATTAGAAAAGGTTGATAGAAATGGCAAAATTCTAAATAACTTCCGCAGTTTCAGAAAAAAAGTATTTACGCTTACTTGAGGTGTGTTTTCAACTTTTATGACATAGTTAACACACTAAGGGGGAGATGGAAACGCATTTGACAAATCCGTTGTGATGTAGGGGCCTTCTCCATCCATTATCTGAGACAAAACTGAAACATTTCAAAGTCCAGACCTCCAGTTCAGAGAAAAGACTTCATTATATGAAACTGTTATATTGTAATGCATTTACTTAAAAATAAGTACAAATAAAGACATTCACAACACAACACACCCTGTCCTATTGTTGCAGAACACATGATTATTTTCACTCTTGATCCCAAACCACATGCACTATTCATACACATACACAAATGCCTCTAATTTCTTTTTTAACATGTTTTGTCATAAATTAATACAATAAAATCACATTCTACATTTTTGCTTCTTTGTAACTTGCAACGTTGCATGGAATTGTTCTCCATTAAATCACCACATTGAATCATAGTGAATTATGGTTGAGTGGTGAAACAAATCGTACTGAAAAAGTGTTCACCATGTTTCAGCTGCAAAGCAGGGAACCCAGCCCTGCACCTTGGTATCTATTTTTCACATATTTTGTGTAAAATGGTTTTAACAAACATGTTACTGAATTACTAAATGCTAAAGTTTTGTTGTGCTGGCTCTGGCCTCTCTCCTAACTTTGTTTGTTCTCCTTATATTTTAGGACATTATCTTTTATGTATCCCGGAGGGGAAGAAAAAGAAGTACTTCCTAATTGGCATTTTCACATATACAGCAGGAGGAACATTGTGTTCATTGAAAATAAGCTTGAAGAGAACTGCAGATGTTGCAGGTATTAAAAATGTAATCAGTTTTTTCCCATTATGAAATTATTAGGTATTCTGGAAAGGCTCTGTTTGTTTATTAGACCGTTTCAGATGTGCGGAGTTCAGATAAATGAGTTCCTGTAGCCATTGTATCAAAGAACAATTAGCTGGTTCAGCCATTTAAACTGATGATGGCAAGAAATAATAATAAAAAACAGAAGAAACTTGTTAGCTTACATATGAAATGTAACGGATATCAGGAAATAAAAAGAAATGGAGCCATTCGGAGCCACCGCAAGGATATCATACATTATCCATGTGATAAATCTTACATTAACTGACAACTCATTTTACCACATCTACTGAGGTGACTTTGTGATCCATTATTTTATTTTGTCCATTTAAAATAGAACTTGAACAAGATAATAGGTACCACCTTTGTTTTACAGGGTGAAGGTAAATTATTTTACTAATATTTCTGCATAAATTGAGTTCCATGAACAATAATAGTCACTGGAGTGCCCCCAAGTGGTCAAATAATTATCTGGAAGAAAATTAATTCTTGGAGCCACTTAAAGTATTTAGCATGCTGAGGTGAGTGAATCTGTAGAATGAGTGTCTGCAAAGGGTAGCACACATTTGATTGGCACTTGCATAAATTCCTAATGTTGGAAAAAAACAACAACCAAAAAACCAAAACACTATTTCGCAGTTGTTGTTTTTCCATTAAGTAAGAAAATCTCACATGAATAAGTTTGGTGTGATAAATCATTAACAAACAAAAAGATGACTAAACCAAAGATGAGAAGAAGCCAGACGAAGGATGTCATGGCATATATAGTCCCTTGTATTAAAGGTAAATAATCCGTTTTGAACCAGATATTAGCGAAATCTCTCTGAAATAACGATTACAACTCAAAATTGTATCTTATATTAAGTTATAAAATTTAAAGGAAAAAGTTGTAAAGAAATTCTGGTTAAACCCAAAACAAATCAACAACACTAACCTCCATATAAACTGTTTTTCAGCAGAAGGACCTAAAAGAGTAAAGGTCAGGAACAGCTTTCTAAGTCTGAGCCTCTTATCAGGTTAATCAGGTTCAATACGATTATTATTAAGGTGTTCACACTTAGCACAGCTGGGTTTTTATGTTTTTACATTAGAAATTTGTTTGTTTTTTACTTGAAATGTTCAAATTTGTCATGTTATAGGCAGGAAAATGTTTAAAGTTATATATCAATATCTTGTTTATGTCTTTCTAAATTGGGTTTGTGCAATTTGGATAAGCACTTTATATCCAAATGACTTTGAATATTACAAACAAAAATTAGACCAGATTTACATTTAGAAATTTCCTCTCAGCAGGAAAACAAACCATAGGTGTTAAAACATTTCTCGTGAAAAATAAAAAGAGCAGAACTT
Source organism: Xiphophorus maculatus (assembly GCF_002775205.1). Classification (NCBI taxonomy): domain Eukaryota; kingdom Metazoa; phylum Chordata; class Actinopteri; order Cyprinodontiformes; family Poeciliidae; genus Xiphophorus; species Xiphophorus maculatus. The sequence goes on from NC_036462.1 coordinate 1,720,452, forward strand.
TTCACTATTCATTAAAAAGGAATAAAACAAAGCAAATTGTGTCGATAACAAAGGAGAACAGGAAGCTGGTATTTAAACAAAAACATGGAGGCCTGGTGTTAATTACTCCACGGTAAATAAATAAGAAATAAAACTCACACATATACACATGAACTGATGACTAATAAGGTTGGGGTCTGAAAAGCTGAGAGTGAAAATAATTATCTATTGTTAACTGGACTTTTTAATTAAACCGAGTAAACAGCACAGAGAGCAGAAGGTGATTCACAGCATAAAAACACCTGCATGTTGTTAAGGATGCTGAACTGGGTTTGTCACTTTTCAGAAGGCTCAAAGCTCCAATTAGCATTAAGTTAGTCAGGTTGGTATGCTTAATAAGATAATAATAACTTAACCCCTTAACTGGTGGTACCAAAATCACCAAAAAACGGCTGAAAAGGTAAACCCAAATTAAATCAGCTGCTGTTCTTGAACAATTTGGAGTACATGCAATAGCTTGGTCTCTTTATGAAGATGACAAGCTAAATTTTCTATTTTTTTTTTTCAGTCAAAAATATTTTAACTGTAAGTAGTTTGTAGCTATTACGTTTGTAACACAAAAGAAATTGAAAAATTTTGCTTCAGCCAGATTTTTCATTTTTATTTCTTGTAAATGCACATTGACTGTTGAATGTATGGACTGGAAAATACAATAAATCTGTAGAATAAAGTATTCTGCTTGTGGATTTCAAGATTGATCAGAATAGCACAAAAAGAAATGTCATTTTGGACATGTTTATTTTTGAGGATGTACAGATGTTCAACATACAGTCATCAATGAAGGCTCTAATGAAAGATAATGACCAGCAGAATCCTCAGACAGACACATTATTATTGATAGTGGAAATTACTTATATAAATAAAATAGCATATCTGTCAAGTTTTGGATTTGAGAAAACAGGAAACTTTTAGCAGGTTGCCGCCACTGTTAGAGTGGGGAGAGATGGACGGAGAGGTGGTTAGTGTGGTCAGACCTCCTCCCCCCTCTTGCGATATGCTACCATCCCCCACCCCCTCTCTAACGGTACGATATGGATGACATGTAAAAGAATAGTGTTTTTGCCCTCCAGTGTTGTCCGCATGCGGGAAATTTCCTTATGTTAACAATAACATGCAGATGGTCAACATTTGTATATCTGATTAAGTCAGTGCCTCAGCAGCTTTGCACCTTACAGCACGTCACTTACATATATATATATACACGCGTGTGGGCGCGTATGCACGTACCTATGTATGTTTGTAAGTAAGTAAACAGAAAGGAAGCCAAATAGAAAAAAAGTTTTGTCTTATTAAACTTTGGACACTGAGAATCTTCCAGGTTAAAATTAATTAATTTATTTTCCATAGTCCTATCATTCACTTGGTCTTCACAAACAACCGCAACATCTCAAATGCATTCATGTTCCTTTCATGACGTTCTTTGTGACGCTGTGAACGCCTCGGCTCAAAAGCAGCTCATATTTTATGTTTGTGTTGTTTTCCCAGCATTCAACAGGTTTCATTCAATCCTTCCTTTTCTGTGTTTAGTTTGACTTCATATACCCTCCAGTTCATCCTCTAGAGGCGTGTCAGAGTGTGGAATGGAACCCAGCAGGCAACGATTGGCTAGTGCATATCAGAACCAACTGGGCTCATGTCATGTGCTGGACGGTGCGTTTGATCCGTTCTGGTTCTGCCGGGCTCAAAGAGCTCATATCACTGGACAGCAGATCTCTTCTGACCACAGCAGATTAGCCAAATATTTCATTTCATCTGCTCTCAAGTTAATTTCATTCAAGATGGGATTCTGCACCTCCTGGACACAAACACACGAGTTTGTTACTGAAAGCTGTAGTGATCACTTTGTGTTCCTCTGTTAGATTTACGGCTCCTGATGATTTCTTTTGGACAAACTTGTCATTTTTATCATAACTGGTAACATTTGTGTTTTTTTCAGAATTTCACAACTTTTCCCACCTTTAGTACGACCCATAAGATACTCAAAGTATGCTATAAGAATAGCAAAATATCTGGTAGGGGAATGTGAAAAATATTAAAAAGCAATAAACTGGTTGCCTGCATTAATCTAAACCAGGGGTGTCCAAAGTGTGGCACGGGGGCCATTTGCTGTCCTCTGAATGATTTTGTGTGGCCCATGACAAAATGAAAAATTATTAAATATCTTATAGGGTGACAAATTTTACAAATAAAGTCTTAAATCAATTTTTAAAATGCTTAAGCAACACAAATTAAGATATTATTTATCTGATTTTAGCATTCATATTAATTTTGTAGTATTTTAGGAACAAAAACATCCATCAACTCTTACTCAGGCTTACGCTAAGAAAGAAATAATCAAAAATAAAAATAAATAATAATCAGAAAACTGTACGCCTGACCCTTCTTATGTTTTGGAGCTAAAAGGATTTATGGAACTCCTTCCTGGAAAAATCTCGCTATTTTGTTTGTTTCTATACATTTTAGCATGCTTGAGTTGATTTATGAGCAGATAAATAAAATAGTAAATATAAACTTGACAATTTTGGCCCTGATGATAAAAAGTTTGCAATCATGCAGCTTTTGATTTAATTTCAGCATTCAGTCTGTTTTTGGTAGGAGGCTATTAATCATGTCACATCTTGACTGGGCAATATTTGCTCTCTCTATCTTGCCAAAGTTCTCCAGATCTATCAAAACGGGAGGACATCACTTGTCCATTTAAAGTGACCCCACAGATTTTCTGTCAGATTCAGTTCCAGACTTCCTTCTGGTGACAGTTCTTGTGTTGATTTAGCTTTTGTTGTGATGCTGTTCACTGAAACTGGTATTTGGATCTTTTCCATCTAAAAGCAAAAATAAATAAATAAAAATGGAACCGCAAATCATGATTGTTCCACCACCACGTTTCACTGTGAGCATGCTGTTGGATCTGGGTAGGCACAGCCCTGTTTCTGCATCTAATGTACCTTTTGGAATTGTGGCCCCAACGTTCATGTTTGATTTAATCAGTGTTTAATTGTTTTGATCTCTTATCATGGCAGATTATTAATCAATCAATCAATCAGTCATCTGGAGTTGGGTTAAGGGAGTTGCCAGGCCAGCTGAGAAGCATAGTGGTTCACACGGTTTACCCCTTGAAACCAGCATGCTAAATCTTCAATGTACGTGTAATATATGAAAAAGAAAAAGGAACCCAGTGCTTTGCTACTAATAGTTAACAGTAGATATGGACAGTAAAAGGTTTTTCTGAAAAAAGCGAGGGAGATGGAGGTCAGTTGTGCTAGCTTGACTTTGACAACCGTTACATGTAGATATGCAGTTCAGTTTAAAAAAACAGCGACCCACATCGACTCTGACAGATCATCAGTAGAGCAGGTTTTTAAATGAGCTATTTAACCACCACTGTGTTAACTTAGCTAATAGCAGTGGTTGCTAACTGTGATATTCTGGGATTGGAAAGAACAAGCAGAGGGAATGTGGAGACAAAGTTTTTTTAATGGTGGAACGCAGGAACCAAACAGCTACTACTGTACAGTTTTTCTGGCTAACCCCACCTAATAAGTTGGCCTACTAAGAACTATACCTAGAACAGGTATAACTGTATTTCTACCACTAGGGACAACAAACCACTCTATTACACTAACCTACCACAGCGGTCACTTATTAACAATCGCAAAATGAACATCAAGCCTAAAAACATAATAGTGTAACGGACTGAATGTTCTGTTCTTTGTGTGAGAAATGTTTAATTGTTTTTTGTGTTGAATCTTGATACACTTATGCAATTTCGTTTTTTTGTTTTATGGGATTTTTTTCTCCCAGTTACATCAGAGGTGGAAAAAGTTTAAAAAAATTGTATGGTGTTAGTATTTTAGCAGGTGTTTGTATCATTTTTAGAGGCGCTGCACGTTTCCCTCTAGCTGCTATCTGCTGCTGCTCTTAAGGCCCAGTAATACCTCTCAACCGCCATCCATTCAGAAGCGGCTCTTTATGGGCTCATTTTGTGCATGGAAAATTCTGCTAATTCCATGATGGGTGAAAATGAGTCAGTGTTACAATTTTCAGGTAATTTGCTGCTGACTGAATATACAGGTTATTTATTCTGCTTATGCCCAAGAGCATCATCAGTCCTTTTGCTTCAGCAAATGGGGCCACCTTACATTACACCTATTGTGTCAGATGTTTGATTTGCAGCAGAATCCGTCTGGAAATTATGTCAGGGAATTGGGGAATATTGGCATAACACCTCCCCTATTAATTCCAATAATACCAGGATGATATTGGTGGTTTTGCACTGCAGGTTTTCCAACTGTACAAACGAAACAGCATTGGGTTAGAATGTATTTCTGAGACAGATGAAAGCATGAATAAAAAATTCTGCTCCTTTTTAGTTCTTCACACTTTGAATGGAATTATTATTGACTTGTTCACTACCTTGCAAAGGGGTCAATATCCCTTCAGCCTAAATACTTGAATTCATGAATACTGCAGGCCAAGACTAAAAATGCTTTTAACTGTAATAATAGGACTTTATTCTTGTAATATTAATATGTAATACCTGGTGGGCGGTCACTTGCAGAGTGATCAGCAATATCATCGATCGGCCAGAAAAATGCAATTGTTGCTCCCCTCAATCAAATAGTGGTATATAAGTTGTTTAATGGTTAGGATATTGTTAACTCACCTTACAACTTTTCTGGAACTTTCTCCTTCACCTGTCTGCTGCGTTCCTGGAAACCATTTATGATTTTCTCTATCACATAAAAACCTGATCAAGTGTGTTGAAGTTTGAGGTTTTAATGTGACAAAATGTGAAAAAGTTCAATGGATGCAAATACTTTTGCAATGCAAAACGCATTCTCATTTCTGACTTTATTCGGGAGAGGCATAAAAAGTGTGCCATAGCTGGAAGAAGCTCCAGGAAGTCCAGGCTGACTCCTTTGTTAGCAAAGCGCAGCTGGATGTTCTCCCCCTCGTCCCGCCATTTATCAACTTCCATTTTCCTGGCATCAAGTAACTAAACAGATTACAGCAACAATGGGCAAGAGCAGGATTGTGAGGCCTTCAGCAGTGTGTTATCTTTGACTGCCCAGGATGCTTTATCAGGTCCAGTTGACAGGGGTCGTGGACGGGGGCTTCGAGTGAGGCATTGATACTTTTAAAAATAGATTTTACAACTGGAGGGAAGCGAAGTTACCAAGAGTAACTTCAGTACTGTGAGTACGCTCAGTTCTCTCTGAAGGCATTATGCCTCCCTGATGATTCTCCGTCTTTTGAACGTGGATTCCAACGAGCACGCTCTCTGTCTGATGGTCTGAGGAAGATGTAGAAAGTCACAGGCTGTAGGTGTTTATATCAGATCATTTGTTTTTGTATATGAAGCTAATTGTCATTCCACTTGCCAGCTTTTTTCTTTTAAATATCTCAGATATATACAAAATCATATATACTTATCAAATTTGAACAGATTTTAACCCACAAGCAAGTTTCCAGACAGCAGATGCACACACACACACACACACCCCCACACACACACACCCACTCACACACACACACACACACACACATGATGATGGCTGACGATAGGCTTAATTTAAAACAAAAACAATAACTACTGATAAAAACAATAAGTAGGACGTTCAACTAAAGTCTTGTCTGGACAAAAGTGTCTTAGGCTTTCTTTTTAAATAAATCAACATCGGGGGCCAAACAGAGATTAAGGGCCTGCTTTAAACACGAGTCTGAGCAGAACTGAATGTTGAATAGAATATTTTTCTTGACCATCATAATAACCTGAAACAGGAATGTGTATACATTTATGATCTGCTCTAGTTGTTTCAGGAAATATATTGTATGCCTAAAAATAACAATCTGCAAGTTAGGAACTTATCATTTAAAATGTTTCAAAGGAAATAAAATAAAGTGAGGAAGTTACAGTGGGAGTTCACAAGAACAAAATGTGAATATATCAAATTTTGCCAAAGGCTTTCACAGTGAGCACATTTTTAAAACCTGATTTGAAGGTCGCTAGAGACATATTTTGCCTAAGTTCATTCAACAGAACCGGATCAAAAATTGTTAATAAAATAACTTCCTGTTCTCTGACCTAGCAATAGATGTCAGGGCAGTTTGCACAGATGCCATTGGTTGAAGGCTACAGGGAAAGTCAATGAGTCTGTGATTAAAGACTAAGGTCATTTAATGTTATAAAGCTGTGCAGTAAAATTTTAAAATCAATAGTAAATCTAACAAGGTGCCAAGTACTCAGTGATGCGTTTATGACTCACTTTAGCTATTAAAAGTGGAGCTACTGGAGTTTGAGTCAAGAAACAATTACTAAGTGGCAATGTAGGCAATTCTCACATTAAAATGTAACAAACAGGAATGAATATTAAACGTAACTTATGTACCTCTGTTCATACACAGAGATTCCTTGCAACCAATTAGTTGACGGACAGCCAAGATTAAAACCATCAGGATGGTAAGAATTTAATGGATGAAGGAGCAAAACGTATTACTTTCCCATGAGAGATATGCCAGAAATCCAAGATGTAAAATTTTAAAAGATGCTGAAATTCGCTACATCTGTCATCTACAAAATTTACAAGAGTACACGGTTTTCTCTTTTTTCTTAAAGAAGTTAAGTGGATTGAAAGCATAAAAAATATGTGAATATGTGAATGGAACAATTATTGACTGAGAGAGTTGGCACTAGCGGGAGAAATGGCTCGTGATTGATAAGGGAAAACTTACAACCACTAAAATCTGACGCAACTCCAATTCTATCTAAATTTCGTCAGGAAGGAAGTTGTGCTCATCTGTTCTCTGGAGGTTTTTGTGTCATTTCCTTCAGTGGTTCTTGGTGCAGCGCCACCACAGGTGAGGAGGAGAACAGGTTTTTCAAAGGGTTAGGGTTGTTTCACGCAGTGCAGTGTGAAAGCGACCTGCCCTAGCTGGAAATGTAACAATTGTTGCAATTTTGGTCCCCAATCGAAAAGAGCTGCAGATGTAGGGATTATTAATTTAGTCCAGTGCGCCACAGCAAAGAGAAAAACAACAAAGGAAAATGTTGAAGAACAACTCAAAACCACTCGTATTCTTCTGTTTTCTCCCTCTCTATGTTGGCTACGCTACAAACAGACCTGTTGCCGTAGCAACTGACAACAGCTCCACTAATGTATGAGGATTCAATACAAAAAACACACAAACATTTCCCACACAAAGAGCAGAACATTAAATCTGCTGCAGTATTTTCAGTGTTTTCAGGCTTGATATTTGTTCTGCGAACTTTTAATAAGTGACCATATGAACAGAGCGCTGGTTGATCAGCTAATTTGAACACAGATGATTTATCTGAGAGTTTGTATGAGACATTTCGTTTATTTTTTTGTTCTTTTTCTTAATAATGGTACCGAAACATACCAAATTTTCGGTACCACATCTACATGTTGAGGTTGTCAAAGTCAAGCTAGCATAGCTCACCTATTTCCCTCTCCCTCACTATTTTTTTAAATTAAAACTTTTTCCTGACTTGTGAAATGTGATACCCTGGAACTTTGTTATCTAGTTGTCGTAGTGTTGACATTACAGAGCAATAAAAACCAGGATAAATCGCCTGGAAAACAGTTTTTACCCGATGGCAATCATGGCACTAAATAAAGGCATAAGAACTTCTGCTCTTGACACCACTTTGTTATAAATGTAAATTCTGTTGCGACACCTCCAGGCGCTGCAGCCATCTTCTGATGTCTATTTATTTCTCATTTTGTACTATTTATTTCTTTATCTTTGTATATTATGTATATACACATAACCTGCATCTTAACTCAAGTCAAACAAATCTCAATCGTTGTAATCTGTTGATGACAATGACAAATAAATCTTATCTTATCTTGTTAAGTAGCAAAGCACTGCGTCACTTTTTCTTTTCTACAGCTCTGGAAAAAATTAAGCTTAAAATGATCAGTTTCTCTGACTTGACTTTTTATAGGTATGTTTGAGTAAAATAGAATAGAATAGAATAGAATAGAATAGAATTACTTTATTCATCCCAGCAGGGAAATTATTTCGCAGTTACAGCAGCATAGAGACAAGACACACAACAACCACCACTGAGTAGCAATTGTAGACAAGATAAAAATAAAAATAAAATATGACATGCTGTCAATATAAAAAGCTGCTTAGAGCAGTCCTAGCAAAGATTCAAAAAATGCAGATACAGTATGTATATGTAAATATATGTACAGCAAGTGTGCCACAGTGCAGTTGTGCGAAATTGGACTGATTAGTGCAGAACAATGATTTAGCTTTTATTGTACAGTGAGATGGCATGTGGCAGGAAGGATTTCCTGTATCTGTCCCTACGACAGCGGAGCTGGAGCAGCCTATGTGAGAAGGTGCTCCGCTGTCTGTCCACTATGTGGTGGAGAGGGTTTGTTTATTCTCCATAATAGACAGAACCTTCTTCAGTGTCTTCCTCTCCACCACAGTTTCCAGGGACTCCAGCCTTAGTCCCAGTACAGAGCCAGCTTTCCTGATGATTTTGTCTAGTCTATTAGAGTCGCTGGCTCTGATGCTGCTTCCCCAACACACAGCAGCAAAGAAGATGGCACCATCAACAACACTGTGATAGAAGGTCTCCAACATCTTGCTGCACACATTGAAGGATCTCAGCTTCCTTAAAAAATAGAGTCTGCTCATCCCCTTCCTGCACACAGCGTCAGTGTTAGATGCCCAGTCCAGTCTGTTGCCGATTACAACTCCCAGGTATTTGTAATCCTCCACCTCCTCCACCACTTCCCCTTTGATCTTTAGTGGCCGTGAAGGTATCTTCTTCCTTCTGAAGTCAATCACCATCTCTCTGGTCTTACTAATGTTGAGCCTCAGGTGATTCTGGTCAGACCACTCCACAAAGCTGTCCACCAGTGTCCTGTACTCCCCCTCCCCTCCCTCCCCTATACACCCGACAACTGCTGAGTCATCAGAAAACTTCTGCAGGTGACATGATTCAGAGTTGTACTGGAAATCAGTGGTGTACAAGGTGAAGAGAAAGGGAGAAAGCACAGACAATGAACGTTGTTATTTTATTCTATGAACTACTGACAGCATGTCTCCAAAATTCCATGCAAAAATTTAGTATTTATTTACAGAAAATGAGAAATGACCATCGCTTTCAGACCTCAAATAATGCAAAGAAAACAAGTTCATATTCCTTTAGAAACAACAATACTAATGTTTTAACCCTTAAAGAGTTCAAAAATCAACATTTGGTGGAATAACCAGGAGGTTTTCAATGGGATTCAGTTCAGTGGGCTCTTCATTTTTCCAGAGCTGTAGATCACATGTACATTTAAGATCTAGTGTGTTACGTTGACAGGAAAACCAGTGACAGTCATCGTCAACAAGCTGTTTTTTGCCATCCAGCAGGAAGCTGGGGGCAGGATCTCGCACACTTGGCGTCATTGAAATGTGTCCATCAGGCCTGAGATCTCTATTGGTCTGATATGTAGAGAGAATTGACAATTTCAAGTTTCACATATTGTTTTGTACACGTTGTCTTTTTAACGTGTGTAGAAATATACTAGGATTAGGTGTTCTATCTTCAACTAATTGTATAGTGGCGATGTATAACATTGAAAGGACATGAGCTGCATCGACAAATTACGCATTAGCCTTAAAGGCACAAGCCTTGGTGGTTTCATAAAACACTCTTTAATATGCATGAAACTGCTCTCTAGGTGTAAGGCAAAAGCCTTGCACTTCTGATGCACCTGAGACAGACTCTGACAAGTCTCCATGTGATGTATGGAGATAAAAGAGCTTTCCTCTGTAGGTGGAGACTGAAGACAGAGCTGGAAGGTAGAGAATGTGAGATTAATGAGAGCGCGCCCTGCTCAAACAGCTTCCGATGCTTTCTTCTGTGTGTTTCTCAGTAGTTTCATCCCACTTTTTTGCCGTGTTTTAAAACTTTCTGCTGTCTGCAATTTCAGCAGGAGGGGAATAGAAGAGTTTTCTTCACTTCTTTGTCATAGCAAAATGTCTCATAGTTGTGTTTTTTTTTTTAGATGTTTTTGAGAAACATCCCTCAAAGTCTAAATCTGTTTAACACTGGATGTGATAAATTACTGCTGCTTGTGTCCCAGGGGAGAGCTGCTAAAAGATTTCCTTCCTCTCTCGGTATTATTGTTTAATCCTTACAACAGCACAGCTGCTTCACTTTCAGCCTTTGACATCCTTTTAGAAAACTTAATCTATATTTTTCTTTGACTAACTCTCAAACTGAATACATCTGTTTTCCTCTTTATATGTTGTCTTTTCCAACACCATTAGAAACCACTTATTTTAGTTCCATGCTTAGAAGATATTTGAGTCCTTTTTTAGCAGCATGTTGGTTTTGGTTTGCATCTAATTTTTTCTGATTTATGTTTACATGACATGTTTCTTCACCCTGAGTGTATTTGTGTATCATACAGTAAATGCTGTGCGTTCATGTGGATTGGTCTCTTTTAGCTCAGACCATCTTAGGTTGTTTGAAGCCTCACTTGATTTGATGTTTTGTCGTATTTCAGACGATTTTCTCCTTTTAATTGTACACAGCTGTTGTTCTCTATGGCTGGGCATTTATTGTATTGTTAATTGTTATTGTTAAAAATGTCTTATAATGAAAACTTGGATTAGTTGTGATAAATGCCAGATAATTTTGATTTGTAAACTTCAAAAATTAGCTGTATTGTCAGCATTAGTTGTTTTTAGAACTTTCTCTAAGGATGTACGATATATTGGCATTACCATCAGTATCAACCAATAATCTTTTAAAATATCTGTATCCATTTTATTAAAGTTTGTTTATAGGTTCAGTAGAGGGAGTCAAGGGGGTTAGATATGTGGTAGTAGCTTGTGTGTGTGACAGTAGCTACGTTTCTATTAGAAATGTGCACAAAACGTTTGATATGTCGCTACTGTCGTAAAAACAATGTTACAACAGTGTTGTTTCCATGTTTCCATGAAATAAGAAACACAGTACATCCAGTTGTCGATCATGTGACTCGTATCATGTGAAAAGCGTTTCCATGGCAATTTTGCAAAATACACACAGCCAAAAGAAACACCGCATCCCAGGTCAATAACTTTTTATTGAAAACTATGAGTTTTTAAAAAAAATGTAATAGATGTGTTAAGCAATTTTATTTTCACAATTTCAATTTGCAGAATCATATGTTCAATGGATATGCAGATGTCATCAGTGGTGGTGTACATTTTTTTTACGAATTCAAGGGCGTGGGGAAAAAAAAGATCACTGTATGCTGAATTTACTTCACTTAGAGCATCAAACATATGAATTAAATCAAATTAAGATTGAATACAGCTTGAAACAAAATGTCTGGGTGACGCACTTTTGTGTTTCCTACTTTGGCTTTCCTGAAATAAAGGAATTTTCAGTGATATTCAGATTTATTGAATGTGTCTGTATGCATGTAGAAGGGAAGCAAAATCCAGATCTATGTCAAGACTTGAAAACTGATATTCATAGATTCTGTTGACCCAAATTGAACTTCAGCTTTTTCACAAAGAAATGCACAAATTTCAGTGAAGTGATTTTGCACCAAAGACCAAAACATACTGATAGCATTAAGAGCCACTGCTCCAAATTGATGCCAAGTAATTCAAGGTCAGTGTGAATAAACTTCTCATTGCCAGCTTGCAAATCACTCCCACTTGCCCCCCTACATGCCAATCAAACCACAATACATCCCTAGACACAGATTGTGAAAAAATAACACTTTTAATTATAGAGTTCTTCTCAGACAGAGCACCAGAGAACTGTTTGAAAGGACTCATATTAACTGATGACACTATAATGACCTTTTGGAAAAATGAACTGACATTGCATTTCTTTAGACGTGTGATGTCTGGTCTCTCATGATGCTGCATAGTACAACATTCTTCAGAAGCTTTAGTAGAAAAAAATATATAAATGTTCTGAATCTCTTAAAATTAATTTTTTAGGTTGCCAGTTCATCATCGGGGCAACACAACCAGGCACATACACACACCGACCCCCAGTTAACTTCAACGTGAATATTTTGGACTGAAAATTCAGAGCACCCACAAAACAAAAAAGTATTTGGAGGACATGCTCACAAAGACAGATGAGAGTTGAACTGGTGACCTTTCAGGAGTGGAACTCCATTCAGAATCCCTTCTAGGGTTACATATGAATCCAAATTTGTAATGGAGAACTTCATTGAGACGAGATGGACCAAAAGCTTGTAGAAAACACCCGAAAAAAATTCAAATGTTTCAGATAAAATAATCATGTTTATTAATACAAAATAATCAATAAGGCTGTAAACATGACATTTATAAAATGTGGAGTAATTATCCTCAAATTTGCATAAACATTAGCTCATATGTTGCAGATTTCTAAGGAGATAATGTTTCCAATCTCTGAAGTTTATTTGTTTACATGCAAAATCAACCTACACAAGTAAGAGAAGAAATAATAATATTACTCAAAAGAAAACTAGTAGTGCAGTAAAACTTCCTTTATAAGTATTGAAAAGTTACTCAAGCATATGTAACCAGAAGTACCCACTTTGAACATACATAATAACAAAATTAGTAGCCTATACTTGTTAACAAGCTTAATGTGACATATTGGCTTTAGCTAGTCATCATTTAGCTCCAACAGCATTACTCAACCCACTCTGTTAGCTTGGAGGGAAAAAACTGTGCAACGTCTTTGCCTTTTGCTGGTTTGCTGCCATGATTCTAACACACAGCAGTGAGGCGCTCTGCACAGCAGCAGCAGCTCTCAGTCGCCGTGGCACAAGTGAAAAATCAGCGCAAGGATTTTAGGACTTTTGCGTTTAAAGGCAGCTCGGAAAACCACATTATGATATATCAACAATGGATTAAAAAACTTTGGGGTACAGAGGGCACAGATATGGGAAGTGCGGGAGCCCATACTGTAGCAAATCAAGATATGAATAATATAAAGTTGGTCACTGAGGCAGAAATAAAAAGAAAAACAGCTTCTAGTCCAGGGGGGCACAGCTGACTATGGAAGTGAACCCCAGTGCTCGGCCACGCCCCACGTCTGTATTGATAACAGAAATAAACCATGTAGGTATTGTTATTGCTCCAATTTGTGTCAATTCCTCGTGTTTTATTTTTCTGTAACATAGACTCTTTGCCACATTTCAAATCCAAACTCAAATCTCATCTGTTTCTTTAAATCTAATTTTGTACTTAATTTTACTGTGTATTTTAATATTGTCTGTTTTTATGTTAAACTACCTAAGGTGACCTTGAGTATCAGGAGAATCGTCTACAAATAAAGTGGATTTTTTATTATTTTATTTGCAATGCACTGTGGGTATCAGATTGGTCATTTGTGTCCATATGCATGTTGTTTTTAGTGGTAGAGCTACTAGTTTTGAGCTACAGAGAGGGAGCAGGTGGGTGTGAAAACAGACCTCAGGACATCATGATTTATTTCTTACAAAAAGCTTGAGCGGTAAAACTTTGGCTTTTTCATGTGGAAAAGAAAACAGTAAAACGGTTGGAAAACTTGCTACATCCATCAGCAAAATCACTCAATAATAGCAATTTAACGAGTATATCTGCATGTGAACGGTCATTAATTCATGAATGGGGGTGAAGTTATGCTGGGTTTCTACGTGAGCGCCTGAGAGAAGGGACATATAAAGCTGTAAGAATATTGGTGTTTAGTATTTTAGTGAAATGAAGTCAAGAAATGTAGAACATTTTTCAATCCTCAACAACTCTCATCAGCAATTAGCACCACTAGCGCTGTTAGCATCGCTAACTGTAGCCCCAGTCTCTGTGTGTTTGTACATTTAAGTAAAGCTATTCTGCATGCTCTACAAGAAATAAAACTGAATCTCATCTTTTTCTGCTGGACAGAACAAGAAAGTCAAACATTCTGCCACCACGTTAGCCTTCCTGTTGCTGCAAAGACACTCTGCTGTTTTCCAGGGTTTTCTCAGGCTGTCGTCACCAGGCAGTCAAAGTTGTACAATTAGCTAAAAAAAAAAAGACTGCAAAGAAGTTTTTTTCATCACTTTCATCCTGATCACTGTACACAACAAAATATTGTGTTTAAATTGTAAGTTTATATTGCTCACACCTATTTAAGATATTTTATTATGGTTATCAGCTACAATCTGCTTTGAAAGTTAAAGCTGGAAGCCCAAAGAGACATCCAAAGATCAAATGATGTGCCTCTGTGAATTCCTCCAACAATTATATGATATTATTATGCTGTGTGCAGTAGGCGCACTTAAATAAATTGATTTCTCAAATGTAGTGACAGGTTGTTTTTTTTTTAACCTTTTTCCACCTTAGCCGCATGTATAATTTCAGGCTCTTTTCTTTCCCCGAGGTCTGTCCTATAAAGTTCAGTTTAAACTTTAAACTTTCAGTCTTTTCGCCTGGGAAAAGACTGAATAGAGAATATGTTCAAGAAAAAAGGCAGAGCGCATTGAGAAATTCTCTGGTGCTCTCTGTTTTACAGTTTTTGCACTTTTTTTTTTGCATGTAAGTTGGAAGAGTTCCTAAAGAACAATACCATGACGATGTTTGGGAGTTGGAGCTGCTTTTGAAAGCAGCTCTGCCTGTTGTGTTGCTGCAGATACGGAAATGAACGTTTTCCTGTCCTGTTCCTGTCAGGCGAAGGGTTTCTTTGAGATTTTTTTACTCCCCCAAACCTGTAAGTTGTGGTTCAGTTCAGCGGTTTTTAAATTAAATTTAAACACTTTTCCGTTTTACCAAGTTCCGACTATCCTCCTTGTTCCACACCGTGTGGGATGACTTCGCCAAGCGAAGGACGCCCAATTTTTTTTAAAGTTGCTGCGAATAAGTGCTTAATAAAGTTCACCTGGTTTCTTTTTCTTCCGCAGATTGGCAAAGGAGAGAAGTGCAAATCGGATTCCATACATTTGTGATTGGATGTGAAAACACTTTTGACCCTTCAAAATTGAAGATGATGTTACTATGGAAACTGCTGCTGCTGCAGTCACTTATGGGGTGCCTGGCAGGTAAGGTATCTTAAGAACTTTTGATGCATGCCAAAGCTGCCTTTGTGAGAGTCTGACTCCTTATTCATATGTATTTGGGGCAGGTGGCAGTGTAAAAGCCCGAGTTTTGAGAGAAGCGGCTTCAGGTGGATTAGACAGAAGCAGACGTATTTTCTCTCACAGATGATATAATAAAAAGAATGTGGAATCGGCTCTGCGGGACTGTTATTGTTGTAGTAAACCTCTAATGACACGAGGATATTACATTTCAGCTTTCCCTGCAGCCATGAGTTTTCCTTTTGTTGCTCGCCGCACTGATCAAATAATCCTAAATGTAAATGAGGAGACAAGACAAACGTTGTTTCAGTTCAGCTCTCTAACGCATCAGAAATCAGGCTTGGAGTTTTAACAGAAGTAAAAACAAATCCAAATTTCTACAAAGATCTAGTTGATCTAGGTGTACTATGATCTATGAAGGGCAGCAGATCAAATGTAAGACATCAATGAATATAGACCTCATTATACATGTGTTTACACATACTGTATATAATACACAGAGAAACATTATAGAAGAACTAATACAAGGGCAATGTAAACAACTCGGTATTCACGAAGAAACTACTTTTAAAGACTCAATAAGAGCATTGATATTATACACACAATATACCTGAACTACTATACTGTAGACACGTTGACATCACGTTGCCACCAAACTTTCTGCTGGAAGACCACACAGTTCTTTGCTGCTTATTGTCAACATTATGACATCTACATAACAAGGTCCGAGGGTTTCACATTTCACAGGGTCAGGAAAGAGTTTTAATTAACACAAATAGAGATGGAGAAGGAAGTACATCAATTATGCTAGCTTGACTTTGACAAACCTAATATGTAGATGTGCTGCGGAATTCAGTGTGCTTTGGTTCAGTAAAAAAAAAAGAAAAAAAAAGGCAACCCACACAAGAAACTCTGACAGACCATCAGTGGAGCAGGGGTTAATTACCTAATCAACCACCATCACTTATTAGTAATTGCAAAATGAACATCAAGCTTGAAAGCATAAAGCTGTAATGGAGTCAATGTTCTGTTCTCTGTGTGGGAAATGTTTGCGTGTTTCTAATGTTGAATCCTGATAAGCTAGTGGAACTGTTGTCAGAGCTGTTGCTATGGCAACGGGTATGCATGTAACGTAGCCGACGCAAAGAGTGACAAAGCAGAATACGAGTGGTTTTCAGTTATTCTTTAACTTTTGTTTTTGCATTTTTCCCTTTGCTCTGTCGCACTGCACTGCTTTAATAACACCTACATGTCCAGGTTTCATTTTGTACATCGACGGTAAGTAAAAGAAATAGTCTTTGCCCTCTAGTGTTCTGCTCTTGTGTGAAATTTTCTGAATATAAACAAAAACATGCAACATGTAAAAGTTATAATATAGCCCATTGTGGGTGATTTTCCTGCATCAAGTGTGGACTGATTCCAGGCCTGGGTTAAGTTCATACCACAGGTTGGCTTATAGGTTAAGTTTTCAATCCAAAAAACTAGATTAAGGAGCTACACGCTGGATTAAAGGACACGTAATCCATCCGTCTCTCTGTCCGTTTTCTATTCCTACTTAATCCTCTTCCGGGTAGCTGCTGTCAGAGGCAGCACTTCTCCTCAAATAAAGCTGATAACAATGAAAATGGAGTTCTAGTGGATCGCTCATGTGCCCAGAACAAGCAGTGGAACACAAAACCTAGGATGTAGGAGCATCATTGCCTCATTTTTGGAAATTAGCCCTGTATTGGTTCTGCTTTCCAATGCCATTCACTACTGTGTCAGAGCAAAATTCAGAGTGAAAGCAGGCGATAATTGCTTAAAATTATTAAAATTATTCTATGATAATTGGCTCATAGGCCACTTTATTAGGTACACCGTGGTAGTACCGGGTTGGACCCCTTTTGCCTTCAGAACTGCCTTAGTTCTTTGTGGCTTTGCTTCAACAAGGTACTGGAAACATTCCTCAGAGAGTCTGGTTCATGTTGACATGATAGCATCACGCAGTTGCTCCAGATTTGTCGGCTGCACATCCATGATGCAAATCTCTGCAACATTTCCACCACATCCCAAAGTTGCTCTATTGAATTGAGATCTGGTGACTGTGGAGGCCATTCGAGTTCAGTGAACTCATTGTCGTGTTCAAGAAACCAGTCTGAGATCATTTGGGCTTCATGACATGGCGCATTATGCTGATGGAAGTAGCCATCAGAAGATGGGCACACTGTGGTCAGAAAGGGATGGACATGGTCAGCAACAGTACTCAGGTAAGCTGTGGCGTTGACACGCTTTTCAATTGATTCTAATGGACCAGGAAAATATCCCCCTCACCATTTCACCACCACCAGCCTGAACCATTGATAAAAGGCAGGATGGAGTCACGCTTTCATGTTGTTGATGCTAAATTTTAGTGTTAATGAGCAGATGGACAGGTGTACTTAATAAAGTGGCCGGTGAGTGTATATCTACACGCACACTAGCTTGATCTGATGTTAAATGTATTGGTTCTATATATAGTTTTGAATTTGACTTCTATTGATTAAACAAACAGATTTTTAAATTCATTATTATGTTGACATTCCACTTTGTGAGATTAGTTATGTTTAATTAGAATAATAAAAATGTAATTAACTCAGTGAGTCGATCAGTAGGTGAAACACATCATATAAATTATTTAGACAATGAGCAGCTAATGTGGAGCGTAACTGAAATTTATGGAATATATTTAGATAAATATCTAGAGTCTCTCAAGCTCTGAACTTTTCTCATTTAATTTGTTCATTTTGTAATTTATTTATTCTTTTTTTTTATGCTGTGTTGTTTTTAATCCTACCATGGCCTAAGAGACGGGGTCATTTGGACCCTACAAGTGTCTGGTGAGTTCGTACTGACCTGTGTGCTCTGTTACGAGGTTTTTTTTGTGTGGTTTTAGGAACTGATGGTTTGATGGGACAACTGTTCTGCTTCCCTGCTGTCCAACCGTGACGTTAAGTTATTCCTAATTTTGGATAAAGTTTTCCCAAATCATTCTGCTTGACTATCAGCTTCCAAAAGTCATAATATTTTTACTTCCTCATGCTGAAGTCGTGGTCAGATTAACTCTCAAATCGTAGCAAATGAAGTTATTGCAACTTCAGTCACAATATAAGTGATATTAATACAGTATGCTAAAAAATGCAATAAAAAACATTAAGAGGGTTTTTCTTAATGTTGGGATAAGAACCTTAAAGACTACAATAGAAATGTAGTAATAAAAGTAGGTATTTTTAATAAAACTGCCGTTAAAGACAATTCGATTTGGGGTTAATTTCTCATGTTGACATTCAAAAATCTCTGCAG
Organism: Xiphophorus maculatus; assembly: GCF_002775205.1. Taxonomy (NCBI): domain Eukaryota; kingdom Metazoa; phylum Chordata; class Actinopteri; order Cyprinodontiformes; family Poeciliidae; genus Xiphophorus; species Xiphophorus maculatus. Next base: position 1,738,886 of record NC_036462.1, read on the forward strand.
GCTGTGCTCGAATGTCCATCATTCACTTACCAAGCAGTAAACTTAAATTATTGCTTCATTATACCGAGGCGTCCATTTCAGCCAGAGGCGCTCCGTGGCATTGATCACGTTTTGATGGAGGGCTTTAATTTATCTCCTTTACAGATTCGAGGGGGTCACCTCCGAGTATTGGCGTCATCACTCAGTGTTTAATCAACAGGTATTAGGCGAATCACGAGGACAAAGGATGTCATATTGACGAGGAAAGTCGCCTCTCTCGTTAATCAACACGCAGGGTGTTGTCCACCCTCTGTCCCTTTACAAATAACATCATCATATTTCTTTGAGGAAAGCCTGGTTGGAGCGTTTGCCCTTCCGGAGTTCTCTGTGCGTGTCAATGCTTGTCTTATGGCAGCTCTAACAGCAGGTCTTCTCACTGCAGACAGCTGGTGATAATTGACCGGTGTGCTGCCTATTCCTCACGGAGGCGTTGACTTCACAGCAATCATATTTGTTATGGAGAGAAGTGTCAGGGGGGTGAAAGCATAACATGATCTGGTACGTGTTTTCAAGAATCATATTTTCTAGTCGGAAACCCCTCAGGTGTTTGGCTTCTCTTAGCAACAGTTTCACCCTCAAAGTCGTAGAGTAACATTGTCCTGAAAGTGACGACGGTTTAGAAGGGGAATCCAGATACATTCATTATGTAGTTATTAGACTTCAGTTTGGTAGATTTGTGTAATTGGTTTTATTCCATGTAAGCTTATTGCAGTATTTTTGCTGTCCTTTAACTAAAGCACTAAATGCTAAGCTAATCTTTACTGACCAGTCGCTTTGATTTGTGACACATTGGAACAACTTCAAATCACAACCTAACAATATTGCTTTCCAAGTAGTTTGCTACAAAATTATAAATACTCCTATTGATAGTACAGTTATTATATAATGTAGAGCTTTTAACATTACACACTCCACAATATACACTAGTATGTATACAGTAATATACACAATATTTACTGTATGGAAAAGGTATAGAATAGAAACGATAGAAATTTGACCTACAATAGAGATCTGTAGGCTAACCGTAGTAAAGCGTGTTGCTCTGGATCTTTCCTGGTGTGATTGTAGAACGACTGGCTGACAGTTAACTGAGTATAATCTTTTTCTCTCACTAAACAAACATTGCATCAGCTGTTTGGCTACATTTACACTTACACTATGAACTAAACGATCCACTTAAAAGTGAGACATAGAATGAGGCAACCAAAGCAGCTAACATTGACCAATGAACAGTGATGGCATAATTACTTTGAAAAAGTAGCTTTAATCAGATTACTGATTACTTTTTCAAAAAGTAACTTAGTTAGATTACTGATTACTTGATTTGGAAAATAGCTAAGTTAGATTACAAGTTACTTTATTAGTTACTATCAGCAGCTGCTGACAGCAACCCTCCACCTCAATATAAAAATTACACTGAGCTTCTTAATGCAAGTTATTTTATAATGGTAACATTAACAATATATCTCTACTTATCAGGCTGAACTGAAGGGGAGATTGTTTAAAGGTTACAACAGGCGAAAGAAAAAGAAAAGAAAAACGTTAGTAATTTTTGCGTGTTTTTGTATGTTCCACTATTTTCTGGAAAACCATTAACAGGATTTTAGAAATCTCCTCCCCCAGCCTCCAGGTTCTGCGTTACGGCCCTGTGTTTGCTGTCAGCGCTCCTCCTGCGGCTCCACCACTCAGATGGCTGCACAGATTTGTGACACTTATCTTAATCTTAATGTTTATAATGGTATTTAACTTTACGTTTATTCGTGGCTGTTTTCATGTTTATTGCGTTGTCCATATTAGTCTTGATGTTTGCAGTTATCCTGAAGCACAACACTAAGCTCAACGTCATTCACAGGTAATATAAACATGTTTATATTACCTGAACATTTTCAAAGACACAGCGGGGCGGATCATTCAGGAAATGATGGACAGGGAGAGCCTGACTAAAACTATCTGGTTGTTAGACAAATTCTGGGGTTTATTACGTCTTTGCTTATTACCAAATGAGCAACTTCACATTCAGAAACAAGCCCAAAGAACTGCAACACGCGACTTAAATTTGCAAGCGACTTCAGAAAAAAACATGGCCAAAGTCGCATATAATAATCGGACTTGGCGACAGAAACTCAAAATAGTTCCTGTTTATCCCATCAACAAGAGGCACATCTCTCCCCTCCCTCCTTTGTTTACGTGTCACAGCGTGCCTGACGACGGTCACGACCCAAAACGCAAAAGAAAATAGTAACACAGTGATTTGGATAAGTAACTTTAATCTGATTACTGGATTTCAAATAGTAACGTGTTAGATTACTAGCTACTGAACAAAGTGGTGGGATTAGAGTAACGTGTTACGAAGTAACTTACGAACTGAAGTTCATCAAATGTTCACAAACAGGTTTCATTACTAATGACTTTTAACAGGCACATCATTGTTCTCTTGCTCTTTTGTGAAGCATATTGCTGACCAACGTACTAACAATAAAAATGCAATAATATTTCAATAATATAATAATATTGAACAATATAACAATATACTCTCCACAATATAAAAGCAATTTTATTAACTGTATATCCATTGATAGTATTTCTTTTTATTTGTCAAGCAAATTTCCCACAGCTCTGGCTACACACACCATGTTCAGTTGCTCTCCTCATCCGACTGAACTTTTTGCAACCGCTTGACTCAGTGATCACCCGATCTGTTAAGCCTTGTGTTACCATAGTTACAAATGTCAAATGGATTTGGGAAGAATCTTTCTTCATGCGCACGCCGCAAAAACCGGGGCTTTAGAAATCATTTGCGCTTTGCAGATTCGCTCGATGTTTGAAGAAAGTTCAAACATCATCCCATACCGAGAACATACACAGTAGCTTGTTTGACTAAAGCTCAGAGATTTTGAGCTGGCTTTATTGATCCACATGAAAACTGCAAAGTTTTACCACAGCTCTAAAAATAATGCAGAGGGTTTTTAGTAGAAAGAAGAAGATCAAATCAGCATAACAAGAGCTCTGCTTTTGTCTGTTTTCAATAGATTTTTTTATGCTTTTATCTGAACACCGTCTTAAGAGTGAGAATTGCTTTATATTTCAGGAAAAGCTGCTCTTAATGAAGACAGTGCTGCCATATTATTAAAGCGCAGTGGGAAAAGTCTGGTCATTTAAGCAATCGCGTACGACTACGTTGTTTATATTTTGTGTTGCTCATATAGAAATACGTTTTTCAAGGACACATAAAAACAGACCTATGTAAAGTTTACTAGTGCAAACAGAGGCTTCATTTTCAGAAATCATGAGGGAACATTTATTCAAGCTTGTGTCAGCTTTACTGCACTAACATTCCTGCTTACTGTATATGTTTGGAGCAACACACTCTAAGATAGCCGCTCCAGGCACAATATTGAAACTGAAACGAGTTGATGGCTGAAAACACACATTTAGCACAATGCAGTCCTAGCCAGGCTAGCCAAGAGTGCTTCATCATCAGTTTACACTACATTGGGACACTACATCGTCCTTTCAGCTGGGAAAGAAAGTCCTTATTAAGACTTAATTGCTTTTATCAATTTCCGGGGTGGCACATTGTACTCCCTGCTGTTCATATTTTGAACAATTCAATTTGGCATAAAGTTCATGATTTGAGACGCACTTTCGCATCTGTCAATGTCAGAGACGGTGCTCACAACTGCACCGCTTGCTAACGCAATGGTTTTACTCAGACAAGAAAGAATAAAAATGCCTTTCATCAGGATATCGACGCAGTTGTATGTTCTTGAGAGATAAAAGCCATCCACACAAAGGTTGGAACGCCTTTTTTTCCTCCTGTTTTTAGCTTGACATTAATGCTACTGCAATAAAAATCACATTTAAATGAAGAGTTTTTAAACTGGTAAACAACACACTTTACCAGTGGAGCCAACAAATGTGTCTGCATCAATATGCAAATTTTGAAGCGATGCTTTCATGAGCTACAGAGTAGAACACAGGCTATGTGAGAAGTTACAGGTACTGTACAGATGTTACTTTGCAGCTTTAGTTGCACTTCTTGGTTCAGAGTGTTAATTTGTTTTTCATGTTCAAATGAATAAAGAAAAGATCTTGATAATGACATTTGCCTTTGGATACTTAAGAACACAATTATATTTCTAAATTAGTCACCTGTCTTTGAACTGCGATAATTGAAAACTGTCAAGGCGTCATTTCATTTCGAAGTCGGTTTGATTCATTTGACACGTGTTGCTCTCATTTCTTGAGTTTTACATACACACTCTGCTGTTGGGAAAAGAAAAAAAAGGACCAGTGATTCAAATGTTAAACTGCAACTAATGTAGTTCCTGGGGATACTAGGAAACCGTTTCCCTGTTTGCTTTCAATTAAAACAAGCAAAGGAATAATGAGAAACTAATTTTAAAATGTTCATTTCTTTACCCAACTAATACAAAAAGGCAGCAGGAAAAAACATAGTATTGTGGAAGTGAAGAGTATGAAATATGAATACATTTGCTATCCTATTAAACAATAGGAATATATTTGCTGTTATCTCTTTGCTTTCCCACGGCTGACTTGGTTAAGCCTTTGGAAGTTAAAAATATGAAGTCGTTTTTGTAAAACCTCGTTTTTCTTTTGTTACCAATCAACAATACCTGTCACAGAGTACACTGGAAGGACCCAGTCAGACTCAGGCATTAGCAGCTACAAAATAACATTTAAATCAAATGTTGCCAAAAAAGAATGAAAAATCCAATAAAGGCATGACAAAAAAATGAAAAAATTCATTTCAAAAGGAATAGCAAAAAAACGCTACGTCCTGAGGAAGAAAATGAAACCCAAAGTAGGCGCACATCTCCTACTTTCTCTACTAACGGAAGCAAGCTGGAATTACACCTACAACCTTCTGATTGCAAGTTGTTGTAGCTGAGATTACAATTGACTATTTCAGCCGGTAAATATTTAACTATTTGTGGACACTTGTATTCGATTCCTAGACCGTCTGCTGATTAAGAAAAGCAAAACATGAAATAGGTTACACCAAAAGAAAAGCATTCCCTGATGGAATTTAGCAGAACATTTAATTTTATAGCTTTAATCCTGGTGGACATGCACTATACATCGAAATGTTTCTTTTGTTTGTTTCTTTGTTTCTGTAATGTTTCCCGTTTGGCATTGTGGCGCTCGGATTTGCTGTTAAGGTGAGTCCCAGCATATTTACTTTCACAAGTGGAGCATTACGGATTCCTCTAGAAGTTGCTTTGGGTTTGTTTCAAATGTAATGAACAAGGAAGCAGGAAAAAAGAGAGAAAGGAGGGAGAAAGGCCCAAAGGGAAAAAAGGAGATAGGAGTAGAGAAGAGAAGGAAGGATACAGAGAACACAACATCCCAGTAGTCTGCTTCTACACCTGCAGAAACAGAGAAGAAAGGCAGTTTTTCAGTACAACTATAAACATGGCAAGACAGGAAATATTGTAACAGCTGCTTTAGGAACCACAAGAATGTGTGTGTGCTCTTCATGATTGAAAACAAATTGCAGCATAACTTATAAAGGATAAGTCACATTTTGCAGCTTCGAGGTGTCAGATGTTGACAGCAAGACTGGCCAACGTAAGTTTTAAATGATGCCAGACTGTAGGATTTCATGCTGGCTTCAGACTGAGATATAATTCCAACCATGTAAGAAAGAAAGGCATTAATGTTTAATTAAACAGATTAAGACTTAAGAAAAAACGGGAGGATCATGAGGAAAAGCAGAAAGCTGTGTTGACAGGTAATTGTATCAAACAGAAAATTGAGTTATTTAAAATGGCTGAAATCAGGAACAGGGTTCCAACTGGTTGTTAGCCTTCTGAGATTTCTTTACTTTTGTAAACTGATGGTGTTGCAGTATCTGTTTATTCCACATTAGTAACTATTATTAATAATACATTTCCAAAACCTCACTTCAAGAATTCTGAACTCTTCTTCCAGCGGTTTCCAGGCCACGCTCCGTTCAACACTACTGGCTGAAAATAGATCAAACTTATCAGTGTTGCAATGTGGAACAAGTCTGGCTTTCAGCACTGGAAGTGTTCACAGAACTCTTGCCTCAAAGATCAGGAAGGCCCTCCCTTTTTGGCATCTAACCAATCCAACAAATATCTTATTGGTTACAAATTTGAACACAAAGAACATAATTTGCTTGTTTTATGGTGCATACGCCTGATGGACTGTTCCTTTCTGGTAGTTGCTCTCTCTTGTTGGAACTCTTTCTCTACAACGTTTCTTGATGCCAGAGTTTATTCCACCCAGAAGTTGGCAGCCAGAGCACTTTCCTCCTGTTAACACTCTTTCTAGTGATGTGTGTGTGTGTCAGTTTGATTTCTGGGTCCTCTAAACGAGCCATTTGATTTCACCTCCCCAGGACTTGGTGTGGAGCAGATTGAAAGGCCTGTCGTTCCAGGCAGGCTGACACACACACACACACACACACACACACACACACACACACACACACACACACACACACACACACACACACACACCCAAACAGCCACAGCTTTTCACACCTTGCGCATAATGTTTTTTCTGCTTGCTTTTATGTTTTAAAATGCTAATATGTTTCTGGTTCAAGTCACTTTTAGTTTCTGTTTTTAACAAAAAAAAAGAAAGGAATTTGGACGATAAAATAAAGCTGAATACAATTTTTAAAAGCTTGTTGCTACCTAAACTCCACAGTGATTGAGTAATAGCGAATTTGTTTTCAATAACTCAAAGAAACATGTATAGGTTTCTCTAGTTTTATGCTATGTTTATTATTTTATTCATTTCCTTTCTCACAGTTCAATTGTTTCCAAGAATGTATTGAAGAGCATTGCCAGTTGTTTCTTGTTTCAGTCTTTGAAACATGCTTTAATCACTTTCAGGTTAAATTGCTGCAATATTTTGCTTTACAGTCCTCCTAAAAAAATACGGTCCCTACAAACACTGGATTACAGAGGCAGCGGCGCCGATAAACACCAGAGAGAGAAAGAGAGAGAGAGACAGGGAGAGAAAGAGAGAGAGAGACAGGGAGAGAAAGAGAGAGAGAGCTCATATTGACCACCTGCAGGTTTTACTGTCATTTTTTGATGACAGAAAATCCATTAAATTGTCTATCACAGATATTTATCAAATGTGTTTTTGATAATAATAAACAAAGTAAGAACACGAAAAACATCCAACGAAATTCCATTTCCTTAACACATCTTAAGTAAAACATATGTTTGTGATCTTTTAGGTGATTTATCAGTATCTAATTATGTAAGAATTTTAATGCACTTTTAGTCTGTCTGTTGAGTTGAAGTCATTCTCTCAACAGAGAGATTGTTGTTTTGAATTACCTTTAAAACCAGTTGAGTCCGAGAAAATATAGCTTGAGTTTAATAAAAAAAAAATTTCATTATTTATTGTGGTATTTTAAATACTAAAATGAAATAAAGAAGGACAACACTTTTAACATTTAAGCAACATTTCAGCTGTTAACATGTGACAACATAACAATGATTTGCACCAACCGTTTCCCAGATAAAACTCCAACCTCTCAGCACTACGTTACGTTGGATTCCCACATTCTCAGATTCTCTCATTCGCAGATTTTTCTGTGGAATGTAGCTATAAATTATTCTTGGGAAAACTCATCTATGGCCCACTGGCAGCGTGACGTTATGCAGGCAGGCAGGATCTCTTTCACACTGCACTGTCAAACCAGTCGAGCAACTTGTTCCCCTCCTCACCTGTGGTGGCGCTGCACCACTGGAGGAAACAACACGAAAACCTCTGAAGAAGACACTGAGCACTGCTTCCTTCTTCACAAAATACAAACATTAGTGGTTGAAGGATTTCTCTTTTGTCTGTGGTAAAAGATCACAAGTCATTTTACATTTGCATGTTTGTTTTGGTTGTATTTTCCCAGAATGCCCTGCACTGTAGTCCACTTCCTGCTTTTGGAGCAGTCTCCGGTCCGCTTTGTGTTGACATATCATTTGAACCGCACCAGAGTTCACTTCAACCGAACCCAGATGGAGGTTTTTAGGTGGACCAGAATTTGATTGTGCATTACAATCCCTACACAAAGCACACATTATAGACAGACTGGAGTTTGATTAAAGCGGGCTAAAGGGTTGGTGTGAACACACTCAAACTATTAGAATCATCTATTTTGCCTTAGTATGTGAATCACATCCATCTGTATATATGAAACCTCTGAATACATTTTCATTTAGCTCCCTTCATCCATAATTTTCCATGGCAGTGTGCTCAACCGTTAACATCTACTGAAACAGATGAACCTTTTCATGACCTGTTCCCATGGAGAGAGGGAAACTGATGGAGCAACATTTCAGGCTTTATCCATTCCTGACCCCAGAAGGGGAAGAAGAAACACTAGACAGCTGTGATTTTATCTTATCCCACAGTTGTGAGGTTCTTCTTTTTCTTCTTGCACCAAATGTAATTCTATTGGCTGTAGATTGTAGAAAATACAGAAGCTTTAAAGGACAAGATAGTATCGCTTCTCTTTTTTTCTCTAACTTCTGGCTTTAGGACCTTTAAAACGTGGAGAAAGGAGCCTCAGGGGATTAGAGTAGATCATGCTCCAGATTTAAGCCTCAGCAAACCTGCTTCCTTACAGATGGAATCATGTAATATTCTCTGTTTATTGACCTTGACTTTTAAATTGTTTTTGTGTGTTAGTTTCATCGATTTTTACAGCTATTACTATTTTTAACTGTTCCTTTCTTTTGTCTTCGTTGTTGTTTTTCATGCCAAATCCCACATTACTTTGAGGGTCACTGTTTGACAGTCTTTCAAACTGTCACTTGTGCATCTTAAAAATGAATTGTGTGTATTTTTGTTGTAATGAGAGAAGCTCATCATAATGGAGAGAAAGCTGATTAAACAGGGCTTGTCAGCTTCTCCTCGTCTTCTCAAAGTGACACCAGAGGAACCGACTGCTGCTTGAAGTCAAAGTCGCCGTTTGAGATTAGAAACTGAGCTGAGATTAACTCGATAAACCTGTCACTACACTGATCTTCATCAGCTTTTAGTTTAGTTTAGTTTGCACAGCTGCAAACAGATCAAAGACATTAAGATAAAAATAATAACAGTGCAGGAAGAGGCAAAAGCCCAGTGGGTTTATTTGAAGTCTCCATCCAAATAGTGTAGAAAAGAACAAAATAAAATCCAACACTGTATCTTCATCAGTTGATCACAAATTTATGAAATACGATTATGTAGAAAAAAATGAAAACTTAAAAGTGTTTTGGAATTGAGATCTGGAAGAATTCCTACGCAGTTTGGAAGAATCCAGAAAATGACCTCAGTTTTGCATGATTCTGAAAGAAAAGGGGGAAAGTACAAGTATATCCAGAATGATTTTTTTTATCTTATTATTTTAATGTCCCTTTTTTGTACTACCTTCCTACTTTCCTTCCCTCCTTGTACGCGTCCTCTCTTTCTTCATTTTCTCTTTTTAATGTTTTGTCATTCATTTCTTTCTTCCATATTCATTTGTCTTTTGTTCTTTCCTTCTATTATTCACTGTGTTCCTCCTTCCTTCCCTCTTTGTGTTTTATCAGTTTCTACCTATCGATGCAACTTACATAAAGTCTACTGAATAGTATGTTACTTAAATTAATGTTACACCATGCAGCCACTTTGTCTACGCTGATGAAGATTTCCTCACCTCTGCATGCTGAACTGTTCAACACTTGTCTTCAGCCTTCCTTCACTTGTTCTATTCATTCCCTCCTTGTGGGGGCGCTAGGGAGCCCTCCGAAAGTTGGAGGGAAAATGGAGAAAAAAAGGCAAATTAAATGAATGTGATGTATTTTTACAACAGAGTATAAGTGCCACATTAAGGAAATTTTAAAGTCATATTTTGAATTAATATTAAAATAAAGTAATTATATTATGACTTTATTCCCATAATGCAGTGACTTTATTCTCATATTTTTTCAACTTTATTCTCATGATGACTTTACTTTCGTAATTCTGGCGTCATGATTCTCGTAATATTACGACTTTATTCTCAAAATAGTATCACGTTATTCTCATATTGTTTCAACTTGACTCATCATACTGTGACCTTATTTTAGCAATTTTATGACTTTATTTTTTATGTTTCACCAACACTCATAATTACTAAATAATACATTTTAAATATATATTTTTTATAAAATGTAATTTGTTTTTCAATCATCAGTATAAAATATAAGTTACAGTTATGACTGAAGATAAAGAATAATAATAAAGATAGAAATAGCCTTTATTGTGCCAGAGAGGGAAAATTCAGAAAAACGTGATCTGCCATGCTTATGTTTCTGATTATGTTTCGTCAGTCAAACTCATCAGGCTGCGTCGCACAGTGAGAGTGAAAACGGAAAAGTTTCTGACAAGAACAAGACAGAAGGAACCGTCCTGCTGCAAAACCTCTGAGAACTGTGGAGATGAAAGAAAATATGATATGTGATAAATGTAAAATATTACAAAAATATTTTCTTTTAATCAATTGAGGGTATTGTGATGAGAAATTGTATTATCGGGTAATGCAATATCATAAACGTAAGATTAATAGTCATAATATAGCAGCAGATAATAAAAATGTCCACCTCAAAACTCAGTTAAAATCAAAAGATATGAGGCACCATTTATGATAAACAAATGTATTCATTATTGAATAGTGAATCAAATTGTGAAAAATCATTCCATAAGTCAATGTTTCTGTACATATTTTGCAGCATCGTCTGTGGGTCCCCAGCTAGAAACTAACACTCTTTGACCTTCACTACTTAATCCGTTCTTCCCTTCATTTCTTTCATCCCTCCTTCTGTCCTTTTATTGTTGTTTTCTATGAATCTGTTTTTTTTATTCTATATGTGACCTGCAATAACTTAGTTAAATGTGTTGATTTTAGAATGTATCTTTGGAAATAAGGAAAAAAGACAGACAATTCTTTGTCTTTTTGAATTTTCAATCTGGAATAGTCTGTAGTATTACCATAAATACAAATAATGTTTTCTAATATATCTAACAATATCTAACAGCTGTCCAAAAAGTTGTAATACAAGGGGCAGCTAAAACTTTTTTTTGCATATTCTTGATGCATCTGTTTTTGTTATTATTCCTCAAGTTTTTGTCCAGCTGACAAAGCCCTACGGCAACAGCAATAATTACGTTGAGTGCACAGGAGGCAGCCATGGAGACGTTAATGGAGAGGAACAGATCATGCATAGGAAGGAGAGCAGCTTAGATAGACGGGTCAACAAAACACCTCCCGTGGTTACGTGTCCCGCTTCTTTCAGTCGACATCGTTTCTCCGACGTGTTTCTCTTCTTTTCTTCGTACATGTGGCAATGAATATCGCATCGCTTCGTCAGAATCTCAGGAATGTTGCAGCTGAGGTGAAGCTGGAACAGCAGCAGCCGTTCACGTCCCAGCAGGACACGTAGAAACTAAAGAACACGACAGCGTGAGATCTCCGTATGGCCTTCACGTTTGTTCTCATGCCATGTCAGATGTACAGAAAACCAACAGCTAACTGACTCAACAGAATATCTCCTGGTACAAGTCGCCGATGGATGTAAAGGTCTACTGGTGAAAGTTTCTTAGTATATTCTTGGTCATGATGTTAGCATTGAGTGTAGATTTTCTTTTCCTGTCAACCTTCTACAAAGATGGCCTTTGCCCTGATGATGAGCTTTTTCTTATCCAAACCCAGAGTTTTGATTTCTAACCCATATCCATACTGATTATGCCATTATCTACCCAGGATTTAGGGGAAGTAGAGCTGCAGAAAAAAATTGATTCTATAAAGAATAGCAATCCCTAGACTTAGGAATTTTCAATGGATTCAAAATGCTAAAAATTAGTTTTTAAGTTGTACGTCTTAGTCACGTCTATTTGCGAGTATACTGCATGTTGCATTGCGTGTTCATTCAGCCACCATAGATTTTTATAACCATAACAGTGGAATCAAAGGTTTTCACTAAAGTGTATTGAAACAGTTCTCAGTCTGGCGATGTGTAGTAAATAATTCTTCTAAAGCATTAAATGAAAAGACCTGTAAAATACCACTCTACTAACAGATATTTGTTTGAGTTTGTCAAATCAGAATTGTTCTACCAACTCTGATCTCAAAATCTAATATGGCAGAACCGTACCGTTTGAAATGTTGTTAGCTGCAGAAATAAACTATTTAGATTGCTAAACAGTTTGTACTTCATGTAATCTTAAACACATTCTGATAGGTAATGTCAGCAAAAACTAAACATTTTGTATGAGTATTAGGACCATGCAAAAAGAAATAAAAAATTAATTACCAGAATAGTCATAAAATTACAAGAATAGAGTCGTACAAGAATAAAGTCATAATATTAGAATAAAGTTATAATACAATTTTATTCTTGAAGTATTGACTCGTTACGATGTTATTCTCATATTATTTCGACTTTATTCTCATAATATTATGATTTTATTCTCTGTAAGCCAGAAAATGTTACCGAAGGTCAGGTTGAGCCAACATACCACCATATAAAAATCTAATGATTTTAGTATGTTTTAGACCTCATTGCTCTGAAAGTTAAACTCACTGGGGAAATAAAACGTCATCAGGCCTTGACATTCATGGAAGAGAAGACTGGAACGTTGGTCATTGTGAAGCTCCTCTGGCAGGCCTCCCATCATGCCCAGTAAAACATTGCCAGATGGTCTAGAACACTGTGGTGCGTTGGATGTTTGATCAACCAAAAAGGACGTGTCACTCCATTACTCACTGACCTCCACTGTCTACAGCGGCTGCCAGAAGCAGATTTATGTCACTAACACTTGCCTACAGAGTGACTGGAGGGTCAACATGAACTCCAAAGTGGACATACCAGCTTGTTCTTTCCTTTGACTGCTGTGAATCTGGTTTATTTTCACTTGGGTTTCCATGGTAAGGGAACCAACCACCAAACTCAATGTTAGACTTGCTTGTCTGATTGGCTTTTTACTGACTGCTTCTTCAGATGAACTCCGACCAACCAACATTAAGTCTGCATGTTATTTTCTAATACACAAACATCCTTAATTGGTCTCACCTGCCCTGACCTTGAACTTCTTTACCTCTACAGAGGATTAGCAGTGCTTTCCATCAGCTGACAGTTTCATTGAAGACCTGCTACTGAGGCCCACAGTATCATCATCCACAATGACTCTGTAGAGATACCTGAATGATAAGAGTTAGGACATGTAACTTTAGTTTGGGTCAAAGTATTTTTAAATTGAGTGGAATTGAATTAACCAAAGCAAACGGATCAAAGTTAAGAGTGTTGTGCACAATGTTTTGTGTCCAACTAAAACTCTCTCTTTTGCTTTAATGGCAAGTAAACTTGTATAAATTGTGGAAACCCTTTAGATTTTGTCCCAGTTCTGTGGAGTTTGGGTTAATTTATGTACATTATAAAGTGTAATCAGTGTGGCAACTTTTTGTTCTTACAATCTGAGCTGTTTTCTCTCCACCCCTTCGCTGAGCAGCTTAATAGGTAACCCCAGTAACCCCAAACTAAATATACAACCACTGTAACTTGCTAGGCCCCGGTAAAATGACTTCCGGAGGAAAATGTTCCATGTAGGGTTGGAAACTAGTAGCTTATAAGCAACAATGTCTGGACAATAGCCAGTGACCCTCTTTGAAAAGAAAATGTCATTTAATAAAAAAGAAAAAGTTAGACAAGGCTAGACAAATAGGAAAAGTTGAAAGATGCCAAAAGAACATATTGCCACAATGTGTGGGCAACAATTCCAAATAACCCTGCAACTGTGGCAACATATCTGAAAGACAGGCATTCAGATGTTAGAGAGAGATTTTAAAAAGGTCAATAAATCTCCTCATGAATGTTAATTTAGTAAACAATGCAGGAAGTCATAAGCTTACATTACCTATTTACAGCTAACGTTAGCTATTGAATGTTACCCCCTAAGTGATTAACCTAACATTTAGTTAGATAACATTAGCTATTTCAAAGTTACCCACTTACTGATAAACCTCACTTGAGTTTTAATTCTCATTTTCTCTCTCTGGATACATTTCTCTACCAAGTTTGCACAATGGCTCCGTCCCACTGTGGGTTTGGATCCATGCTGGGAAGCCCTTCAGCAACATACAGCTTCACAGCATGAAACATTTAATATCCCACATTACTCTAATGCTCAGTAGTAAAGGAATTTGTGGTTAAAGAACTTTAAATAGTGGAACCATATTGGAGCTAAAAATGACAGCAGAACCGAGTCAGAACCAATGGCAACCTTGTTTGCTGGTTATAGTTGAAACCCTATCCTGAAACTGGACTGTTGCTGAATACATGTGGACAGCTCAGATTCTTGTCTGCACTGTAAAAAATAAATGATTTGAACAACCAGGCCATTGTTTACATTGTGATAACACAAAAACAAGACAAAAAATATTTTGTGGAAGGAAATATTTGGAAAAATAATGCAACAAGGTGTGTACTTCCGTAAAGAATAGTCACACTTCTACTGCTACACAAATGTTATCTTGTGTGTGTTGTTTTTCTATGCAGAGACAAAAACATATTAATGTTTAAATAATGACAGATAAAAAATAAACCAAGCTCGTCTGACTCCTGTCTGTTGTCCTACAGTCATCTGCAGAAGTAGCCAGGAGGACGGATATAGCGCTGTCAATCATTCTCGTGTTTGTAGTGCTCACACCTTCCCCTTCGCTCTCTGCTACTCTACAGCTAGTTTCCCACAACGAAGCCTCATGTGATAGTTAGCACAGTGAAAAAATATGTCCAACGCTTTAAAGTCAGACGCTTCATGTCTGGCATTAAAATCGTTCTAGACGTACATTGGGAGGAGCCGTTGTTTTCTGTTGCCAGTCTCTTTGTACAAAGGCGGATAAAACTGAGAGAGGCCAAACCACGTATTGTATTGTATTCTGCGTCCTGATTGGCTAAACAGTCTCCGCGCTTCTTCTCTACCTGTGTGCCAATAACGTTACGGTGTTTAAATATACGTAATACAGCTTGGAAAATTTTGGTAAATGTTTTTGCCCAGAAGAAAAAAAGAGCAACAACAACTAACTGTGTTCTTCTTTCGAAAAAACTCACCTGCACCACAGGCTTCAGAAGAAAAAGCCACTAGAGAACAGAGTCAGGCCGCAGCGTCACAGTCAGAGGAACAGTGAAATACGCGAGTCACAATTTGTCCTACTGTACTATGTATTGATGATTAAAATGATTATTTTACTGTAGTTACTTGTAAGAAATATTTGTTTAAAAAAATGCTTAGGCCTGAAAACAGATTTTGTTCTTTGGATTCAATGTATAGTATTTAATTATGCTTTATAATAATTGTAAAAAACTACTTCACAGACTTTGCCTATCACGGGTTCGTTAGGGAACGCAACCCCCGCGAAAAACGAGGGTTCACTGTATTTACTTAATCGACGTGTTGGAAAGAGCCTGTTGGCCATTTTTCCTCTCCCTGCTACTTCGAACAATGGCGGATGAAATATTGAGAGTCTCTTGGCTTTATTTACTGAGAGCAGGAGAATTCAAACATGTTGTCAGCCAAGTGTTTGAATTCACCAGATAATTCAGAAGTGTTCTGAGTTTCACAACCTAGCCACACGCTGTGGTGATGTCAGTCCAGTTTGAATACCTGCTAACCCACCATGGTGCCTACATCTCCTGGCAGGACACCAACTACAGACACTGAGTCATTTAGCAGAGTCTCTATGATTGGTTGACACTCCTTGTCCAGTGACCAAAGTTAAGATTTTCCTACTCCAACGTTGACC
The DNA here is from genome assembly GCF_002775205.1 of Xiphophorus maculatus. Classification (NCBI taxonomy): domain Eukaryota; kingdom Metazoa; phylum Chordata; class Actinopteri; order Cyprinodontiformes; family Poeciliidae; genus Xiphophorus; species Xiphophorus maculatus. Next base: position 1,754,733 of record NC_036462.1, read on the forward strand.
TCACTGGACGTACACACATCAAATGTTAGACGCGTGAAGTGCACCGCGAGACTTTTTGACGCGCCCTAGACGCGTCAACGTAGAGACTGCATGTAAACCAGACGCTCCTGATGCTCAAATCACATTTGGTCTGAATGCAGCATCATGGTAAATTGTTTCACTGTCATTAGCATGATTGGCAGCACCAAGTTCCTCCTTCTGGCTCTGATTGGTTGTTTTTGACCAAGGTGTGTATTTCTGCAGATGGCAGTTATAACTGTCACTATGTTATAACATAGTGACAATTTTAATAAATATGTAAAAAACAGATCAATCAATATTGATCAATATTACATACTGAATTTTTAATAGTTTTTCTCAGGGTATGTCTACATTATCTTCATATCTACATTTTCTTTATGTGTTTCTTCCTTTTTCATACTTGGAGCCATGATATTGTAAATGATGTCTAATATGTGCATGTTGAACTACTTTCCTTCAGCTTACATTCACACCACGCGCACACAAACCGGACACCCAGATACAAATGCACATGCATTGCTTTCTTTTTTTTTTTACAAGATTATTTTATGTAGAAGGAGAAGAAAAAACAACTAATTAGGCTAATGTTATTCAGCTCTCGCAAGGAGCTAAAATATAAATAATCAGTCATGTAAATGGTAATTATCCAAAGGTGGGTCTTATTTCACAAGTGACAAACAAATAGAGCAATTAAACAGATCATATCTACATTAGTTCCACTAAATGATTCACAGTGTCAGCCTCTTCAATATTTCATCCTCCTGCTAACTGCAGATATGATTAAGCTTACTAATACAACAGGGCTTCTGCTCTGCTGTTCATTCTGAAATATTTAGTAAGGTATAAATATATGTATTGCAATATTCATCAGCGGGTATCATATGGAGGCCATTGGGGTATTCCGTACTTCTCTAAGATTTACAGACCGGAGCATTGTTCTGCCAGTGGTGGTTTTTTCAGTTCTCTGTGTGATTTACGGTCATAGCAGCGAACTCTTGGGGAAACTGCCCTATATGATCACATTTGTGCTTGCTGTTAGCCGTTGAGCAGCTTCTTTTCTCAGGATTAGTTTCTGGGTGGGTGAAGTGAGTGTGTTGAGTGCAAATTGAATCAGTTCAATCTTCATATTTCCACTCAAGTCAGAGTATCCCTCTCGTGTCAACCTCCTTTTCTGGATTATTCATCTTTTGGCTTGCAGAGTCCATAAAAAGTGTTGTTGTTGAACACCTGGTCTACAAACGATTTGGAGCTTCTGTCACCTCCAGAAGCAACGAACATGTCAGGCCGTAAAAAAGGAAACAACAATACCTCGTATCCTGAGGGGAAAACATGACAGAGGAGCGTTAGAGACAGTTTAAGGGGGAAACAAACTTAATGGGTAACTGCTTTAGGAAAAGAGAAAAACAAAAACAGCAAGCAGAGTTCTGTATAGTTTTAAGTATTGTGTATAAAAAATATAAGCCCAGAGTTTCACAGTGAACAGAAAAGAAGAATTGTCTTTCAAAGCAACAAAAAAAATTGAGATTTGCTCAAATAAAACTTGAACTACAATCTCTAATGGATCATAATGGACAAGAGTCATATCTCAGACTGCGTCTCTTCTTTCCAGTCTCTGAGCCAAAGGTTTAAGGTGAGTGGCTGAAGCAAATGAGGTTGATCAGCATTGCTTGTCAACAACTGATGGTATAATCCAGGGCATGTTACTGACCATCTTTAATCAGAGGCATTTTCAGATTTGTTGAAAGACAGACTGCTACAGGAGATCTGTTCTGCCCACAGCTTCGCCATCCACAGCGACTCTTTAAGATACTTGGATGATATGAGGTACTAGATTTAACTTTCCTTTGGGACTAAGAAAATATTTTTGAATTGAATTTGACCAACAGCCAGAGCAACAATGAAATAGTTTAGATTGAAGTGGAAACATTGGCGTCATCATTTATTTGTGGCTCAGTGACTGTCATGTTTCTTTTTGTTTTTTCTTTTTGTTTTTACTATGGACCTCTCTTGTGTCTGAAATAAAGATTGATTGATTGATTGATTGATTGATTGATATATTCATGTGTTAGATGGCCCAGTCAAAGTCCAATCCTGAATCTCATTCAGAATCCATGGAAAGACTTGAAAATCACAGACCCTCTACATAGTAATTACACATTTTTTTCAAATAAATTTCACCATGCATTCTTTTTCTTCCATCTCAGTTATGTGTTACATTGTGTTGGTTTATCATATGATAAAATACAATAGTTTATGGTTGTAACGCAGCAAAAGCAGGAACGTTTATGTGTTATAATTGCTTTGAGCAAGTGAAGGGGAGATGATTGTTGATTTTTAGAGACAAAGTCAACCTATTTTTTTCAAACCTACTATAAAAAAAGATAAATATGAATTTTAAAAAATGACAGATTTACTGACTTAATTTCTCAGAGCTCGCCTTTCAAACATTCCTTGGAAAATCATTTAGAGATGTCCAATGTGTAAAATGTGGCGTTTTGATGCAGTTTTATCTGAAACATAAACAAATGTACTTTACTAAATAGACTTCATATCAAGTGTATTGTGAGAGTCATCATATGGTAAGATTATTAATGTTTCACCCTGGAAATGAAAACAAGGATACAAATGAAACATAATGAGTTACCTTCGCTCACACAATCCCTGAGATTGAAAACATAATGAAATACTACAGCTAGGTAACTTGGATATGTGGTGTAGATTGCTTATAGCAATGTCTGTTCATCACTTTCTATTGTTATTGTTTTGTCTGTAAGAAGTGCACCAGCATTCACTTCTATGGCTTCACATATCAAGAGTGTGGAAAGAAACAGACTTTTATAAGACAAATATGGTAGATTATTGTAAACGATTAAGGAAAAAATGTGCGAATGATAGGATGCAGCACTGCATCCTATCAACGTTAGAAAACGTTGTATTTGGAATGCCAGGCCAATCGGTGGCGCTGTAACACTGCCATGGCACGACACAAATAATACTGAACAATATCAAACGGCGCCATGTTTGTTTGCGAGAGTGAGCCGGATGAGGGATAGTCATGTAAAGGAGCGGAGAAACGCCAGCGGGTTTTGCTAATAGTTATGACACTATATAATTGCATCTTTAATGTTTTTATGTCAGCACAAGTCAAGTTATCTAAAACTTTCAAAGTTTGTAGAAACTGTTAGTTTTGTTTCTGTTTTCTCAATTTTGTAAAAAGGAATATCAGGGGGCGTGCCGTGGTGGCGTAGCGGTTAGCGCGACCCAAGTTTGGAGGCCTTGAGTCCTTGACGCGGCAGTCGCGGGTTCAATTCCTGGACCCGGCAACATTTGCCACATGTCTTCCTCCCTCTCCTTTCCCCTTTCCTGTCAGCCTACTTTCATATAAGGGACACTAGAGCCCACAAAAAAAGACCCCTGGAGGGGTAAAAAAAACAACAACAAAAAAAGGAATATCAGAACTTAAAATGCTAAAGATTCCTCAAGCAGTCTCTTACATCACTAACAATCCTAAATAAAACATAAAAATCCATATACCAAAAGATATATCCTTTCTGGAGCCTTGCTCCACTTCTTTATTTAAGCTATGATAGAGAATGGGTTCTTTTAACAACAATATTTGCTATTTAAAGTTTATGGCATTTCATAAGTGTCTTATAATGCCTATTAGCTGTGTGTCGAAGCAACTTTGTTTAATTATTTGATCATTTTTTATGGTGTGTGTTTCATATGTCTATATTTATTAAAAGCAGTAATCTTGCAGAAAGCTGTAGGCAAAAGTTTAGATCGATGCAAGACTGCAGCTTTTTGTTTTCTTATGTCAAACGTTTTCACATGTCTGAGTAAGTGAAATACTGATTCAACACATTTTCTTACTCTCATTCTAAATATTAACAGATGTGTGTGAACTTTTGGTTTCAACTGTATGTACAGTCAATGTGAATAACTTAAAGTTTGCTTCAAATATTTTCTGCTTCTTCAAAAATGACGTCTTTTCAAAAGCTCCTCGACTAAATATTTAAATAAGCAGAACAGATGATTGTCTGATAATCGCCCTCCACATGTCTGTTATTTTCGGAGGCTCATCAAAAGTAAATACTTAAAAGAAGAGCCTGAAAAGAAAAGTCTTTGAAAGAAACCTGAACACATTCACCACAGTTATTTATTCTGCTAAAACAAAGTAGGTCAGGAAGACAAACGTGGAGAAAAGTAGATGTGTGTGAGGGTAATAGGTGCATAATAATAATAGAATAAAAAAATACAAATATCTCAGTAACACTCAGTGCCTTACAAAATTCAACACCAAGTGGTGAATAATTGCAAAGTGGAGCAGAAAAGGTAAAAGTAAGAAAATGTGTTGAATGCATTTGATCATTTTTCATGGAAAACCCCAAAATAAAATCGAGTGCAACCCGGCTTCAGAAGTTCCAGAATTAACAAGTAGAGTCAATGTGTGTTAATCAACTCTCATTCTAAGTAGCCTCAGAGGTTAATCTGAGAACCTCGGTGAACAAACTGTATCATCAACAACAAGATCACAGAAGTAAAGGTCAGAGAGAAAGTGCTGCAGAATCTTAATGGGTGTTAGATGATATAAAAATATCTCAAGCCCTCCATATCACTTGAGATTGGAGTAAAGGTTTACGTTGCAGCAGAAAAATGACCCGAGATGTAAAGCCACATTTGGACCATGTGGCTGATTTGGACCAAAGCTCGTCTATATAGATGTGAAGGTGTTTTCACACCTGATGGTTCAGTAGACTCGGCTCAATTAGGAAACAGCATTTCAACATATGTTATATTTCCAGCTGCTGCGGTTCACTTTCACATTGCACTGTGTCAAATGAAGCAAACCTTTTGAAAAACCTGCTCCCCCCCTCACCTGTGGGGGCGCTGTACCAAGAATCACTGAAGGGACACGAAGACCTTCAGACACTGAACGCAGCTTCCTTCTTCTGGGAATGGAGGCAAAAATGGAGGCAGTCAGATTTTAGCAGCTGTACATCTTCTCTTTTCTACTTGGCAGAACACCACAAGCCATTTCTCCCGCTAGCACTAGACTGGTGTGTTTGTTTTGTTTTTTTTTAAAGTTTTTTAAATTGTTTTATTTTTAATTCATAATGGACAGTTACAAGAAACTTGTGTCAAAATGATCTGATCCCTGTGTCACAGTGTTTATAGCTATAGCTAATTAGCAATAATTGTCCCTAGAAGGACCGTTAAAAGCTGATTTAAATTAAATGTTAAAACAAACAGTGAATTTAATAAAATGATTTAAAAAAGAGCTAAAAAGAAATGATCAAAACAAATACAACATTTAAGAATGAGTAAAGACAAAAAGAGGTAGTGATTTTTTTATTGTTGTTTTTTTTGGCCAAAATTTCCCCCGCACAAAAACAAAAAAATACTTAAGGCAATATTTTAGGAAGGTTACAAGATTATTATATATATCCCTGCCATGCATAAATAATGATCCTTTTTGTCAGAATTTTTTTTCCATTTTTTAAAATTTTTTTCTTAAGGCATAAAAAAGGTAGGAAATTCTTTTTGTAAAAATATATATTTTTTTTATTTTTTTTATTTTTATGTGATTGTGGCATACAGGCCATTTTGATGGAATAGTCGAGGTAAATTAATACTGTTTTGTGTTTATTAATACTGTTTTGTGTTTCGTTGTGTGTTATTTACTAGTGGTGTCGCAGGTTGACGTGGTTGCGGAGGGGGTCAATATCACTCCGCCGTTGCTAGGTAACGACGGTTGTGGAACGTTGGCGAGTGTGTTTTTTTTTTCTAACGGCTGTTAGGAACGAGACCGCTAACGGAGTTACTTTGTAACAATTATTAAATTAAAATGTTGCGGACTCAATCTCAATATCTCTTTTGATTGTTTGTCACCGTTACATTTTTGGCGAGCCAGCCCCAGGAGGAGTTTCAGCTGAAAGTAACTAATCCAAACGAGACGAACCGAAGACGGAGGAGAAACTACCGATGGAGCAGCTTCAAGACGAAGTGAGCAGAACGCTGCTGATGCTAGAGAAGTCAGAGCTAATTTTAGTTTGTAAACACCTCAAGAGTGATGAACCTCCAGGAGAGTTTACTGGCCAAACTCGGCGTTCCCTCATCAGACTAGCAGAGACCACACTGGACGATATCGGAAATGAGGAAGAACCTGAATCGTTTCAACGGTTTCTCCAGAATTTAATCACCTTCATGGAATCTTGGACGTCGGATGAGCCCAGAACACCAGAACAGACACAAGCTGACGAAGGTGAATTAAACTCACTAAAAGTCAAGTATAAGGAATTCCAGGAAGAACATAGCAAAGCCCGACAGCGCATAGAGGAGGAAATTGGGGTTTTAGAGAAGAAACTGAGCATGACAATGCATATGGATGAGACTGAACCACACTGTGCTCCATCACCTCACATACCAGAAGTGACCCTCAGGCGGGAGTTTCGGATTTGTGGGCAGATTGGAGAAGCTGGTCAGAGGGATAAATTGTCCTATACAAGCCTGATCAACCAAATTGAATCTGGGCAGAGGAAAGGATATTCAGAGACTGAGATCCTGGAAGCAGTCATACGGGCCATAAGCCCAGGGCTTCACCTGAGAGAGATGCTGGAAATCAAAAGAGGACTGACACTGTCCACTCTGAAAATTATCCTAAAAAGCCATTTTAAAGTGGACTCTTCCTCTGACCTCCTTCATCAGCTGATGAACATCTCACAAGATCCAAAAGAATCTGCACAGAATTTCTTATTTAGAGCTATAGAACTGAAAGAAAAAATGCTCTGGAAATCAAAAGAAGAGGATGAAAGCGAACAATTCAGCCCAGAACTGATACAAAGGAAATTTCTGCGTTCCATAGACACCGGACTGCTAAGCGATGCAGTAAAATTCCAACTAAAACCTTACCTGACTAATCCTGCAGTATCAGATGAGGTCCTAATTGAGCGGGTGAGTGAAGCTGCAAACTTAGAGCAAGAAAGACAAAAAAAACTGAGAAAAAGTGCAGTGAGTAGGTTCCCGAAAATAAATGAACTGAGAGCTGAAGGAGGCATACATGAGTTTCAACCTCCTTCCATGGGAGAAGCTGCAACCACAAGTGAGATAGGGGACACAGTGATGACCAAAGATGTACTGAGAGGGGCCAAGAAAAATCGAAACACAGAACAGGAAGCAGGAACAACTAAACTCATCGAAGGACTGAAGGCTGAAATGTTAGAACTAAAGAAACTGGTGTTGGAAACAGTGGAGATTACTAAGAAACATCAGACAGAGAGAGCTACCACACACAGCTACCGCAAACCCAGAGGTTGCCCAGCCTGTCTAGAAGCACAGTCAGGGGAGAGGTGCACTCACTGTTATAAGTGTGGTCAAGGAGGACACCTTGCCAGAGGCTGCCGTCAGAACAGGGGACAGCAGGGAAACTGGACAGGGCTGCTGGGCCGGGACCCTCAGTAGCCCCACACAAAACACTCAGTCCCACCACAAACAAACCAGGCTCCCATACAGAACTTTCATCTACCCCAACAGCTCACTACATGAATCCACGGAGCAGACAGAAACTTCTGAACCTCATAGGTAAGAGATGCATTGTTCATTGTTGGATGGATGCCACTCCAGTAGAAGCATTATGGGACACTGGTGCCCAGGCATGTCTCATTAATGAAGAATGGAGACAATTACACTTACCACACCAGCGAGTTAGACCTCTGAATGAACTACTGGAGGTGGATACACTTATTGGGCTTGCAGCAAATCAGACACAAATTCCTTTTCTGGGCTGGGTGGAAGTGGAATTTAGACTGGGCAAAGATTCACTCTCAGCAGAACCCCTGTTGGTACCAGTACTTGTGTCAAGTGACTCCAGTGTGGCACAACAACCAATAATTGGCTACAATGTCATAGAGGAAGTGCTAGGAGACAACACACTTAAACACAGGAAACCGGAAGTCATCCAAAATGTGTGTGGAGCCTTTGCTGTCACTGTCCAAACTGCACAGACAATTGTCAAACTAATTCAGACATCAGATAGTCAGGTTGATGTGGGTCTTGTGCACACAGGGAGAAGTCGAATCAAATTAGCAGCTGAACAAATCACCATCATCCATGTTAAAGTTAATACTGGAACTCAGTTCAGAGGAGAGGACCTTCTTTTTGTTCCCTCGGAGGACTCGGTGCTGCCAGAAGGTGTCAGTGTTCAGGAGGGTCTCATGACAGTTCCTACAGAAAACCCAGGATTCGTATCAATCCCAATTTCCAACACCAATAAGTATAATGTTACTCTACATCAGCGTGCAGTCCTGGGGCACCTAGAAGCAGTAAAGACAGCTTATACTGTAAATGCACAACAGTTGAACATCACTGTTGGTGAACAACAAGATGACCCTTCACACAGAATAAAGCCAGCTGCAGCTCAGTCCCTGATTATCAACAGCAAAGCAGAAAAACAGAAGCCAACACAGTGGGATCCTCCAGTTGACCTCAGCCACTTAACGGAAAGCCAAAGACAGACGGTGAGACAGATACTGAGAGAAGAGTGTCATGCATTCGCCTATGATGAAGGTGACATAGGTTTAATTCCCTCTTTGAAACTTCAAATCACTCTGCATGACACTACTCCAGTGAAGAAAACATATATGTCAGTTCCCAAGCCATTACATCAGGAAGTTAAAGAATACCTTCAAGATCTACTGAATAGAGGCTGGATAACTCAGTCACGTTCTCCATATGCATCACCAGTGGTATGTGTGAGAAAGAAAGATGGGGGTCTGAGGTTGTGCTGTGACTACCGGGAATTAAACAAAAAATCTGTCCCTGACCGCCACCCTATTCCCCGAATCCAAGACATGCTTGATTCTCTAACTGGCAGCTCCTGGTTCTCTGTATTAGATCAGGGGAAGGCGTACCATCAAGGGTTTCTGGATGAAAAAAGTCAGCCCTTAACTGCTTTCATAACACCATGGGGTTTGTACCAGTGGATCAGAATCCCCTTCGGTTTGAGTGCTGCCCCAGCAGAGTTCCAAAGAAGCATGGAGGAATGTCTGATTGGTTTAAGAGATGTGATATGCCAGCCCTATCTGGATGACAATTTAGTTCACAGCCCAAGTTTTGAGGATCATCTCAACCACATGAGAACTGTGTTACAAAGATACCAGAAGCATGGAGTGAAGCTGAGCCCAAAGAAGTGTGAGGTGTTCAAAAGAAGAGTGAGATTTCTGGGACGTCTTGTCTCTGGTGAGGGCTACACGATGGATCCAGCAGAAGTGGCACCAGTTCAAACTTTGAAGGAGAGAACCCCCACAACTGTAGGAGATCTGAGAAAAATGCTGGGATTTCTCTCCTACTATCGAACATATATACCCAACTTCTCCAGAATAGCTAAGCCCCTCTACCAGCTTCTGGCTAGTCCACCGGAAAATCAACCTGAAAATCCACCATCAGGAAAGCAAAAAGACAGACGGAACATCAACACTGCAAGAAATAAAGGTAACCTCCCATCAAACACTCCCATTCACTGGACACAGAACCATCAAGAGACAATAAACACACTTATTGACAAACTCACTGAGCCTCCCATCCTTGGGTATCCAGATCTCACCCAACCATTTATTCTGCATGTTGATGCTTCCCAGGAAGGGTTGGGAGCAGTTCTGTATCAGAGACAGAATAACAAAATGGTTGTCATCGGGTATGGATCTAGAACACTGACCCCACCTGAGAAAAATTATCACATGCATTCAGGAAAATTGGAATTTCTAGCACTCAAGTGGGCAATATGTGAAAGGTTTAGAGATTATTTGTACCATGCACCTCATTTCACTGTATATACAGACAATAACCCCCTGACCTACATTCTCACCACAGCCAAGTTGAATGCCACAGGTCACAGGTGGGTTGCCCAACTTGCCGATTTCAATTTCACCATTAAATATCGACCAGGCAAACACAATACAGACGCAGATGGCCTCTCTCGCATGCCACTGGACATAAATGACTTATTGCAGCAATGTACAGAAGAAGTGACTCAGGATGTGATTAGTGCTTCAATTCAGGGAGTGACTGTGCTTCAAGATGCCCCATCTGTCTGGATAACCACAGCTCACATCAATACACTGGACTTAGTAAGGGATGCCTCTTCACCTTCATTGCCTGCCCCACTAACACCAGAACAGATCAGAGAAAGTCAAAAAAAGACCCTCTCATCAAGCGAGTCATGCATTATAAAAGTCAAGATCAATTCCCCCCCAGAGGAGTGGTGAAAACCGAGACTGCAGATGTTAGAGCGCTCTTGAGGCAGTGGCGAAAACTATATATCAGCGATGATGGGATCTTATACAGAAAAGCAGGACATACGTCTCAGCTAGTGTTGCCAAAAGAACATCATCCGTTAGTGTTTCAAGAATTACACAAAGAGATGGGTCATCTGGGGGTCGAAAGGACTCTGAATCTGATCCGAGACAGGTTTTATTGGGTCAGAATGCAGCAGGACACAGAACATTTTGTGACCCAAGTGTGTGAGTGTCTAAAGTCAAAACGACCACAGAGAGCAGCCAGAGCACCACTGATGCCAATTGTGACAACACGTCCATTCGAACTGGTTTCAATTGATTTCCTGCATCTAGAGGCCTGTAAGCAAGGCTATGAGTATATTCTGGTTATAATGGATCACTACACTCGCTTTGCACAGGCCTACCCCACAAAAAACAAATCCGCAAAAACAGTTGTGGAAAAGCTATTTGATGACTTTGCCCTTCGCTTTGGCTTTCCGGAGAAAATCCACCACGACATGGGGAAGGAATTTGAAAACCAGTTGATGGCTCAACTGCAGAGGTGTTGTCACGTGCGAGGGTCCCACACTACCTGCTACCACCCACAGGGTAACGGACAAGTGGAGCGATTTAACAGAACCCTGCTGTCTATGCTCCGTACGCTCACAAGTGCGCAAAAGTCTGACTGGAAAAAGTCGTTATGTAAGATGGTGCACGCATATAACTGCACCCGCAGTGACACCACCGGCTTTGCTCCATATTATCTACTCTATGGGCGATCCCCACGTCTGCCGATAGATCTCCTGTTTAACATACAGCCAAATGAAACACAGCAAAGCTATGCTGAGTATGTCAAAGATTGGCAAAGCAGGATGCAGCAAGCCTACAAGATCGCAACCAAAACTGCCACCCGTAAATCGAACAGAGGAAAAAAAGGATATGACAAAAGAGTTTATGGAGCTGACCTGCAGCCTGGGGGGCGTGTGCTTGTACGCAACTTATCAGAGAGAGGAGGTCCTGGTAAGCTCAGATCCTTTTGGGAAGATAAAGTGCACATCATCACAAAGAGAAGAAGTGATATCAGCCCAGTATATGAAGTAGTACCAGAAGGAGGTGGCAAAAGACGTGTGCTGCATAGGAACCTCCTGCTCCCTTGTGACAGTCTGCCAATCGACAGCCCAGAAATAGACTCAAAAATGACAAAAAGGACTAAAAAGACTAAGTCGAATACATCTCCATGCCATCTTTGTCAACGAGAAGAATCTTCAGACAGTGAGAGGGATGAGGAAATGGAGCTAGTGTGCCAGTTTCCTCCTGCTCAGCACAGTGGTCACCGAGCTGTCAGCTTAAACCCAGATGCTGAACCATTTACACCAGACCAGCCTGACCAAGACAACGCATCGAAAGTGAATGAATCTCAGGCTAATTGGATGAACAACATACCAGAAGAAGAAGATGGAGGCCAAGACATGGAGCTACACCAGGATCTCCCTGAGCCATCTGCAGAAACAGCTACTGAGGAAGAAGAGGATGCAGCTGTTCCACCACCTGCATTCAGCTACCCAAAGAGAGAGCGTCGCCGTCCGAGGATGCTGACCTATTATGCTTTGGGTGAGCCAACCATGGTGGAATTAGGCATTAAAGAACTACCTGTGAGTATGATCCCAACCGGTAAAGAACTTTGGCGACCCTGGGTAGTTCCAGGTGTTAAAGTACAGAGTTAAAGACACACTGTATATAGGTTTAAGAACTACATTTAAAAGAAAAAGACTATACTTGAATTCTCAAAAGACAGTTTATTGACTGTGCTTTCAAGACAAAAGACTGGTATCAGAAAAAAACTGTGGCTGAAATTAAGGTTCTGTTACACTAGAGAGATGATCTGAACATATTTAGAAGTATTTGTAACTGGACATTTGTAATCTAAAGTGACAATATCCTCTGTTAGTGGTGGACACTATTACAATAATATGTAATATATGTATGTAATGAATGTCATGTTAAGTACCTTACTTATAACATCACTTCCAGTAAAAGGTCTTTAAAATGTCATAGGACATTTTTTTTTAATGAGGGGGAGAGTGTGGCATACAGGCCATTTTGATGGAATAGTCGAGGTAAATTAATACTGTTTTGTGTTTATTAATACTGTTTTGTGTTTCGTTGTGTGTTATTTACTAGTGGTGTCGCAGGTTGACGTGGTTGCGGAGGGGGTCAATATCACTCCGCCGTTGCTAGGTAACGACGGTTGTGGAACGTTGGCGAGTGTGTTTTTTTTTTCTAACGGCTGTTAGGAACGAGACCGCTAACGGAGTTACTTTGTAACAATTATTAAATTAAAATGTTGCGGACTCAATCTCAATATCTCTTTTGATTGTTTGTCACCGTTACATGATCAATTGTAATTTTGTCCAAATACAAAGTTGTTATTTGAAAAATACATCAGTAGTATTGTTCCTTAGGGGTTATCTGATGTCACAATATTTTTTTTACTTGCAAGAGTCGTCTACAGTAGAAGGAGGGACCGGGTCGGTTCTCATGCTTTTTTGTCTGTCGGCCATATTGTATTTAACAAAAATAATTTCTTGCATTTGCAGCTGATGGCCAGTAGTTGATGGTATATTTTATGATGCATTAGTCTCCACTTCAGTGGTCTGTGTGCATTTATAACAGAAAAATCCACAGGAAGCACAAGAAAATGGCTTTTAGATAGCTGTCCACTGTAGTGACCACTATGCATGAAAGGGATATTCTCCTATATATATATAGACATATATATAAAGAGAAAAATCACGTATAATTTTCTTTCTACTTTCCATCATAGCAGTGCTGTGTGTTAATTACATAAAATTTGGGTTTCTAACATGACAAAATGAGTTGGATATGTAATTTGTCAAACATTTTTATTATCATACATATAATCTAAATAAGCTCACACCTACAGCACTGCTGTTTTTCCTCTGAGGACCTTCATTATAGTGTTTGGATTTCATTCATTGCTTCATGGAGTAACGGCTGTGAAATGAGGCCTCGCAGTTAAAAGCCTACGCAATACATCAATGTCCCGACTCCAGAAAATGATTTTATCCAGCTCACTGAACTACTTATGTACTGTGACAGAACTATCTATTCTAATAGTCTTTAGGAAGCATGAAGGATCCATGCGGTTATTCCCCGTTCTCATCACCTTGGACCACTTCCTGGATGAGGTCTTTTGTGTTCTCGGAGTCCTGCTCTGTTGCTCGGCTCAGCAGAGAGACGACTTGTCTCCAAGGTGTGTGTCTGCTTCGCCGGCAGAACCTTGTGTGTGTGTTTTTTATCAAACTCCACACACCCAAAAAAAAGCAGCTTGAGTTGTTTGATCTGCTCTTTCAGACGATGTGCTAACTTTTGCTCGGCTGTTGAATGATAAAGTACGTGGAAGAAGTGTGCTTCTCTAAGTGGATTCGTTTAAGTGCTTCTCATTCCGCCTGGTTGAACCTTATTTATGCCGAGCCATGCTTCATAAATCCCAACTCTTACCAGCGATTAGGGGAGAAACTTTTATTTCTTCTTTAAACTGTCACCTGCCAGAAAGGAAATTGCTCTTCGACACACCAAAGCTCCTCCATGTTCGTTTGCTGATGAGTGGGATAGCTGATGTGCTCTTATTTGTAACCTTCACCTGTCAGTTTGACACATTTTATGGTGATATTCTAACAAAGAGGATGGAATAAAATATATCAGAAAAACACTCAGGCAGTCTTACTGACCTGATTTAACATCCTGCAGTGAGAGATACATAGAACATTGAGATATCAAAAGTTGTAAGGGGGGGCTCTCCTGCTTCACCAGCAAAGATTTCCTCATTGTTGTTTCATATTGTTTTTTTTTACACTTGATAGTCCAGGAGACTCAGTTCAACTGAAAATTAAAACTGGAACTTTTGCTACATTTCCAGCTGGTGCGGTTCACCAGCACCAGCATCACCTGAGAGCAAACTCACCCAGGAAGAACTGAATCAGTTTAAAGCCAAAAGGTTCACTTTGGGACAGATTCCACTAAAACCACCACCTGCAAATATGCTAGTGGTCTGACACCATGGAAAAAGCTAATGCTTTCCCTTTGGGTTGAGTATTGATTCAGTCCAGACAAAGAAGATTTTTTACTAATATTTAGGTGCACAGCAAACTGTATGCACAGATTTCTACTTGGGACTCATTATAAATGACATCTTTTGCACTATAAAATGCTGACTTCAGATTGTTAAATTGGGCTGATTTTATTTTTTTATTGTACTGCACTGTAATCACACTAAACATGTAACTGCACTTTTTATACTCAATGCAAACTGAGTATAAGTTTGCATTGACTTATACTCAATGCATACTTGTACTTGTATAAATATGCATATGTTGAGTTTGTTGTTGAGTTTTGTGTTATACAACTTGCAAGCTCAAGTTAGAAAATGTTTAAGCTCATTTTCAGTATCCTCTGAAAATGAGCAGTCTCTTCAACCTAGATTAAACTTTCTGTGCATCCTGTTTACGGCCATGTGGTGGTGCTGTGCCAAGAACCGTTCCAGGAAATGACACTGAAAACCTGAGAAGAAGACCTGGAGTGTCACTGTAGCTATTCAGCATATAATCTAGAGGCAATATAAGTTTTTAACAGTGTTGTATAGTAACGAAGTAAAAATACTCCACTACTTTACTTAAGTATATTTTGGAGTACTTCATACTTTCCTGGAGTATGAAAATGTTTGATGACTTTCACTTTTACTTCACTATTTTTCCGAACTTAATTGCGTACTTTTACTCCGATACATTTTCAATGTGTGGTTTAGTTACTCGTTACAAAAAAGCGAGAGAGAGAAACGCAAGTGTTTTGACCCCACCTACTGATTAGCAAGTAGCAAGCAGGCTACCGAACAAAGTCGTAGCCTGCTTGCCTGGGCTTCTTCATCACCTCCAATAGGATACACCTGTTTCGCTTCTCCCATTGTTGGGGAAATCAGAAATCAGAACACGTTACACCTGTTGGAAGGGAGGGTCGTACAGAGAACAGTGCTGCCCGCACTGACGCGGCTCAGGGATTACGTGACACGCAGCGCCGTGCCCTATAATGCACTGTAAGCTATGTAATGTGTTTTGAGGCAATTGACCAAAATCCCGGACAATTCTTAAATTCCCCCCGGACATCTTTTTAGGTCTGAAAAGTAGGACATGTCCGGGAAAAAGAGGACGTCTGGTCACCCTAGTTCAATGGGGGACAGAAGCCATAGCGATAGCAATTTAGACTAAATGTAACGAATATAGGAAAGGCATGCAAGTTCAAAACCACAAACCATTAACATGTGCTACTCTTTAAAACTGGAACAATTTATTAGCAGGTTTCATTTTGCCTGCACTTGGTTGGGTACATTATTTTATGTTTATTTGACAAGTTTACCAAAATATCAGAAATGTCATTCAAACTTGCCTTGTTTTACTTTTTACTTGTACTTTTCATTACATTACTTGAGTACATCCATTTTTACAGTAATTTCCATACTTAAGTACAAGAAGTTTCAGATACTTTAAGACTTTTACTCAAGTAACATTTCAGTCAGTGACTTCGACTTTTACCAAAGTCGTATTTTGGAGAGGTACTTGTACTTTTACTTGACTCTGAGATTTCAGTACTTTATACAACACTGGTTTTTAAACTGAAAATTTGAATGAATTATGCAGCAGTTTTATCACTTTTATACTATTTTACTCTTTATACTTGGATACATTTCTCTGAAGAGCCAGTTTCTGTAGCAGTGACCTTTTGTAGCGTAGCCTCCTTCTCAGGCTGTCATTCACTGTCTGCTGGGCAAATTTCAAGTCAGCAGTTTTCCTTGTGATTGTGTAGGTCAGCAAAGAACATCTCTGTATAATAAACCACTTTTATTGGTGTTGTTTATTGGTAAAACTTAAGTCAACAAAAAAAGCAGTAATTTTCGTGAATTAAATATATATGTAAATGACATGAGTTTTCAGGAAAACAGTATTACCAAAAGGTAAATGTGAGAATCTGTGGGCCGAATACAAGCTGAAAAAAATAAGACTGAAGGTTTGTTGGAAAGAAATTATGAGACACGTGTTTAAAACCAAATAGAAATGCTAAGTTTGTGTAGGGAATTCGAACAAAACTGTTCCCAGTAGATTGATTCTGTGTTGCAGCTACATAAGTTGAACTCAAAAGCCTAGCAGCAAAAACGTAGCTTAGAAATTCAGTTTGCAGAAATTTAAAGTTAGACAAGTAGTACCTGATTTTAATGTAAACTTTATTCATATTTCAGAAGGGCAAAAAAATAGTCAAAAACCAACTTATGAAAGACACTTTGACTTTCAAACTTTTGATTGCTCCTGAATGCATGCCGCGCTCACTTCCTTCCTAAAGAGAAGAATAAGTGTACATGTCTAGGGAGCCTTCGCAGCGTGATGTCAGAATGTCACACAAAGGAAAAGTGACATGCTATCCACACAGTAGCATGTCTTTATCTCTGCTGCATAGGTGTAAAGCATGTTGGGGCTTATGTTGCGTTTAAAGGCAGCTCGGAAAAGCATGTTACGCCATGTTAGTAATGGCTTAAACAGTTGTCACAGAGTCACAGATACAGGAAGTGCAGGAGCCCCAATTGTATCAAATCGAGACAGGAAGAAAGTATCATGTAAAACAAATAAAATAAAAAAAAATACAACAATAATAATAATAATAATAAACAGTTTCCAGTCTGGGAGTGTGGGGGGGGGGTCACGGCTGACTGTGAGAGCGGGTGATGCAGGTCTGCCTCTTCAAATCATGCTGGTAAAAAAATGTTGTATTAGCTACGTTGCAATGTTGGAAGTGTGTGAAGAAAGTAGCAGCTTGTTGTCTGTAAATTATAAGACACTTTACTTGGCGTCACACATTCAATGTTCTAAAACTACAAAACGAGACAAATGTACAACATAGAACATTAAATGATACAGGATGACGCAATATGATAAAACACATCATATACCTGTAAGATAGAAGAATAGAGACTCAGAAGGAGAACTTGTTTTTATGTGATTTTGAAGAGAAATTCTCAAACTTGATCTCAATGGTCAGAATCTTTATTCATGTTTCTGTCACACTGTCAGCTGTGTTTCAAAAGTTTAAGCAAGACTTTGTTTAAAATGCTTACCAAGCAGTTCAGGTGCTCCAGTCCGAGGCATGGAGAGGACTTATGCTGAGGGAGTGTGCAGCCGTTTAGCCATGTGTCACCCAAAGACTGGATCCACTGAGTGAGTCATCGGCTGCCCTGAGCCTGAGAGCCACTCAGGATGTTTCTGCTGTGGTTCTACTGTCATTGCAAATAGCAAAATAGGGCAACTTGCTGAAGTCATGGGAAATATCTGGGATTTCTGACATAAAAAAAAACAAGGTTAATGCAGCGTTCTGCATTATCCCTGTTCTGCTAAATGAATGTGATTCTTAAATTTGCATTTTTAAATGGCAGCACAGCTGTTGGAAACTATTGCATCTGTTAATATTTAAATCTATTTAAATAAAGGCAACCCACCTTTGGGAAGTTTTTAAAACTGAGAACTGTAACAATATTTGGACTAACTAATAGAGCCTCAACATATAAATAGTGTCTTGTTTTTAAGTAACAAAATAACAGAAAATTTCTAAGTAACACTATGAGTTACAGTTACAAAAGAGATCAGCTATGTGATACTCTGTGTTGGCTTTCCCACTACACCATTTCTTAGTTAGAAATTGAAATGCTCATTACATGACTTTGTTTTGATGACAAAGTTATTTTTTCACATCTTCACTGGTCCTTCTCCAGTTTGTACTGTGTTACTTAACCCCATATCACTGGTTCATTCCTTTGTGTTCCAGTTCAGTAAGAGAAGCATTGTAGAGAAATGAACAAAATGTCCTGGTTGTTGTAGAAAATCCTTCAGCATTTGAAACGTTAACAGGGTCAAGAAAAAGAAAAACATACAATTTCATATTATTGGTGTGTTTGATTTATTTATTTTATTTTGTTAGCCTAGAAAAGTGGGTTTTTTCACACTGTGCGTTAAAACAATGGCACAATATAAACCACTTTTGGTGTTTATGTTTCAATTCGTATCCTTTGGTAATCCTGATGGAAAACATAATCTGGTCATGGTTTACTAGAACCATGACCAGATTCTGAAAAATTCAAAGCCATTTTGAAACATGCTTATTCTACCCACAGGCTTACATATAGTACTAAATATGGAATTTCTTAAATAGTGCACATTATTAAAATATTAAAGAGAAAATTATTTCACTTATCTATAAAGTCCTAGTAGATTAAATAAAAATTATAAATAAAAATAATAAAAAACAGTAGATTAAAAACAATGGGATTCTTTATATTAAAGCAAAGTGGGAAAGAGAGAAACTTAACAACAGAGGAACAGTATGGAGACGAGACCACTGGACATTTAATAAATCACTACGGTGGCAGGATTTGGATGAATAAAACATTCTTTATCACACCTGCTCAGAAATACCATGATGGAAATCCTCCTACTTGCTGGAGAAAATGTGGGGAATCAAAATGGAAACCATTATTATGTTTTTTGGGACTGTCCAATCCTAAAATATTACAGGAAACAGATACAAGATGTTTTCAAGCGGAACGTTCCTTTACAGAGGAAACTTCTGTATTTTGCCAATATACTTTAAGAAGTTTCCAAAGAAACATATATATACAGTATATATATATATAATGATCATTTTATTAACAGCAAGTAAAATAACTTGACAAGAAAATGGTTATAACAGGACAAAGTAATCCTAGAAGAGTTTGTAGTTTGTGTATTTTTAATTATTTCTTTTTATATAATATTGTGACTATATGTTTTATAAAATTAGCTTCCTTTGGGAAAAAAAAGAGAAAACGTAGAAGTAGGGCTGTAACCAATGATTATTTTAATAATTGGATAATCTATCGATTATTCTAATGTTTAATCGAATGAAAATTGGCACATCTACAGATTTTTCATTTAACCACTTCAGCATTTTTTTATACGACAGTAGAAATACATAAAAAGATGAAAACAAATACAAAATTAAATTCCTTTTTTAAATAAGAAACACATTAAGGGGCTACAGGTGAAAATTAGCCTCTCTGGCTAAATCTGGCATATTGACATGATGTATGCATTTACATTTATGTTTTGTCCACTTTATGAAAAATAACTAAATCCAAATAGAAACATTTTATTTTCAATATTGCAACACAGTAGCATTCCTTTAGTAAATCTGAACAGAGTGAAGCTGAAACTGTAACATGAGGAGTTTGGACTGAAACATCTACAGATGAAGGTGTTCTTATCTTAAATACTGCCTTCCATTTCAAACAGGTTTAGCCAACTCGTTGATTTAGCCAACTCAATTTTTAAAAAGCGTAAACTATTTAAGTAGAGACAAAAAAGTAATTCTGTTACTGACGTGGCTCCTCTGCTTGGTTAGACCTTCTTCAGAGTTGCTGCTGTTAACAGTTGCGTTTTCTCTGATCCATTTAATTTCATTTTAATAATGACCCATTCTTCTGTTTCTATTTTTTGTAAAGTTTTGGCTCAGTTACTGCTCTGACTATGTTGTTGGTTTTTCACCAATTTGCCTTTTTTGAGTCTGTATGCTTCAGTTAATGATCGATTACTAAATTAGTTGAGGATTATTTCAATAATTGATTACTCATGATTAATCTGATTAATTGTTTCAACCCCAAATAGAATGTGAAACTGAAAAAGTGCAAAATGGCAAAATTATCTTCACCATCTTTATATGTAATGACTACTAGTTTACTGTCCGTCATACGAGGACTGGAATAAAATGATGTCATATTAATAAAAATCTCTACTCCTCCATTTCAGAACATAAAAATAACTGAACGTGTCCTGAGAGTAAAGATTGAGTCTCTGAGAGAAACAGTAGAAAAGCTGACAGACGCTCAGCTCAAGAGTACAGTTAGGCATTCAGCATTATCCACCCTGATTACTCTGTGTAATGACTGGCTCCAGCAGAATTCCACTGATGCTAATGGGCTGAATTAATACTGCGACTTATCTGGAAAGTCTGATAGATGACTTGTAGGTCTAATTATGATATTTCCTTAAACAGATCCTGGTGGAGGTGTTGCGGCGTTTTCAGCTGCCGCGCCGTCGAGAACGCTGCTCCCGGTTGCCCTCAGAGTAACTAATGAGGCTGCTGCTTGTTCAGAAGTGTAAACTGCAGGCTCGGACTGTTGCGCTGCCACATCATTTCCCCACTTCAGGTGTGCTCTCGTCAACACGGCAGCTCCGTTTTCTGTGAAATGAAACATGAAAACGCAGCTACAGCAACAGGCGCCCGTTTCCCGCTTTCCTACAAAGGATTATGAGCCGTCTGATCCTCGCCTGCGCTCGAAAACATATTTTGAATGTAATGAAGTCAGATGGCTCCATCTAGTCAGTACATTAAGTTATTGATGATAACAGATGGCACTCTTTGACATTACAAGGGGCTGGGGGCGGGTGGGCTGGTTTTCCAGTTTGCAGGGATGTATTTGTGTTTACTGGCTGAACGTTTTATTCAGTGTTGATATCAGCTGCGCAGACTTTGCGTTTCAGTGTGTTTTAATTAACGGCAAGCCCAGACTGGAGAATGAAACAGGAGAATGGGTCATTGTTAAAGTGAAATTAAATGGATCAGAGAACGCGCAACTGTTATCAGCAGCAACTCTGAAGAAGGTCTAACCAAGCAGAGGAGCCACGTCAGTAACAGAACTACTTTTTTTGTCTCTCTTTAAATAGTTTATGCTTTTTAAAAATGTATTGCGATAAATCAATGAGGGAAGCCCTGTTTGAAATTGAAGGCAGTCCCTGGAACCCCAGTGTGGTTGTGCTTTTAATTGCATTTGAGCAGTTTGACATGCACAGGCAGCGTTTAACAGACCTGACTGGAGGACAGCTGTCTCTTCCACCATGGTCAGCAGTAATTCAGCCAATTAAGCCCTTCGGTTCCACCTCCAGGCATTGATCTGGAATTATAATCCTGTGAAACAGTTAGTAACTTTTCCTCTACCGGAGTCAGCCTGAAGCCTCAACTATGAACATGTCCACTGCCATATTGTCTTCTGAGAGGGGAACTCTGTTCTGTGTTCTTAGCAGGATTTTTTGTGCGTAGTTTGTTGTGATGTTAAATAGCTAATTTACATTAAACTGGCTCATTTTCTTTTGGCATCATATTTTAAAAAAGTGTTTTGCTGAGAGAAAATTTAACAAAAAAAGTAAAAAAAGAAGAAAAGCACAGAGCCATCTTTCCCAAGAGTTCTAAAACTGAGGTGGATGGAAAGTCCCCAAAAAATTATATACAGTATAAATAAACAAAACAAAAAAAAAAAAAATCCAGCTTGTTTTACTCTGTAATGTACTGTAGGTCCATGCTAAGTGGCTAATTTACACCAAGCTTGGCTTGTTTTCTTTTGGCATCAAACTAATCATAAGAATTTTTGCTCTTTACTCAGAGAAATATACTGTTTTCAACAATAGGAGATTTGTCACAAATCCCATAATACCTGGAGTCCTGGCAGACTCATTACAGGGTTTTCTTTTTAAATCCCTCTGGGAGGAAACGGCAGCAAACAGGAGGAAACTAACTCAGGAGGTTAAAGACGTTTTTAGTCTTTTTTTGTTGTTTGTTTGTAGTTACATTTTTTTCATGCATTATTAAGATTGTTTAAAAGGCCATAATTTCATGAATACTTCTTATATAATTTGCTATCATTTTGTAAAGATTTTGTATTTCACATACTTTCTTTTTAGTGTGGCTCTGATTCTCCTGGGCCTGTTAACTCTGATCAAATTCAGAGTAACGGTCAGGACCGCGTGCTGGTGGTCGTTGTTTACTGATGTCTTTTAAGCACATTTACTTACAGTCGTATGAAAAGACTATGGATTTGTTTTCCTGTGGCAGGCAGTTTCAGTTCAGACCCTCAGAAAATAGAACTAAAATGGCAAAGGAGTGAAATGAGACAAAAGAGAATGCAGAACAAAAATGTCAAAAGTTTTGTACTGCTAAATTAAAAACTAGGAATCATTGAAAAATGATTCTAATAAAACAGGAAACATAAAAAAAACATAGCTCAGATTGACCACTCTTTTTCTCTTGAGTATAAATAAATGTATAAACTAGTGGTGATCTGACTGGAGTCATATTTCAAGCAATGAACAATTTTACTATGTTTTGGTTGATGAGTCAATCAATAGACAAAAATATGAAATTCAGGAGTCGTGTTTTATTTCAACTCGGAGCCCATGGTCTGGTTTATTGTTAGACTGTGGTGTTTGTGTCTGTGTTACATTGAAGTGGTATCAGTCCATAACAGAAGTTTGTCATTCTTTATCTTTGTCCTGTAATGAATTAATTTGAATGACTAAAGTCAGAGTGCTATAATATAAACATTGTAAAGAGTTTTGATATCTTTCTTATTTAACACATGCAAATTTATTGAATAGTGAACTCTGGGAGGCAAACAAGATGATTCAGCTGAGGAAATGTAAATATCAAATATTTTGTGGGAAAGAAAGTGAAGAACTCTAAAACAGTGTTCAAGGAAAACATCTGTAAAACGTTCAGTTGTCGACGTTTAGAGTAACCGCAAAAAGAAAACAAAAATTATTATTATTATTGTTACCTTATGGATTGGGTGGCTCACTGATAAACATCCATCTCAAATCCAATCTGAGTTGGAATGCTTTTGGGTCAACACTCTGCAGCATCTGTCAGAACAGCAGAACTCCTGGATGCAGAAATGACTCCTAATGCGTTTCTGTATTCATGTTCACGGCCCATGAAGGGCGATAAGAGGATCCGTCAGATGGCCTCGTGTGTCAGGGTTCCCTCTAGTAGTGTTGCCCTGAATACTTCAGGCCATTTTACAGTAACAGGATGAATGCTGACCTGTGTCCACTTGCTGAGCTGCCCGTGGTGAGCCGGTTAGTGCCAGGTTAGCTGAGCCCTGCTGCTGGCACTACCCTTTGCCCCCCCCCCCCCCCCCCCCCCCCCCCCCACTCTCCATCCACACACTCTTCCAAACTGGCCCAGCTGCCCCCCCGTCCACCCTCCTTCATATGTGTTGATTAGAAGTTGGTCACCCATTTAGGTAGGTTTCCACTGTCGTGTTTCTGCTGATTGCTACACTCCCAATACCTGCATTTCTGTCACAAATGTGCACAAATCGTTGTCAATAATCTGCTAATGTCAAAAAAGACACAATTTCGCCACTATGGTGTTTTCATTAAATAAAAAATGAAATAAACATCACAGGTGAATATGTTTGTTCATGCGATAAAGTCATTAAAAATCATGTCAGTGACGGATGTAAACAGTTACATGAGGTATATTCATAACTCATCCATGACTCTAGCACTCATCATCTACCAGCTTCAGAGGAGTTGGTGGCGTTTTTATTCAGGAGTTGGAGCAACAAGCCCCGCCTTCTTGGGAGCAGCTACCTCTGCGGTGTTTTGGGGAAATTACAGTCTATGGTTTTACGGCGGAGTTATGGAATGACACACAACATTTTATGGACTGTGAAGCTGTGAGAGCTGTGGTGGAGCCAGCTGCATATTGTTAGAAAAAAACCCCATCATCCTCCAACCACTTCCCGTCGTCTCCTTTGTGGTTTCCACCAGTAGCAACATCCAGCTGTTGAGCATGTGACTTGTATGTTGCGAAAAAAGTGTTTCCATAGCGGTTTTGTGAAATACATCTATTTCCAGACGTCATCACATGCTAACGCAAAAACCTTTTATCAAAAAATGAAAGTATTTTTTTTAAATCTGTGTGCTTCTTTTAAACAAATGTATTTTTGTAATTTAAATTTGTGCAAGTCTAGAGTTGCACAACACAGTTAGACTGACCTGACTGGCTGTGGCTTTCATTGTTCTAACGACTGTTCTGCAGTCGATTAAAACTCTCATTAGGGTGGAGATCTTCTTGATGGCGGTCATAGTAGGAGCTCAGCTGTAAGCCCAAAGAAATTGAAGACGTGTCGGGGTAAGTTGGAGCTCGGGTCTCTAGGTGAAGTCACCTGCTTGTCCTCAGGAGGAGCAATTATGTCAAGATGAAGGAGGGGGAGGTTTCCCCCAGATGTCCTCGGTGCCAAGCCCTTGCTAATTGGCACTGTTACGGATTCAGAGAGCGGTTCAAGAGTACGAGCCTTTTCTTTCCTCTCTCCACTGCCCCCCCAACATCTTTGTTTTGCTTTGTTTGGCTTTGCCAACACTTGGCTTTTGATATGCATATCAATACATGTTTTATTCATGGCTCGTTGGAGTAAAATGAGTCAAGATCACCTTGCAGTTGTCTGAAGGAGCGTGAGCAGTTAGGCGTTTGCGTTGGCGCTCGGAGTTGTCGTTTCAAAGCAAAACTTTGAAACACTGCCTCACACTTATGTAAGCAGGAGAAATAAATGATTTATGGGACTGTCACTTCAAGGATGCAGAACAACCAAGACTGGTTG
This sequence comes from Xiphophorus maculatus, assembly GCF_002775205.1. NCBI lineage: Eukaryota > Metazoa > Chordata > Actinopteri > Cyprinodontiformes > Poeciliidae > Xiphophorus > Xiphophorus maculatus. The sequence continues at coordinate 1,779,552 of NC_036462.1, forward strand.
TAGTTTCTTTTTCTTCCCGCTCCTCTTTGTACAAGGACAACAATGCTAATTAAGTGAGTGGCTGGAAAAGAACAGTGTTGTTACAAAAAGGGAAACAGAGGAACGCTACAGGAATTCACTACAGGCATCCCAACGGGTAAGGATGCACTACCTGTTTCATTAGAGCACAGATCTGTTATCTTTTAACTACCGTATGTAAAACTGATGTCTAATAAATTTTAATTGCTGTTATTTTGGCGTTAGGTTCCCACTTTGGTGACTGTGAAATCACAGGGCATATTTTAGCATTAAATGTTCAGTTTTTTTGAGAAATAAAGTTTTGTTGAAAGGTTGAAAACAATTGACACCTAACCTGCAGTAGGCGACTCTATTGGTCAGATGAACCAGTCATTATCCATGTTTAGACCAGAAAATACATTGGATCAAAGTGTTACAGGTATATGAAGTTCAGCAGCTGGGGATGCTTATTCCTTCCACAAACCACTTGGAAAAATTTGCGTGTTGTAATGGAAAATTACCTCAGGGGTGAAGTGCATCAAAATGCATCAACACAACGAGTCTAATATGGCATTTAAAAAACAAGCACTTGACAGAGTTTGGCTACATCGAGGCTCAAGAAGGAAAGAAAGACATCCGGAGGGTCAGACAGCAGGTAAAGCAGCTCACAACTAGCAACACTCACCCTGAAGAGCATGATGGTCAGAAAGCTAAAAAATAATTTAAGTCAACAAGCTAGCGGTGTAAGACGCTGGTTCTGCTCTCACTGTTGGATCGCCGCTACTGGTAGTAATATTTCACAGACGTAGCGCCGCTCAACTTCCACCAGACAGTGAACTCTCACACCGAACAGCTGCTTAAAGCTGCAGCTTGAACTTAAAAAAAAAAGATTTTAGATATGTATTAAAATAGGTCTAAACTAGGTGAATTTATTGCCAGATAATTTTTCCATTTTGCTAGATAACATAGTATCATTTATACCTAAACCGAAAAATTAACAGCCATTCCAGGAAATCGGCAGAGATCGGCCTCTTGAATGATCGGTATTGGAATCGGCAGCAAAACGCCTGATGGGAGCAACCCTACTAAATATTGATTTTGTTCTGAATTATATTTGTATGCATGCCTTGCCCTGTGAAATAGACTTGAGCTATTGCTTTTAATTCATCTTTAGCCAAAACATCCTATAAAGAGTCTAAGGAATGGGAGAGTAAAACCAGATTTAGACTGTCTTCATATAGAGAAGTGAATGGAAAATAAATGGAAATTATGATGCTCAAGAAAAAAAACATTAGGAAATGCATTAATAATGTCTGTGTTTGGCACCAGTAAACAAAACTATTTGTATAAAACTGATTCATTGATGTTAGAGAAAGATTCTCAACCTGTCAAAAAGAAAAGTTTAGATCAGCCAGTTATTTTTCTGCATCAATTTTTCATCCTATTTAAAATTTAACCCTGTTTGAATGTCATCTAAATGTAGGAAAACATCCTATTTCCATAGTTAGTGCCGCGGTATTCCCTTCAGTGGGAACCGGTTCTTTGGGCTGACAGTTTCACCCACAGAGTCTTAAGCAGAGGAATAAAGCTCAGGAAGGTACGGAGTGCTGCAGGTGTGTGGGGTCTTCAGGGAGATTGTCTGAGTATTTAGTGTTAGAGGAAAGTAGACTTTAACTGTTCTAATTGAGTCCTAATACTTATGTTCTTCTCCCCACAGAGAAGGCAAACGAACTGCTATACAAAAACCATTACATTAACAAGAGAGAAACTCAAACATGTGGTGTCAAAATTCTCAGACATAAGAGGCAGCTGTAGCCAAATAGTCAATCATTTTATATTGTCAGAGAGAGAATAAAAGCACTTTGTGTTAATAGCCTCCGTAATGTGATTATAGTAATAAAATATAAAGTCTTTGCATTTCTATTTTCCGTAAAGTAGAAATAAAGGTATTAGATGAAGTTATCATCCGTAATCTTCATAATCCCCAATGTGTTACCTGGGTTACCAAAACCCAAGCAACCATCACAGTTAAAACAGCGAAGTGGAGGTGCTGTGGTGGGTTAAGCACAACCCACATAAGGAGGCCTTAGTATTCGATGCGGCCATTGCAGGTTCGATTCCTGACCTGGTGACCTTTGCCGCATTCCTTCAATCTCTCTTTACCTACTTTTCTGTCTTAGCACTGTCAAAATAAAGGCCACTAGAGCTAAAAAATAGAAATAAAAAACAACTGCAAAGTGTATAGGAAATCCTCTGTTAGAATTCCAACTAATGGCAAAAACTCATAAAAAGACCATAAAATGTCCACACAGAAAGGCCAGGGTAATCTTAGATTCAAACTTTTCCTCTGTAAGGCTATTTTTTCTCTGACCAGATGTTCATCCAGCTGTAAGGCTGCTGAAAAAGAGGCAACAAATTCAGTCTTAGCAGCAATTGTGCACAGTAGGCTTTTATATTAGTTTTCTATGTAGTCTTGGCTGTTTAGAACCAAAATATTGAAAAACCGCCAAGCAAGACTTGTTGTGTCCACGAATGACCTATGTAATTACCAGAGATGTATCCCCAAACAGCCAAACTCTCGGCAGAAATAATTAGAAGAGACAGAGATGAGCAAACATGTTGCGGCATTGTTCAGCAAATCCCCTTTCAGTGGGATTTTGGTTGATAACTGAAAGGCGTTTCTTAGCCAAACTAAACCCAACTCTGTTTTCTGTACACAGAATAGTTGCAACTCCCTAAATAATTTGAATTTCAAACAAAACCGCTGAGACCATGAACTCTTCATGCATTGTTTTGTTTAGAGGAAATTATTTCAACTGTTTTGAGGGGGAACTTTTGCTGTCCTACTGCTCCTTTTTAGATGGTTAATCAATGCTAATAAGTAAGTGTCATGCTGAGTTTTGCACAATCAAAGACTAGTGTACCCCCTAGAAAGATGAACAAGGAGTCTAAATGCTGCTGGGCTCTGAGAGTGTACTTTGATGCTGTAAAAGTGTAATGTGTGCAGGAAAACACTCTCTGCTTCATATAGTATATACGCATATTTTTTACTTGCATGTTTTCAGTACTCTGGGCAATTCATTCCATACAGCTATACATAGATCTGACAGTGCTTTCATACAACACAATGCTGGAGCCTCCAAGTGCTCAAAGCTTTTTGTTGGTTAAGCCAAAAAAGAATGAATTTGCAATGTGCAGCATCCACAAAAAGGATTTCTCCATTGCTCACATTCATTACCATCTGTGGGAAATAAATCAAAAAATAGAGGTGGATCAAAATTGAACATTTTCACAGAGGGAGACTTAAAAACGTCTAGAAATTTAAAGGAGCTTTTAAAAGATCAAATGCTTGTCAATAGGAAATCGACTGGCAGGGGGACGTGAAGGGATCAGCAAAGCGCCATATCTGACATCACTAGTTAAGTTTGGAGATGCATCATAAACAAACTGTTGTCACAGTTCGGACTGAGTGGCGTACTTTCAATCTGACATGGCAAAAAGTTTGGACACCTCTAGCATAAAGCATAAAAGATGGAATTGTTGCCAGTAAAAACACCCAAATTTGATCAATTCTATATGCACTACTTATTATACTTTGATTGTTATAAAGTGACACACGTTCTGAGTTTGGGGGGATAAAAAATAAACACCAGGAGCATGTATTAGTAATTTAAAGTAGACTCCTGTTGTACTTCTCTTTCCCACTGATTTATTTGAGTTTTGATTTAATTTTCTGTATATTAAAAGCAAGAGAAATGCTTAGTAGCCTCCTTGTAGCTAGCTGACAGTGAACAGCAGTAGGTAAGAAGGGGCGGCACTACTCTATGCTCCAGACTGCCAAAGACATCTCGAGTCACTCCGACAGTTTCTCTGGCATGTTGGTGAAAGATTTAAGTTGTTGGAACGTTATGATGGAAGAACTATTTAAATATCTGAGTTATTAACCTCAGAGTACTGAAGAAATACTGAGCCAGTCTACTGCAAAAGATTACAAATTCTGGTTTGTTTCAATATAAAACACAAAGACAAAGGGAGCATCCATCCATCCATCCATCCATCCATCCATCCATTTTCTGTATACCCTTGTCCCTAGTGGGGTCGGGAAGGGAGTAATCACATTTTTTTTAATTTACCAAGGAATGAGTTGGTTTTTAATTTCAGTACGATTATTAGATGGACCTGATGCAACTAAAATAAAATGATATTGCGAATAATTGGGAAATATTTGTCCTGGTAAAAAGCAGCCACTTGTTCTTCGCTTTGCTTCGTACAGAGCTTCAGCTGGTGTTCCTGATTTCACGGTGAAGCCCTCTGCCACCTCCATCTCACCCCGTTTGAACTTCCAGATCTATCTTTGACGTGAAGTATTCGCAGCTGTAGGATTAGCACTAATTGCATCCAGTTTAACTTTGAGGGGCTGATAAGTGCACCACCACCTCTCAATGCTGAGGCTTGTTAGAGAGAAGTTTGTGGTCATGAGGAAGGCTCCGCCAGGCCACTTTCTGCTCCACTTGGACACGCAAGGAGACTCAATAAGGAGGTGGGAAGGACAAAATGCATCCTTGCCTTCCTAATAATACATTAATGTCATATCATCTGGCTTTAGGTCTCGTACTTTGGGATGGTGACGCAGCCTGTGTGAATGCTGCAGAGCTCATTATCCGCTGCTCGATCAGACCAGCAGTCGCTTTTCATCTTCTGCTTGGCTTTGAGACTTAATCTTTGTCCCGTGTCATTAAGGAAAAGGCAAATCTCTTGATTCCACTGGAACTGCTCAAAAATACACAGTGCTTCTCCATGCTTGGCCGTTCTGAATCCCAATCTGTCACGTCGGTATTCCACCCCACGCAGCTCCTTTAAACCTGTCAAGAAGCCCCTTAATGGGCAGGACCACCATCTCACTGGCAGAGTTATGATTCTTGACAAGTTCATTTGTAATATTCTCATTTTCTGTCAGGTGTAACTCAAATTTCTTTATTTTTCTCGTGCAAGTTGGGTAATGGTTTGCATTCTGAATCAAGAGGGAACTGAGTGTGTTAAAGCACCAATGTGAGTTACTGTGCGATGCAAATGGAGGCGCAGTCTGATGGAGGCTGTTGATTTAAATCTGTTGGGTTTTTTTGAACATTTAAAATTCACAGCCACATCTGAGCCTCTCATATTTTCCTTCCTGATGACGCATATATTTTCATATGCATACATTGGTATAGGAGTGGAGCCCTTTTCAGATGTGAAACCTGCTCTAGAGATTCTATAATTGTATGTAATTTCTGCTGTCAAAAACCCATGAATGCAAATCCTCCCCAAAAAAGTTTCAAGTCTCTTATGCTGTGGCATGTAGATGATTTTTTTAAAAATGGAATAAAAGACGCTTTTATTTCACCACTCAAGTTGTCGTGTTTTGGATTTGCCCCATACATTAGCTGAAAGGAGTGATTTATGTGTCAGTGCAGAAGCTCTCCTTGCTGAAGACTAGATTATTATTATTTTAATAAATAGAGAGTACAAAAAAGTAAATCTGAGGCATAAGTTCTGTTTGCAGTTTAGCAGCTTTGACTTGTGTCTTCCTTGATCCAGTTGTAACATAGTAACTACAGTTGGTCTTTAATCCTCCGCCTTTGATTGCTGAATAGTAACAACTTGAAAATTTGCACTTTTATTCTTTTTTTCAATGTGGAGCAGTTCCAAAACATTCTCCCTGTGTGCTATGCTAACTGTATTGTGGGCCTGAACAAAGAAACTTGAATGAAAAATGAGGAAGCAAAGTCCAGAAAAAATAGGCTATTTGCCTACAAGAACCAGACTCGTTTAGAAAGAAAAAAACGTGTACCGTATTTTCCGCACTATAAGGCGCACCTAAAAAAAAAAACCTTCAATTTTCTCAAAAGCCGACAGTGCGCCTTATATATGGATCAATATTGAGCCACAACAGGTCTCACAACTACGGTAAGCAGCTGCAGACTTAATATTCCCCCGTAGAAGAAGAAGACACACTTACGAGCAGTTTAAACTCAAGGCAATCAGTCACGCAGTAGAACACGGGAATAGAGCAGCAGCGAGAGAATTTAACATGAATGAATGAATGGTGCGGAAGTGGAGGAAGCAACAAGATGACCTGCGCCAAGTAAAGAAGACTAAACGGTTTCTGAGGGAACAAAGCGAGATGGCTACAGTTGGAGGACAAAATATATCTCAAAATATATTTTGAGATATTTTGGTATCTCAAAATAATGAGATACCATCTCATTATTTTGAGATGGAAACTCATTTTATATACTGTCATAAAAAGCTGACAGTAAAACTGACAGTATTTTATGATTTTTTTTATCATGTTCTGTTTCTTTAAATATCAGTAAATTCAAAAAAATATTAAACACGGTTAGTGAAATAAATCACTTTTCTTTAAGTAAGTGGTGCCCTGAAGGAAGCCTGTTTCAAATGCTAATGTTTTTCACTAATAATATTTGTGGCACTATGAATGCTGTGCCATGCAGTCACAGTCGAACAGTTACCAAACAAATAGTTTTTGAATCCTAATTTTCAGTGTTATCATGATAGTACAAAATATCACAATAAAATTTCATGTTGCCCACCTCTAGTTTACAGACACCAAGTCAGCTGGTATCTCTTTAAAGCTGCAACAAATTATTTGTTTTCTCATTATATAACGTTAGACAGTTTTTGTAGAAATTGACTGTTTTGCAAAATTAAAAATAATATTAAAGGGAACTGATTGCAAAAAATAATAATAAATTCATTTTTTGTAGTTCTTCAAGCTAAAAAAAAAAATAATAAAACATCCAAGACTTTCTGAGTCGTCTGGAACAGAAAAATATCCAACAAGTAGTTCGAAAATAAACTGATTAAAGGAGTTGAAGAAATCCTGTAGCTTCAGTTTTGTTTCTACATTCAGCTTCAGCTTTAAAGCATCAAGTCGAAAAGTATTCGCCATGCCTGACAGGTGGGCAAAACTGCTGTTTTGCTGCTTCCGCTTTCAGCTTCGCTTCTAGATAAGTTCATATTCTTTGTATCTCTAACAGTCAGTGAGTGAGACACAGAGGTAAAATTATTAAGAGAAAAATTAACCTAATCACTTTTTTCCCCAAAGGTAGGAAAAACCGGAGTACCCAGAGAAAACCTATGTATTGAGTTTAAGGAGTGTGTCCATAAAGCATGTCTCCAACAGTCAGTGAGTGAGACAAAGGTAAATTAAAAAGACACCAATTAGCCTAATCACTTCTTTAGGCTACCATTCGAGTTTTTCCTCCTGAATGGTAGGAAAAACCGGAGTACCCGGAGAAAACCTATGCATCCCATTTAAAGAGTGTATGGTAGAAAGAAACACGATGTTCAGTACAGGTAGGGATGCAAGTTATTAATTAATGAGTTAATCTAAAGTTGATTAGATTAAAAGAAAATTATGGTTATGACCAAACTGCAAGAATAAATAAGTCTAAGCAGACATTATTAGTTAATACAAGAGGCGTTTATGAACTGTCCATCCATCCATCTTCTTCCACTTCAGATCGCATAAGTTAATAAGTTCATATTCTTTGTATCGCTAACAGTCAGTGAGCGAGAAACCAAGGTAAATTAAAAAGACACCAATTAGCCTAATCACTTTTTTCCCCAAAGGTAGGAAAAACCGGAGCACCCGGAGAAAACCTATGTATTGAGTTAAAGAGTGTCCATTTAAAGAGTTTCTCCAACAGTGAGAGACAAAGGTAAATTTGAAAAAGACCAATTAAACTAATCACTTCTTTAGGCGACCATTTTTGCTATTTTTTCTCACCTCTGTTTTGCCTGAGGTTCCTGCCTGCTGGTGTAAATTGTTGCATTTCAGGCTTCCTTTGTTGAGGGGGTGTTGGCTTTAGCAGCTTTATCTTTCCTGGTGTTGTCAGGAGGTCTTTAAAATCTGGCAATAAAGTTCTTTGATTATGAACCGATTTTGTTTTGGGTGGCTGGTGGGTTGATGAATTAATAAATGGCAGATATTCAATTCGTCGTTTAGTTATGTCGTTGGCTTTGCTTTCAATCTTAGGCCGTACCACAGCGATATTATCTTTTGCCCTAGCCATTTCGCTATTTGTGGATTCCTTCAGTTCCTCATATTCTCTCCTCTCACTGGTGGACACTTTTATGGCCTTAAACTCTTGGCTGGTTTCTTCTTTAATGCGATCTTGATCCTTGGGCCTGTTTTTGGTTCGTGCCTCTGTCTGTAAATTAAAAGATGTATGTGGTCTCTTCTGCTGTCTAAAATCAGATGCTTTGGGTTCAAAACTTTTTTTTACCACCTCAGCCTCTCTCTTTGGATGTGGGAACCTGGGGGGGCACTTACCTTGCTCCTCCAGGAGTTTATGCAGCTGGCGATCTTTTCTTGTCAGACATTCTTGTAGTGCCCTGCTCTTCTGCTTTTCCTTGACTAATGCCTGGTTATCCATCAGTACTTCAAACGCTATCTTAGTTCTCTCTATAGCTTCCTCTCTTGGAGTTCTTGAAAGATTTTTTACAAGATTTTTATTTTCCTTCTCTGCCTCCATTAGCTTCTTTTCCAGAGCTTTTATTGTGGCCTCGAGAACTTTGGACTTTTCCTTCTCTTTCATAATTTCAATGTTCTTCATACCAATGTCGTTTTTCTTTTTGGACAATTCGTGCTGAAGTTTCTCCACTTCGCTTTCATGCTTTTCACCCTTGACTGTGAATGCTGTAATTTGCAACATCACTTGTTTTTTTTCATCCAATGTCTTCTCAACTTGCAGTTTTGATTCCCTCTCAAGGTTTTTCAAAGAGGTTTGAAGATCTTTGACTTTACCTTGGTAGCTTATTACCTCAGACCACAATTGATTCCTGTGGGATCTCTGGATCTCTATCTCTTGTTTTAACTTTGGGATCACCTGATTTTCCAGGTCATTGTTTTTCTTGAGAGATGTGTTTAGCTCTTTGTTGAGTGAATCAATGTTCTCATTTAGAAGCTCAATTTGTTCATTTGCTTTTTCCAAGTCCTCCTGCAGTGTGTTCTCCTTAATAAGTATCGCAGATCTCTCTTTTAATCTTTGCAACCAATCCACAAGCACGATGACCAATTCATCTCTGGTCATTCGTTTAATTTGGTGCTCTGTTAATGAATCAGTGTCAGATGTCGACATTTTGACTGTCCAACTGATCGATCAGAAAAGCTACGAAAAAATGTAACGTTAAATCCAATAGGGAAAAACCAACGTCCGTTCTGCTGCTTGAGATCTGCAAGTTTGATTCAGATGCAGGATATTCAAGGATATGATGTCCTTTATGACATGATAACACTGTGACATCATCAGATTCCATCAGTCGAATAATCTAATGTATGCAATGTTGCTAGGCAACAGCAAAGCCAGCTCACATTCTCCAGCTTCCTGGGAGGCTTTATACATACATTATACATATATATAAATACACTGCTCAAAAAAATAAAGGGAACACTTAAACAACACAATATAACTCCAAGTAAATCAAACTTCTGTGAAATCAAACTGTCCACTTAGGAAGCAACACTGATTGACAATCAATTTCACCTGCTGTTGTGCAAATGGAATAGACAACAGGTGGAAATTATTGGCAATTAGCAAGACACACTCAATAAAGGAGTGGTTCTGCAGTTGGGACCACAGACCACTTCTCAGTACCTATGCTGTCTGGCTGATGTTTTGGTCAGTTTTGAATGTTGGTGGTGCTTTCACACTTGCGGTAGCATGAGACGGACTCCACAACCCACACAAGTGGCTCAGGTAGTGCAGCTCATCCAGGATGGCACATCAGTGCAAGCTGTGGCAAGAAGGTTTGCTGTGTCTGTCAGCGTAGTGTCCAGAGGCTGGAGGCGCTACCAGGAGACAGGCCAGTACACCAGGAGACGTGGAGGAGGCCGTAGGAGGGCAACAACCCAGCAGCAGGACCGCTACCTCCGCCTTTGTGCAAGAAGGAACAGGAGGAGCACTGCCAGAGCCCTGCAAAATGACCTCCAGCAGGCCGCAAATGTGCATGTGTCTGCACAAACGGTTAGAAACCGACTCCATGAGGATGGTATGAGGGCCCGACGTCCACAGATGGGGGTTGTGCTCACAGCCCAACACCGTACAGGACGCTTGGCATTTGCCAGAGAACACCAGGATTGGCAAATTCGCCACTGGCGCCTTGTGCTCTTCACAGATGAAAGCAGGTTCACACTGAGCACATGTGACAGACGTGACAGAGTCTGGAGACGCCGTGGAGAGCGGTCTGCTGCCTGCAACATCCTTCAGCATGACCAGTTTGGCAGTGGGTCAGTAATGGTGTGGGGTGGCATTTCTTTGGAGGGCCGCACAGCCCTCCATGTGCTCACCAGAGGTAGCTTGACTGCCATTAGGTACCGAGATGAGATCCTCAGACCCCTTGTGAGACCATATGCTGGTGCGGTTGGCCCTGAGACGGCGTGTCACAGCATAAGGATATAGCTTGACCTTTGTTTTGAGCTACAGACGTGTTTTCTAGTAAATCCTGTGTTCTGTGACAAATGGACCCATTGTCACCACAATAACAAATATGCACCGTTTTCTACTTTGTTCTGTATGGTCCATGATAATTAGGAAAGATGTAGAGGTACTGTAACACTTGAACAAAAAGATTCATATTCATTTATTTTCATTGCCTGTTGAATCTGATGCTTTCACTGTGTAAAGAGAGTGTGGGCTGTGTGAGAATAGTGAGTTTAAATGTTTAAGAAAACCCTGTACCTGCTTTTTTTCTGGTGGATTATGGAACTTTTAAATGTCCCCAATAGCAGAGGAGGGAAGCCGTCTTTGGTTGCTTTGTAACTATGTCACATGATGCAACAGTGTTGCCATCATCAAACATTATTATTTTTATTTTTCCTTTAAAGATGATTTTTGTAAAAAACTAGCATATTAAAACATCTTTAATTTTTAAAAGTTCAATAACAGTTCAATAACACAGTTTTATAAAAATTTGTTTAATTTAAATCAGGTTGTTAGCATTTTGTGTGAACATTTATAGTGCAGCCTTTTTTCCTCTGTGGTTTGTTAAACCGGTTTTGCGAAGTGAACGGAGTTTGACCTGCCAGAGAAATAGCTGCACCTAATCTAATGGTGCTGTGATAAGCCCAAGTTGAAATGCTGTCATAATTTCAGACTATTTTTTTCTATCTAACAATTAAAAAGAAGAAAAGGCATAGTTAAAAAAAAATAAAGGTGAAGCTGATTTTATTACAGGGTGTGGCTTTGTTTAAAAGATACATGTTTAATGTTTAAGGTCAGTCAAGATTACCAAAATATTTGGCAAATGGCAAAAATAATGAGGAAAAAATATTTTATTAGATCATTTTTATTATCTTCTCCAAATTCAAACATATACAATATAATTACTGTACTTTTAAATAATTTAAGAAAGCCAAGATAATTTAATGCCTTTTTAATCTTTTAACAAAATTTTAGTGAAGTAGAGACACACCTGTGGATTTATGTTAAAGCAAAACCACAGAGACACTTCATCCTTGTGTGAAATAAAAAACCCCTCATCATTCCATGTTAGCTACATGCTAGTACAGGAGCTCAGCGTGTCTAGGCTTCCTGACCACAGACCAGAACGCAGCCTGTTGAATGTGATGGGCAGCCAATCAGAAAGCAAAGTAATGGAAACACATAGAGGAATCCAAAACACAGAAGACAAAACAACTGACCGGGAGGTGCAGAAGTTTGCTGGACATTGGAGATTTCTTTTTGTGTCGTTTTTAGCTGTTAAAAATAGCCCTGAAACTGTTGTCATTCCTTCTTCCTTGTCGGCCATCTTTGTTTATTCTGAAGTTTGATCTCGAGAGGTTTTGTTTGTGAGTGAAATCTGTCCATGTGTGTTGCGTTGTGTTGTGTACGCTGTGTGGCTGTACACTGCACACTATTAAATCTATGATTTTTATCATCATATTTTTTAATCATTATTTTAAAATCTTGCCATGTAAACCAGGCATTAGGCAAAGGAGAAAGTAAAACAATGAAAATAATCTTAGCAAAATAAACAATTTTGATTATCCTAATTGACCTATAAAAATATTCTCAAAGGAAAAACAGAAAAGGTAACATATCTTTGTAAACAATGTATTTAAATTTGTTTCCAAACATATGCCTGCATTTTTGGCTGCATTAAGATGCTGTGTACATTACCATGAACTGAGTTACAAACAGGAGTAAAACAATATCACAAAATATAAAAGTTAAAGTGAGAAGGTCATGAATATGCAAATTATAGTATGACATCATGAAGTGACATTTTGTGCCTAGTTTAGCATGCGCCAGTTATATTCCCCCGGGAAGAGTTGGCAGGACCAACAGTTATTTAGTATTCTCCAGGCAGGATGCCCCTCGCTCCACACACACACACACACACACACACACACACACACACACACACACACACACACACACACACACACACACACACACACACACACACACCCGCACACCCCCTCACACGCACACACATCATCTTAAAAATACAAAACTCCATGGTTGTGGTCAAGTTAGGTCAGACGAAAGCAGAGATGCAGATATCCGTGTTCACACAGTAATTGGGTTTTACTACATGTCTAAGATATTAGCTTAGACCACCATTAGCTAATTCAATTTTCATAATGAAACACAGACCATGCTGACCATGCTGTCTGTTCCCTTTACTGTCGCATTTCAAACTTTAATTTTATTATTCTGTTAGAATAAGAAAGATGTTGAGCGGCAGCAACAGATGTAATTCTATCAAACTAAAAACAAGCAACAACGTGATTCCTTAAATGTTCGCCATATTCACTTAATCTGAAGGTGTTCTTTTTACTTTTTTCTTCATATATTTTAACTTAACCTAGGGGTGCAATAATACATAAAAATCAGTTTGGTGAACACCTGGGTTTTAAAATCACATTGTATTGAATATTCACACATTCATTCTGTATAACTAGGGAATAAAACAGGCTGAGTTACATAAAGGGGCACTGAAGGAAAAAAAAAACCTTTTTGCCCGCACAAGTTTTTCTTTTTTCTTTTTCTTCAGTCATAGTTACCTGGATTAAATGGAAGCATTTTTTTAGTCTGAAATTTTACAATGGTTTTTTGATTGGAATAAATGGTTACAAAACTTTTCAGCAGAAAGACTTTTCTTTTTTTTCATTTTAAGTTTGTTCAGGCTTAGTCTGAGTTGAGTTAAGCAGCCCACATAGGAATCATTTATACTGTCATTTACAGCATAGAGGTTAAACAAAATAAATGCAAGTCATGTGGGCAGATAATCCTAACATCTAATCCAATAAAAGAGAAAAGGACACATAAAACAGGCTAATGACTGTATCTTTCCAGGCCATTGTTCAACCTAAATTAGACTCTATATCCTATTACCACCTAAATAGGTCCTGAAGACACGTCTCACTTCAAATCCTTTCCCTGTGCGCCTCTGAGTCGTGACAGGCACTTTAAATTGATATGCTTTGTCTGCTTGTGGTTTTGCCCTCTGAGAGACTTAAGGCAGCATCATCTGCTTACTGCCACTGACTAATTGGCTGTTTTGCAAACAGGCCGCCACGCAGGTTCATGATCAACCGTGTTGTGTTTCCTTGTGGTCCCACAGAGAGCGGCGTCCTGCAGAGTCCCGCATTCACCAAGCAGCCAGGCAGCATCGTGTACCCTGTGGAGACGGTGGGGACCAACAGGGAGGTGGTGTTCAGCTGCGAGGCCCAGGGAAGCCCACCTCCCACGTACCGGTGAGTCTCACACCGAGGCGCCTCCGATCCTCCGTTGTCACTGGCTGGCTATCCTGACGCTCCAAATATCAACACACTGCTCACAAATGTCTCTTCCTTCACATTTGTTCATCTCCGAATAGCAATAAAAAGAAACTAATGGAAAATGAAGTAGTCATAAAACCTGCAGCAGACTCAGACAGTGTCTGAACTCCTCAGGCTGGCAGACAGATCACGTCTTTACCCATTAACTGCTGCCGCCCAACACGTTACAGCTTTTCTTTTCCCGTCAAAAACGAACTGGATGACCGGGCAAGTCTGTTTTTATGTTTGTTCTTTTACCACTAACACTTGCCAAGACAATAAGTTTATCTGAGAAAAAACATTTTAGAAACTCTGCTGCAAAAGAAATGCTTGTACTTTTTTCCACGTTTTGCCACATTGTAACCTCAAACATCAACACATTAAAATGTGTGGGAGCTTTTTAAGCAGACTAGACGAGGATCATTTGTAAGCACTGTGAGAATGCAGCTAACCATTAGCTGCTAATGCATTAACTGCTAGTGATGCTAAAGTTAGCATTTGCTTTTCTGTTGTTTAATTAGCCTGGACTTTTTTGGAATGGATATTCTAAACTGAATAGAAAAATCTTTAAAACACAGTTTGAGATTAGCAAGTTCTTCTAATTGGAAAAGTTGTAAAAAAATGTTTTTTTAATTTACTTTTTGAACATCTTAGAAAACGAAAAGCATAGAAACAAAATATCTTCAAGTCGAAGCAGTTCAGCTGAACTTTTTGACACTGATTAGATTCTTTTGAGACAGTGTGTAACTCATAAAACAAATTCCTAAACAAATTAGATTTTTAGTTTTCAATCAAAACATTCTCATTTCAGTATCTATCACCAGCTCCTTTGGCGTGGGAAACAGTGTGCTTAACAGTTTGGCTGAAAAGAAAATGCAGATTTTTATAATTGGTTAATAACCAATTTTGACAAGCTGAAAAATATGCCAGTATTGTCTCAAATTACTCTAACCAAAGCCATTCAGATCAGAGCTTACGTTATTGAAAATGATTACCCATCACTTATTAAGGGTAGTAAGCCAACTTAGTCAAGGTGTTATTTGTTATTCCACAACGTCTGTGGATTAAATCATCAAGAAACCTCAAAAGTCACAAAAAGTCTTGACTTTTAGGCAGGTTTTGAAGATGGTGTATCAGTACGTACATGACGGTTCACATGAAGAATAGGAACATTTGCCAGAGCACACAGGGGAAAAAAACACTACATTTCTGAGAACATTAGTGATTTATGTTACTTTGTAAATTATAGTTAAAGTCATGAAGAAACCAGCCCAGGCTTTAAGTAGCAGTTTGGGAAATTTTAAAATAGTAATTAACACAAACAAAATATATTTATCAGTTGTAAAAGTACTTAGACAAATCCTGGAACAGATTTAGTTAGTTGTGATTATCTGCAGAGTGGACGACAGTTATCACTGCAATGTATGTTGCTTGGCTTCTGGACAAACGTTTCCAAACCTCTTAATATGGAAAGTCTGAGATGGTTTTTTTTTATCTCTATCTTCTCTCTTCATTTCTATATCTGTCTTTTTTTAATCTGTCCCTCTCCTTTTCTTTCTTTATCTCATCTTTTATCTGTTTCTGCCTCCACCTTTCAGTCTTTATCTACTCCATCTTTCTCTCCCTCTATCTTGTACATTATGTATTTACCTACCAGGCTCAGTCTTGTACAGCCAGGTGGGAGTTTTTCCCCCCGGCAGCCAAGCCAGGTCAAATTTGGCTGGATTGCTTCGTGTCCGGTCCAGGGCATGAAGCAGTCGAGCTGTTCTGTATAATTAATTATACGCCGTATGTATCAGAAGGAGAGCCACTCCTGCTGCTACTCGCTCCAGAGGAGGGGCTGTTAGTAAGGACATAGTGAGGATGGATGTAACTTGAACACTCACCAATACTACATGCTGCCATCTCCCTGGGGGGCGAGGCTATGCTCATTTAAACTTATTTTACTTTCTTTCTTTTCGGCTCAGGGAAGTTGAGTTAAGTAAGATGATAATATTTACAGCTAAATGTGTTATTAGAGACTTCCATGTTTAAATTGGAAGGAAATGTTAGCATGTCACATTTTACGGTTGATTTGGGGAGGTGGACATTTGTTGTCATTAGGGATAAATGCGTGAGGGTTTTTAAGAACATCTTGCGGGTTAAATTTAACTGACTGAAACCTCCAGGATCCCTGAATGTCGGAGCCATTTCCCCAGTAATTAGATTAGGTTTGTATGGTTCTCATTATCATAAGCTTCCTCAATTCTTTTTTGCTTTACTGTGGAGCTAATGGCTGCAAAGCAGAAAAACTGTCCATGTGCCGTAATATCATGCAGAGTATATTTTAATTATGCCCTTGGATTCAGCTTTCCATTCAGCGTGAATGAAAACGCTCTGGGCTTTGTTTCCTGATGAGGCAAACAAGACAGTCTTGGCTTGTTAGCTGCAGCTCGGAAAAAGACTTACACATCCTCTCGAATCATGCCTGACCCGATCAGGATCATAAAAATGCATCTTGTGGATTGTGTTTGTGATGATTAGTTTTTTTTTTGACCCCCTGCTGAAAACATGTGTTGTGTGTTTGTAGCTTAGGAGCACATGTTAAGAGCCGCATGCATTCACCCAGTTCAAAGTCTTTCTTCTCTCTTTATTCCTCCCTAACGTGGACCAATAGTGGAGTGAATGCGTGCTGTGTTGTGTTTTGTTCAGGTAAAGTTCAAGTCAATCATGTTTGCTTTCAGAAATGACCAGGGTGAGATTTGAAAGGATTGGTACGTTTATTGCTCGGGACTTAGCCAGCTTACAGGTTGACCTCATCAACCGTTTCCTTTCAGGGTGGCCTTCCTTCCAGACCTGCTGCTGCCTCCCAAACGTGTTACAACAAGCAAATGAGAGCGAAGGCACACTCGGCGTTCGTTAATCGTCCTCATTCACCAGGAAGCTGTGACAAAGCTCTACTCAAAAAAGATTAACCAGAATTTTCACACACCCGTCGTCAGTTAAAGAAAGCCTGAGTAAACATGAGAAGCAGGTTTAAAATTATTTCATTAATTATGGGAAAATTGCTATCATTTTTTTTTCTATTTAATTTTTATTGGTATTACAATAAATTTGTACATGTATTATGTACATTGTTTAGTCTTTGACATTTATGGTAAAACAACAAGAAGCAGAAAAATCACAAAACAAATTAATGAAAAGGAGAAAAGGAACAAAAATATATCAAAACTCGGGGGGAGGAGATAATTATTTTCATACAAAATCTGATTTTACTGCTTTTATATAAACAATGTGTTCAATCCAAATCTACAGAGAGGTTTGCTTCTCCCTAACATATGCATCATGTCCATCCAGTTCTCCTTATTTGGTGTTTCTTCCTTTGAACCATTTTCTCATTATTCTCCTTTGTGATCCTCTGGGCCAGTCCACTGGAGACCGTGACTAAGTGTTTTCCCAACTATAGAAACTAAAGTGTGGATAACAGCATCTCCACCAGAACAGCAAAACAGTTCCCATTTATAAACCGTGGCTCACTATTGAGCTGGAGCAACTGGTACATAAGAGAAAAAGAGCAAGCAGAGAGGGAGACAGGGAATTGCAGAAGACTTTATAAAAGAAATTTAAAGTGAAGATCAGAAACAGCAGTAAAAGCGACGTGTGGTCAGTGATGAAGGTCACAGGCTTCAGTCAGGAGGAGGATCAGATCAATGGAGGTCTGGACATTGAAGACAATTTGATGCCTTAAGAATCTGCTGGACTAAAGACCTCATAATATGTGAGCTTGAATGTCTGACTAGGTGATCAGCAGCAGAGGAACCCCACAGAGGATTGTCATCTCACAATTCATTTTCACTCTGTACACCTCTGACTACTAGAAAATTTAGACTTCCTGTCATCTGCAGAAATACTCAGATAACTGCAGATACGGCAGCACACCTGCTTGCACATGTCGCTCCACTTCTACTTGAAGTAGCTCATATAAGGCAGCTGCCATCCGGCCTCTCGCTGCCAGCAGGATCCAGTCATGGATGGAATTTCAACCACATCACTGCATTCTGCTGGATTACACGAAATGACTGGCCAGATCTGTCCACCGTCAAGCTCCTTTACTCTCATCATATTTAGTTGTTGGTGTGATTAAACGTCATAAGTACACACAGTATGTGGAGAAAAACCAGTGGAGAATTAAACCTGGATAGAACATGTTGTCAAAGAAGTCTCCTCACATTAATCAGATTTACAAGCCAGTTCATTTGTTTTTCATAAGAGAAGTTTTGAGAGATATTAAGCATCTAAATAAAATTTAAAAAATGGAAAAATTTAATTTTTAAAATCAAACACTTGAAGAATGTGTAAATAAAATCTTAGTAGAATCACAAAAATCTGTTCTTTGAATTTTCACATAAAGGGAGTGGACCGTTAGAAAAGCAGGAAGTGGACTATAGTGCAGGGAATTCTGGGTAATTACAACCAAAGAAGGAGTGAAAGTCTAGCGCTGGTCGTAGAAATGGCTCATGGTTTTTTATTATACAACCGCTGAAATCTGCCAGCACTCCATTTTTATTTATATTTTGTGAAGAAGGAAGTTATGTTCAAAGTCTTCTTCAAAGGTTTTTGTGTCGTTTCCTTCAGTGGTTAACTGAATCTGGCTGAACTGGATTTATTTAGTGAAAACAGGTTTTTATTTATTTATTTGTAGTTAATCTTGAAAATCGTGTATCATTTGCCTTCCATTTCACAATTGTGTGCTACTTTGTGTTGGTCAATGATCCAGTGCCAACAAAATAAATACATTTTTGTAGTTAATGAAGTCAGATCAAACCCCAGGAGAATCTCTTTCTGCCATTCAGCCCAGTTATTTGTGCCTGTGTGTCACCATGGCTACGAGCATTCAAACTACAACTTGACTGTCTGTCTGAGGACAGATGTAGTTCACCACACTGTACCACTGATTCATAAACCACAGCGAGTCTGTCAGTAAGACCAGCCATGTCCTGATCTGCTGTACTTCCTGTGCTTCCAAATCCACAAAGTGTTTGCTATTGTATTGTAATTTTAACATAATTCTTTTCATTTCTGCCTTTCCATCTCTCTACTTTTTTAATGGGTGTAATTCATTTTGATTAGATGGATGCGGTGTTAGCAATTTCTTCTGCTGCAGTGGAGACCTGAGAGAACCACAAACTAATCCTCGCTGCTTGACGTCCTCATTTCGCCTCGTTTTGCAAAAAAATCTGCCGTAAGCAGATTAACGCCTCAAACTCAGGGTGTAAGCTTTCTGTTTGTAATGATTTTTGTCAGATGATGGATTCAAAGACCTTTGCAGGAAAAAAAAAACTGAGTAGTAGTGAAGCAAATTATTCTACAAGAAACACTAACACAGCTCTAAACCAGGGCAGATGGCTCAGAGCATCTCGCACTCAAGGTGGAGAGTCAGTGGGATTTTTTTTTGTTGTGCTTAAATTTTTCTTAATAGACTCATTTCAGTTTAGGTTTGCTGTGTTTCTCAATAGTGTAAACACCTGTTACTGTGACAGGTGTGTTGTGTTTGACACCATGGTAAATCCTTGAACCCTTTATTGTTGAATTTATCACATACAATTCCAATGAAAAACATAAATGTGTAAGAAAAAGTGATAAAGTAAAAAAAAATTAAAAAGTTGCAATATCCTTGTTGAATTAGTGCAATTTATTCAATTCAGTTTATTTATGGTACGCCAATTCACAAAACGTCAACACAAGTTATTTCACAAAAAAATAGTTATCTCAATCCAATCATGCATACGTTCCAGTTGATCCCAGGTACCAAACAATGCAAGTTCAGTTTATTATTCAAACTGATTAGAAAAAGTTTCTATCTTAGGAAATCCAGCAGCTTGAGCCGAGCAAAGGCAAAATTGGAGAGTAGCAGGAGAATGGAGCAGAGCAAGAAGAAGTCGTTGGTTTGGTCCTAGTTTGCACCTGGCAGCCAGACTGAAACAACGTAGTAAACAAATGGATTTGGATGTGGTGAACATTAGTGAATTGCAGATTAAGTACATACTGTTGTACAGCAGAAAATTTTAACACTTTATGTGTCAAATTGGGCATTTTGGAAACCTTTCCTAAACTCTGTATTATATGTCATAACCTCTCTATTGTTCTTCTGTTTCATTTAATGGGGATAAATTTATGCAGAGATAATGCTAACATATTATGCTACAATTTGAAAAACCTTTGGAGTTCCTGTACAATCATTCTCAGAGGAAAAGAGTTTTGCAAAAACCAACTTTGTCTCATTTCTACTGTGCACTAGCTTTGTTAACCTTTTCCCAGTAATGCATAGACTGATATTTCCCAATCCTTGCAAATCTTTCAAGTCTTCCCTTTACTAGGACATGAAATGTTTTCAGATAGACTTTGTGGTTGCAGAAATATACACATTTTATCATGGGAATGCAATCTTTCAAACGGAAAAATAAATCTAGACTTAATCATCAAATGTAATCCTATCACAATAAAAGCTGTGCCATGGGACCTTAATTTAGTGTTAGAACTAAGTCATTAGCAGTAACCTCAATAGTTGTATCTTATTAGACGAGATACAAAGCACTGCACTGACATTTTCTCTTCATACCAAGTAAACAAAATACAGCCAGATTAACATTTGGGCTTTGGTGACAGCTGTTTCTGAGCAGCCAATCAGGTGCAAGACATAAAATACTCTTTCATACAACAGGGTTTCCATCTCCTTTAACTCTCATAATACAGTGGACACCTGCCTGTTGGTGGCTTGGTGTTGGCAGATTCATTTTTTTTACAGATCAAAACTGCTTATTTTTTTACTGAGCATATCTTAAATATTCACAGAAAATTGCAGCTTGGAGAGCTGTAACATCCAGGCTCAATGCTTCATGGAGTTTGGCTGGCGTTTGCAAGACAGTCAGTCCAGGAGCTCCATTCATTTTTATTGGTACTAATTGTGTTTAAACCCAAGAGTAGAAATAAGGTAGACTGTAGATGTCTACCTGCAGAAGTGCCAAGATGGTTTCCACTGTGCATATTGATGAATATTCAGATATATTTGGTGTTTGAATGACTAAAATAGACATTTATGGGTGTTCTTAGGAGGGGTCTCAAGTGTTGTCGTACTTTTGCAGGCAGCTGTGGTCCTTAACCCCCAAGACTACCAGGGATCATGGTAGTCAGGTGTTCTTAGTCCACCAGGCAGAGTCACGTCACATCACCCAGTCAGTGTTTCACTAGACAATCTCCTCTTTGACAAGAAAAATCCTGTGTCCTGTCTCAGTATCGCAAGATCTTACACCAGGAGATCTTTGATTCAGTTTTAGCATTCAGTCCGGTTGTGCAACTGATTAACCTGAAATAAAGTTCAGGATCTTTCTCAAGTTTGCCCAGAAGGCCATGGGCAAGAGCTGTCCTCAAACCCTCGAGATCTGGGGGAACTTTTGGTCCAAATGTGCAAATTGTGTATGTAACAGTTATGGGCTAGGCAGCTAACTGCGGCTACATAAGCAGCATCGGAAGAGTGGCCTTTTAAGGAACCTGAGGTGTGAAAAAAACAGGAGGCAGTGCTTTTAGTTTTGGTGAATATATATTAAGTGATTTGAATAAAAAACATACAATTACAATAACACAATGAGACACATGAGAATTGACTCAGAATAAATTGATTTCCAAATCATAAAGTCCATAGTCCATTCCTAGCTCACCATCTTTTGATCCAGATGAGGATCTGATCCGACAAGTGGAGAAAAAAACCCGACCTAAAAGGTCAGAAAACCCATTAAGTGTTTTATCAGAAACAAATACAATACAAAGGAAATAATTATTAAATTTAAACATCTAGTTCTTGCATACTAAATGCAAATGCAATAATTAGATTCCTAATAATTAAACAAACATTTCAATCAGGTTAAATTAACCATAATTTCAATAAAACCAAATCATATTTCAACTAATCAATTTAAAGTTAAAGTGCACTTCCAAAATATCAATCAAGAAAAATAAAATAGTCATCAAATACTCAAGCAGAGTGAGAGAAGGAAAATAAATAAATAAATATATATACTGCGCAATATCAACTTAAGTGTAGCTACATTCTGTTCTGATCAATTTTATTTTAAACTTCAGTGCCTCGGCATCAATGTAAAGGTGTCAGAATACGCACAAAATTCAGCAACAAGTTACCTTTTTGAAGAGAGTGGGGCCTACTGAGCCACAATCAGCACTAACAGAATCCTGGTGACGGTCCAGGTAAGCAATGCCAGTGATTCTAATAAAACAACCCTCCAATGAGCAATCGAGCAGAAATACCACATAGAAAAAATAACACTGTTAACAAATAACAAACTCACCCAGCAATCAAATCAATAGGTTCAAAGATTTTTTGAGGAATTCCTGAGGAAGACGCCAACAGCAAACCACAATCACAGTGGAACAGGTGAGGATCTTTTTCTGCGCACTGGAGGCGGGACTTTAAATAAGTTAGCAGCGTTTGGGCAACACAGGAAGTGGGCCCGCAAAAATAAAAGTCCTTTACTAATTGCGGGTTACATGTAAGTCAGGTTGACCTAAAAACCTTGAGATTCTGACAGATTAATACTTAAAAAATAATAAATTCTCAAAATTTCCCACCAAAAGTCCTTCAAAAAGGTAGCAATTTAGCAACACATTTATTTGTTATTTTTTTAACCTACACAATATTTATGGGATGTTAAATGTAAAAATGTTGTTTTGAAAGCCCTTCATTTTGACCGGGTACATGGAGTTTTAGTATTTACTGTGGATGTAACTACTGGGACAACGCATCAAAGTATCTAAAGCACCAGGACCGAACAGACAGGGCAGCAGTCGAAGCCAGATGGTGTGGTATTTGTTGGGTATTTTGCCACAGTTGTACACAGCCTGTTGTTGCATGATTGTATAAAGCATGTGCCTAACAAATGGGACTGCAGTCCTGGCCCGGCTTGCCGTTATAAATCACTGTAAACAGAATTATTCAATTTCTCTCTTCAACATGTGTTTGATGTGTTCCTCTGCTTGGCTTCCCATGGAAGACACACAGCTGACTGCGTCTGGCGGTTCAAAGATCCGCCCCATGCTGCGCCGCGCGCTAACTCGTTCTGGAGTGGAAATGTCCTCAAGTTTCACAGAAAGTCTGAACATCGCTGAATAATGAATGCTATGGAAGTGAGAAGACTTGTTATTGGGGCTCTGCAATTTTGCTACAAAGAGGACAATAGCAGTTTTTTTGTGGGTAGTTATATTTAACCATGGCCGACACGGACGCACGCTACATGGAGCGTTTAGGGATTGACAACGCCCACTGAGTTAATTCTCATTAATTGGAGAGTAGCAGGAGAATGTAGCAGAGCATTCTCTGGAGCGACTGATCCCGGTGCAGTGCGAAGCGTGATCACCTCCCGAGATAAATCACATAATTTTCTGAGGCCTAATTGCCGTAACCGTCCTCTCCAATGTTTTAGAAAAAGTTGGATAAAGCGTTGAAGTTGACGACCGGCGAAGAAAATCTCTTGCAGCATTTGGCTTTTCAAGCTGTCACCGATTAAACTGTTTATCTTCTGATACAATGCCGCCTTACTCTGAGCAATTACAGCTGCGTAAAAGGCTGCTTCCGTATTAGATGGAAATCCTTTTCAAAGAGAAAGCGAGACTCCTCTCTGTGTGTCACCTGCTCCTTCCGCTTCCCGCCCGCTTTGCTGCTGTTTTCAGGTCGCAAGGTGTTTGTTTGGCTTGGAAAATATCTTGATTTCTTTCTGTTTGCTGCAAATGAATGGCTGCTGCGGTCCTGTGGGAAAGCATCCCTCTCTCCCGCAGGCTCTTCTCTATTGTGTGTGGTAATAAGGCTCTTGAGAGCGTGCACTTACTTATGGAGAAAGGCCATAAAAGACCATTGTGCTGCACATTTTGCCTATTAAAAGAGAGTCGTCTGTAGCGGCGCCGTGTGAGTGCGGCCGTGCTCCGGCCCGCAAGAATTCTGCTGTTTTTGAGACATTTGATTGCAGAGAGGCGGGCAGGCAGCACTCGTCTGACATTGTTTTTCGTGTAATCAGCTCCCGTTCATGCTTTCTATGATGGCCCCGCTCCTGCTCTACAGGCGGCCACGGACATGGCACCAAAAATAGCTGATTTTCTGCAACCCAAGTGACAGATTAGGTCTGTTATGCACTGCTTTACAAAGGTATTCATCAGGTTTGTTGGAGAACATTAGAGAACAAGACCAAAGGAACGCTCAGTGAGAAAGTTGAGAAGTTTAAAGTAGAGGCCCACAGTCACCTTGGAGGAGCTGCAGAGATCCAGAGCTCAGGTGGGAGAATGTGTTGACAGGTCAGTCGTTAAGCCTGGACAAGAAAAACAAGAGTTTTTTTTTTACTTTTTGTAGTTGAAGGCAATAGGAACAAGATCAGAGTTCATCCTGCACAGGGCATTTGAAAATCTTAATGTTAGTATCAATTTCAACTTTATTTATACATCACTTTGTAAGAGACACGTTGCACCAAACTATTGCACATCAAGAACAGTGAAATAATTGATATCAGTGATAATAAAAAACTATTCACAAGAACCTTACTTCCAGAGCTCCTGAGAAATCTGCATAGGGATTTCCCACAATGTCATTAGCCTTATGATGTAAGTGCACAATAATGAGCAGTTAATGTGCCAAAGGGCAGGTGGAGACACTTTTGCTGAACATAGTGAACTTTCCCATCCACAAGGTTTGCCACAAGCCAGGTTGAAGCGATCTTCTGTAAGAATGTGCTCTGGTGAAATAAAATTTTTCAGTCAACATCCAAAATGCTGTTTGTGGTGGAAATTCACGTCGGCACATCAGCCTAAACCTATCGTCTTGTATTGTGAGACATGATGGTGGCATCGCCATGGTAACATGGTTAGGGAAGAAAACCTGTTACAGCCAGAGGCAGAACGCAAAACTTTAGGCTGGTATCATGAATTTTAGAAGCCACTATACTGTCAAAGATGAACAAAGCACAGCAGTAAAATAACATTATGGTTAATATCTTTTCTGAAAGGTTGTTTGAGCTTAGTGAGACAAAACCTTTATACCAGCAAGAGCCGAGAGAGTCGCAGACCTAACAGCTGCGCACAACTTCTGTTAGCTATTTACAGAGGAGCTTTAACGAAGCCCCATCAAGGTGTTTGTTCTCCCAACAAGAGCAGCACAATATTTTCTCAGCTGCACCTGAAATCAAACTGAGACTTAAATGAAAGAAATCAAAGCAGAAACACTCTTCAAAGAAATACCTAGCAAAATCACCAGGATCAAACCTGAACTGCATATTTATTTTAAAAGACGATGTGAGACGATCTTTTCTTGTCTTTCATTTCATAAGCTTAAGTGTTTTCCGGGGGGATTTTATGTGATATGCGCTGCTTTTAGCTATGCATAATTATGAAATAAAGAAGTTCACTCTTCAAAACATTTCTCAAGACGTAATGCTAACTGATGATTGCTTTAACTACCTATCCCATTTGGAAAGGTGGTTGATGTTTTTCAACATTTTTTACAGATAAATGAAAATTATGAGATATATTAGGTATAAAATATAGATTCCCATTTAGATAGATAGATAGCATTTATTGTCATTGAACAGGATTCAACGAAATGTCTATTGCAACTCCCGTGCAAAAAGTCAAATATATACAATAAATAAAATAAACAAACACACAATAATAATAATAACAATATATACAACTAAAATTAACTAAAGGCACTCAACCACACCAAAGAAGTAGCAGCAGGTCCAATTATGGCAAAGTACAGATGATGTGACAGTGCAAAATGCAGAACAATATGGCTGTGTGGGGGTGGGGGATATATATGTGTGACTGCGAGGTTATGATATGTGTGGGAGGGGGGGGTGGGGGGGGCAGGGAGTAATGGCTATTAATGACATTTTTCCATTCATCTTTGTTTTGGAGTAACTAAACCCACAAACACTGACCTACGTTTTCTCAAAAGCAACCCAAAGCAATTTCAAACTGTGGGCCTTTTCTTATGTTTTGTATCTACAATAATTTACACATCTAACTATTTTGTTACTTTTAATTAAATTAAAATTGTTTAGTTCATTGTTGATTAAAAAAAAGGCACCAAAAGTTTGTTTTGAGAATGTTATGTAAAAAAATGTACAGTGTTTGTGGCCCCAAGTGCTTTCCTCTTAAACAACTTTGGCCCTCATGGCATAAAGTTTGGACACCACTGATTTTGGTATTGTTGCTTGTGTAGGTGGGTGAGCAAGAAATAACATTTTTCCAGCACTTTGTGTTGATCTCTTAGACAGAGTAGTTGGCAGCATAATATGAAAAAATGTGAGAAAACTCCCAGGGTATGAATTCTTTCTCATAATACGGGTTCCAAACCAGGGAGCACCTTTTGGCCCCACTGATGCTTGTCATTGCTTGTAGCCATTTTTCAGAAATGACGGATTTCCTCCCACCTGTGTTTCTTCTTAATAACATACATCTGCATAAGA
The DNA here is from genome assembly GCF_002775205.1 of Xiphophorus maculatus. Taxonomy (NCBI): domain Eukaryota; kingdom Metazoa; phylum Chordata; class Actinopteri; order Cyprinodontiformes; family Poeciliidae; genus Xiphophorus; species Xiphophorus maculatus. The sequence goes on from NC_036462.1 coordinate 1,805,880, forward strand.
AACTGGAGAGTCCGCTGCCATTTTAAGTGAATTATACCCCTCGTTGGTCACCCATAACACCAACCATAATCATGCCCATGGCTCTAGAATGCACAAGTGCGAAGGCGAGCTAGCAGGCATTTGTTTTAATTGTCGCGCCATAATGATTAAGTGGAAATTTGATGCAGTTTGACTGGGCTTCGGAAAGATGGATGGCCTGCAATGCTATCTGTTCTCCGAGTCAAGTCCTTGGCACCATAACGGTTCACTGCTGCTTACATTAACACCGAGCTGGAGGGCACGATGTCTGGGAACCCACCACCTTTTATTCCTCTCATGCAATCGAACGTACAAGTCACGACGTTCTCATGAGTCTGGCGTTTGTCGTTGCCCCGGTCTGCTTTGAACAGTGTTTTAATGTCTTCATTTCCATGTTAATTTTTTCCAATCTTTCTGGTTCCATTTTTTTGTCTGCTTTAGGTGGAAGTTAAACGGTACAGAAGTCACTCCCAAAGCTGGATCTCACTACAGCCTTTCTGGAGGCAACCTCCGAATCAGCCGTCTGAACAAAGACCAAGACGCCGGAACGTACCAGTGCCTCGCCTCCAACTCCTTCGGGACCATCGTCAGCCGAGAGGCCAGCCTAACCTTTGCTTGTGAGTTTTTTCCTCGCCTCTGGGCAAACTTCCTTGGCTTCTGTGGCTGCAAAAAACCCCCAAAAAACAAGATACATTGTTGCAACCGAAGATAACAACGCAAAAAAGTTCTTTAAGTCTTTAAGACACGATTAACATGGGGGGGGGAGTTTTTCCCTTGGGTGTCATTAGCACCCGCTGTGTGCTGACTGGAGTTTACACTAGTCAATGCAGCAGATCAAACACCAGGCAACAATAAAGATGTGAAAGCATAAACCGAGTTACGGTAATTAAAAGAACTGCCACCGGTGATGCTGGCTGCCACTAAAGAGCTTTTATTTACTTTTTAACTGAATCTGTGATTTTCTGTGGCATTATGTTGCTGTACTCTGAATTTATTAGGTAGGAGGGAGGCAAAAACAGACCTCAAAGCAAGACAATCAGACTGAACGGGCGGACCTCAGAGGACAGTTAGCGGGGCAGCGGTCTCTCTGGGTGGCTGAATTAACTACTAGCCTCCAATAAGCACGTTGCCAAGGGAACAATGAGGTCCAACGGCAAAAACTGAGTTCAGGTGTCTTCTCTTTCCTTTCATAGCTGTATGATGTGAGGGGACTGGCTAGCAGGCAGATAAATCGATTTTTATCAATTAATCAATTATTTTAGTAACGTTTTTGGAAAACCGTGTTTGTTTTATACCAATGCAGACCTTGAGTTTCCATAGTTCACAGTGATGTCAGTACGCCCAATGCATACTATCGTTGTTGAAAAACGTGTTTTTCAGCTTTGTCAAATTTTATCTACTGGAATAATGTCATGATTTTACCATTTATATATACTGTATATATATACTGTATATATATATATGTATATATATACAGTATATATATAGGTAGAGGAGATAGATTTATTTATCACAGATTATCTGTCTACATAACAAACTGTCACCACAATGACAGCTTCAACAAATATGTAAACATTTTTTTTTAATAAAATGTACATACTGCAGCTTTAAGCCTAATACAGTGCTGAGTAGCACTTCCTCTACCCAGCGACCAGTCGACTGGCTGATGGAAGCTTGCAGGATTCTCTCCCTGCTTTTCCTCTGCAGGCTACAACATCAGAAACCAAGCTGACGCAGGTGAGATGTTCTCTCTTTCAAAGCCATTTGTTCAATGTGTGGAAAAAGTGCAAATCTCCTGTGGGAAGCATCACATAGAAGAAGTCATCGACTCTCAAAGTGTGATGTCGCAAGTGTCTAAGGACCCATTTATACCTAATTGCAAGCCTGGAGACAGTGATGCAACTGTGAGCATTGACTCTATTGTAATCAAGTATGGAATGCCGGTAAGGCCAAAAGTCATGTGCTTGTGTTGGGTTGTGGGTCTGCTGTAGTCCATATGCAGAGCTCCCTGTACCACAGCAGCAGAAATCCTCTTATCACCCCTCACTTCTCTTTGGTCTCTGTTATGACAAACAAGTCGGTGCCACACAGACTTTGTTCATAGTTGATTGTTCCTGTTTTATTTCTCCATCGAACACAGATAGAATTGGTTTTTATACAGATCCATGTCTCTGTTGAGCTGAGTCTTAATGTAGTCATGAGTGTGTTTTCTGGGTGGGTGAGGAAACTTGTCTCCATATATAGATTTTCAGCGTACAAATTAAAGTGGAAAATTGACCATTGTGTTGATTTTTTATGTTTATTTTTTACATTAGTCTTTAGGACAAGGGAAGCACCTCAAGTGGCTGTTTTTAATCCATAATTGTCAAATTAAATCTCAAAGAAAAATGCAGACTGTTATTAGCTAGAAACACATTACTGTCTGCTTTGAAATCTGATTGGTCCGCAGTAGAAAAACATTGTAGTTTGGAAAATGACTAGTTTCCAAACCAATTGCTGTCTCTTGTTTTTTCAGACTCATGTTTTGTGATTTGTTGAGATGCATTGAAGAACACCTGCAAAGGTTCAGGAGAGTTTTAGGGAACAGAAAAAATCTAACTGTCCCTGGACAGGTGTCTGACAGTCTGTCGCAGGGCAACACAGAAACAGACAGGACAAACAACCATGCACACACACCTAGGGAGAATTTAGAGAGACCAATTAACCTAACAGTCATGTTTTTGGACTGTGGGAGGAAGACGGAGAACCCAGAGAGAACCCCACATGCACAGGGAGAACATGCAAACTCCATGCAGAAAGACCCCTGGTCGGGAATCGAACGCAGGACCTTCTTGCTGCAAGGCAACAGTTCTACCAACTGCGCCACTATGCAGCCTATAGACTCATGTCTGGTAGATTTAAATTTCCATCAGGTGACAGAAGTTAGAAGCAGATAACTTTGACAGTTCTGAAAGTGATAATACCCAGAATACTTTAATGCAGAATCATCATCCTCAAACTCTTTTATGCTAATGTTTGAAGAACATGATGATGGATTGTTTGACTGATCTCAGGGATTTTAACTGACAGCCCCTACACTCCATATTCTTGGAGCTTCAGTGAGTCAATAACTCCCACTACTGTACGATCATTACTGGTCAGGTGAATTGATGACACTGCCAACAAATGACTGATAACTGCTCAGATTAGATTCTGAGGTTTAGCATTTGGAGACAAGGCCACCAATCTGTCTCAGGCCATTTGTTTGGCCCCCTGGAGCTGTGGAAAGTCAATCCATGACCCCATTCTGCTGGTGGATTTCCACAGTGATGGGATGACAGTTCCATCAATTGTTGGGGCTCTGACCTTACCAGTCTTCAGTCGCTGTCACAGAGCCGGGGAGGATTGTTCACCGTGTGTATGACTGGGTGTCATCTATCTTCTTTATTACTCGTGGAATAGCTTAATTAACTCCGCACCATGATTGAATGGTGAGGACCCAAGCGAGTAATTTAAAGGGCAACTGGTATTTCTGGAGGGTCATATAATTATTTATAGAAGTTTAAAGAAATCCCAGACAACAAATCTCTACACGAGACTTAAGTTACTTTTAGACAAGGACAGTTTTTAATTACCCCACCTCTGTGTTGTGATGGCTGTCTGCTCAAGGTGGAGCAACAATCATATCCACAAAACGTTTAGTTAGTCGTTTACTTAACATATGCCTGACAGATCCACACGTGCTTGTAAACTTGAAGAGTAGCACAGGGGTAAAATGACACTGTTTCAAGAAAACTAACTATTGAGGAGCTCTAATAGTATTTTAGTTCACAGGGTTAAACAAGGTGATTAAAGAAAAACCTGAATTCCAGAGTTTCAAAGAGGTCATTAAGTGTCAAACAGGCAGTGGTGGGCTGTCTGTACCAGCAGGGCTTTCTCTGCTAGCCCTAGAAAATTGAAAAGAAAAAGTGTAAAATGTTTTAATCACATTTAATTTTATCTACAATTTAATTTTTATTCTACAAAAGAAATTGGTATCGTTGAGGTTTCACTTTAATTTCCTACTACCCCTTCGTGAAAAATGCCATGCAGGCCTCAGTTGGCATGACTGACAGAATTATCAGCCAATCAAAACTGACATACAATGAGGGTGCGTCTCACAGCCCCAGCTCTAAGTAAAGAGCTCCCCCTACGTTCTGTAGTAACTGTAGTGAACTTGGTATTTATAAAATGGCAGCCGCATCCGCTTATTTTAAATAAGCAATAGCTAGAATAATCGAGACATTTTTCAGGACTTCTTTGTTTATCATTCATTTCAAGCTCTATACCAAGTTGAGATGAGCGCATCAACATAGTGAAGAGTCAGATCAAATATTATTGTTTACTCATTGTTGTGCTTTGAGTACCGTCTGCTTAACTTCAGTATTTCTACTGCTTCAAATCCAATATCTGATGTTAGACTGTTTTACCTAAAGTCGTGTATTTAGGGCTGCAGCTAAGAATTATTATAGTTATCGGTTATTCCAGCGATTATTCTGACAATTTATTGATTATTCAGATAAAAAATTGGCACATTCCACAGATTTTTCATTAAACAACTAAAGCCTTTTTTATATAGTTTTAGATTGAGATAAACAAATCAATTCCTTTTTAAAATAAGGAAATAAACATTTTATTGCCTAAAATGCAATAACATTTGGATTCCTTTAGTGAACTCTTGCAGTAAATAGGAACTTTATTTATGGTGTCATTTAGTTCAAGCATCTTGATTCAGCTCTTTTTTTGTAGGACAGAAAATGAGAAAATTCATAATGCTTTGCATGCAACATGTTTCAGGAGTTTTCTGAAGTCATTTCTGTGTAGTTAGCCTGGAAAATATATTTCTAAAAATGACTCATCTTCACAGACCTGTTTATCCTTCATGATAATTTTCCCATTTATGCGCGTCGCTGACGAAGGATATGTGACCTGAACTAAATCACCCATGTCGATGTCGTAGAAAAAAGGGCTAAATATTTTATAGTAGAAATAGCTTAGAAACTATAATTAATATAAAAACTAGAAAATTATCTACTTTTACAATTTCAGGTGTAATGGTTACTGTAATTAGAATTAGACAAACTGAAATAAACCCGTCATGCTTAACAAAGAGCTAGCAGCAATTAAATTACACTATGAAGAAAACATGTTTTATTAACAAAAACTATCAACATTAAAAAAATATTTTTAAAATTATATCAACTTAACGGAGAAACACTTTTGAAACACAGAGTGAACTACGTTCAGTGCTGGACTGGCCTCTGTCTGGTTGAAGGATGATGTTTTTATCATGAGAGCAGACTTATTCATGTGTGATTTTAATTCTTTCTTATTTATAGAAAACACCACAATTGCAAAATTGTATTTGTTCGACATTAGCAGAAAATTGACATTTTTGCACACGCATGCAAAAAGTTAGCTAGCGGTGCATTTATCCTGTTGAAAGCAAAAATACAATCCTAAAACACAACAATGTCATCAGCAAAGTCAGAGCATCTGGGTAGAGCAGAATTAGAAGAAGTGGCTTCAGTGTCAGGTTGTTGCAACATCTGAGCAGCTTCATGATAATCCTGTGACAGTACTGCCTATCTGTAACATTTGTCATATTGGAGAGTTATTTACCAAAGGCCACACATCTTTCAGTTCAACTTCCAGAGTTGTGCATTGGGGTGTTAGAGTCAAACGGAAAGATGAATAAAGCATCTACTGAATTCTTTAAACTACAGATGAAATGACATAATATTTTATTTCCCTTCTCAGACACGTGCCAAAACCATATCCAGCTCCTCTTTGAAATTCACACCTTTAACACTCAGGCAAGGAGAGAGGTTTCAGCTCCAGCTCTACCTCTCTCTGGTAAAGATCAAAACCTTGAGCTGGTAATGAGCTCTAAGCAAAACAGGAATGTGATTTTGACATAAGACTGAGCCTCCTCACACCTCTAACGAGCTATCCGGCAACTGGAGCTGTGTGAGTGAAAGTCGGAGTCTGATAAATGATTGAATATGAATTTCTGTTGTGTTTCAAAGACTGCCAAATCTCTAATCTGATCCTAAGTAGTGAGTTGGGATTTTTGTAAAGTAATAGAACCGCTGCACACTCCATCGAAACACGATGCAAACACTAGAAGCCATCCTGGAGCAAGACAAGCAACAGGTTAATCAGACTAAATAAAGTAATTCAATAATTTTTTCAGTGATTTTCTGATTTCTGAAACCCTTTTTTGTTAGACCTGTCAGTAATTTTAAGTTCTCCTCAAGAACTGTGATTAATAGCAATTGAAACGATTCTACAAAAACTGGACATAAAACTCAAGTACCCCAAGTAAGGCTGGCTCTATTAAAATATGACAATAGTTTGTTATTCATTTATTTTTTATTAAATGCATACTTCAGTTTTCAATATGGTACAGTTTCCTTATAAAATAAATTCCAAAAAGTTCAAAGGGTGAATAATGAAATCAAGAAAATGATCTTTCAAGTCTTTGTATATTTTACTGTAATGAGGCCCTGATAAACTAGTATTGTGCAAAGAAAGTACAAAGCAGTGTAAACATTTTACATTACTTTACTTTACAGTACTTTTACATTCTGTAATATGATTTCCATTCTACAATAACATTTATCCAACATGATAGGAAGCCAGTCGGTTTTCTCAAGCCTACTAGTAATTTAGATTTTCCTATTAACCTTAAAGGTTCGCTTTTGGGAAAAAACACAGAGAATTGAGATAAAAGTCACAAAGCACCTTAACAGCAAAGCACTCAGCACCTTTCAGTTCTTTGTCCAGTAGTGCTCCAAAACAACACAGATATTTGGACTTGGGCTGTGATTACAGTAGTTTTATCAAACGATGTGCAATTATAAAAACAGAATAGTTCCAAAATGGATCATTTGGCATGATGATGTGCAGCAGTGGTCAGCTGCCAAAAACTGGCAGGGTGGGTTGATATTTTTCATAATTAATATTGGTTTGTCCAACATATCCACTTAGTCAATATGCAAACCCCTGAACCTTAATGCAACAGCAATAATCACTTTATTACTCAAACTACAGCAGTGAGTTAAAAGTATAGTTGTTATAAATTAAGAGTGTTCTTCTTGGTGATTCTGAATTTCTTTCTTTTCACTTTCTTTTCTTGCCACAGATGATAAAACATTTTCTGTTCCCAATTTTGACCCTTAATTTGAACAATGTGAGATGAAATGCCAGTTTATAACTTCTCCATCTGCCGTCTTGTATTCTGTCAGTGTGCGAATAAAGGAAAAAACATTTGTTAAAGTTTTAAAAGCTTACTTTGAACAGAAAGAAAAATAGTTTGCCACTAAACTCTGCTGATCTTACTGCAGTTCCTGTAATTTTCAGATTTCTCAAAGGAAAGGATTTTAGTGTGGAGTTTGTCCTGGTAAGAGTTTTTTGGGTTTTTTCCCAGAGATGCCGCTTTCCTTCCACATGCAAACAATCGTCAGGTAGTGTGTTTTTGTCAATTCTAAGTTGAAATTGATTATCTCTGTAATGGTCCTTCAAACGACTGCTGACCTGGAAATAGATTTTCAAGAATATTTGCTTATAACATTTGTTCTATTTGGTTTGGATGCAAAGATAAATGCCTAACATGCTTTGAGACGGCTCAGTATTTCAGTTTTTCACTAGTCCATAAAAAGTAATTATTTTAACTCTCTGCCAAGGTCAAATAATAATCTCATTAAAATTGGTCGCTGAACTGATGGTGGAATTGTGATTCTGTCTCTGTCAGATGTCTTTTTTTTAATTTTTTTTTTATACTTGATCAGTAATCTGCCTCCTGAGTCGGTCATTTAGCTCCAGGTGTCTGGTGATTTCTCCCTGTAGTTTCATTAAGCAGCCATCAGTAATTTCTCCATCTTATTCCAGGTGATCAACGCTCAGTAAAGCACATTATTGCTGTTGCTCAGATTGAATTTTTTGTGTCTCTTCAGATCAGCATCTTAAATCATTTCACATTTTTAGATAGCCTGCCATTTCTCAGTGTAATTTCTTAAGCGACTTTGTTAAATTTTCCTCCATTTCCGGAGCCCGATGAGCCATAGAGACGCTTTCCTGATGAAACCTTTGAAAAATAATATTGCTTGGTTAGTGTTTGGTGCTCCACGACGTCGTCAAGGTTACGCTCAGAACCAGCAGGGACTCGGAACATTCTGTCGTTCCAAACTTTTGATGGATGATGCTACTTTTTTGCAAGTGTTGTGCCTGTCGTCCTCCTGAGAGGAGGATAAGTGATGGGTGCTGCCGCTCAATACCACACCCAACCTGATGAGTATTTCCTATTGATTTTGTATCACTTATTATGTAAAAGATATATACTCATATTTCATACTGATGAACAGGCTGTGTTTTTTTTTCAGGCTGTGCTTTGGATGCAGTGACAAGCCTTATTCAGTGTTCCACAAGCCAGAGATGCCAGAAGGTCTGACTCTTAACAAAGAAACAGAGCCTGGCTTGACACATCCAGTGGGAGGGTGTGTATATTCAGGTATTGCAGATGTACAGTGTCTCATTAGTGTCAGGCAAGTTCACTTTTGGCTGAACACACAAGCAACGATTCTAGATGTAGCCAGATAGGTCTTTAAAGGGGGCAGACAGAAACGCCTCATTTAGATGCAAATAAATCCGTTAGATTTCTTTCAGCTGCTCTGATAGCGTGGAGCGAATATATTGACTTAGCTAATGAGGCATAAATAGCTTATCGGGTTTTTTCTGGCTTTTGGTTTTATCTTCACTATGCCTTCAAAGTATCATAACGCAGCATCGGACACCATCAGGGCTCCAGTGCAACCTGGAAGTGATTGGGTTCAGATTCCAGGACTTTCCAGACCTGGAGAGGATTGGGAAAATATGAATATGGAAGAAAATTTTGTTGCTGCAGCTATTGTTTTTTCTGCCATTGTTTTTTGTTGAATCCTTCTTTCTGGACTTTCTTCTTTTTCTTTGTGCTTTTTTCCCTCTGTTCCTCCCTTTTACTCTTGTTATTGTGTTTCTTTGTGTCTTCAGTTCCTTCCTCCATTGCTGTTTAAAAAAAAAAGACTTAAACGCTCAAAACAACTCCATGGTCTAATGACAAGGCATTGTGTTTGTTTCCCATACGGACCACTTTAGATTACTTTAAAGATTTTGCCTTGCTATGATGACCCAACCTGCCTGCAGCTGCTTCTCAATTGTAATGGAAAATGACCAGAATCATGTATTATTGACTGAAGCCAAGTATTGAGTAGGTACCAACGAAAAAAAATCCTTGAGATTTTGCAATACTTCTATTTTATAAAAAAAGTCATGTTCTTTTTTTTTTAAAGTATTTAACTTCTAAAAAAATTTTTTTTGCATATTTGTTGAAACTGTCACTATGTTGTGACAGTTTGGGAGGAGACAATCTATGAAAAATATTTAGCTCCTCTGTCTTCTCCTAGTATTGACTAAAAACAACCAATCAGAGCCATGCGGCAGGTCTTAGTGCTGTCTATCATGGTTGTGTAAGCGCTACCGCTACAGCTTCTTCCTGATGGCAGAGCCTGGTGTAAATGCTCAGACTAGTTAGCATGGCCACAGATGAAGGCGGATAAACGGTTTTCCTGGAACGTTAAGCTGTTTCACAATGAGGAGAAAACTGTCCCTACATGATTGACAGCGCTAAGGTCCTCCTCCTCCTCTGGTTGTTGTTGTCTTATTAGTTTAGTTTTTTTTTCAGATGGCAATGGTATCCCAGAAAGGAAGTGGAGGAACTCAGTCTTTTCACTGACTGTCTTTACTGTCACAACATAGTGACACTGTTAACTAATAAGATTTTTTTTTTTAAAGTTACACACTGTAGCTTTAAGAGCCACGATGTTTCCTGTCAAACTGAACTCTGTCTGGCAAAGTTCTGTCTGCTTTGATTCTGTAGGTCTGAAGTGGTATTTTGATCGTTATTTGTAAGAAATTACATTTTTTGGTCATATGAAACTTTTAATAGTGACTAAAAGGCAAAAAAAGCCCAAAGACAAATAACTTATGCACTCACTCACACTCACTACTACACTCCCATTAGAATTATGGGATTTGGTAGAAAGTGAAAAAAATCCAAGAAAACTAATGCAGTTTGTATATTACCCAAAATGCAACTCTGGACTCTACAGGTCAATGGAAAATCAGGTGATTCTTTTTTGGGAAGGCCCAGCTTAAGGAGAAGGAATTCCTAAAGTTGTTTCCTCTGGAAATCCACTCACATATGCTGATTCAGCGTTAAACCTGTTGGACTTTAGTAGTTCACACTTCGTTGTCCACCTCATTTATTTTTGGCAGCAGATCTGTGTAGCATCGTAAGCAAAAGCCCTAAAATAACCATCCCGATGTGTAAGTTCCAGCACATCCACCCACACACACCTGCGCATGTCATGTATTATTCCGCCGGCGCCGCTCAAAGACGTGGAAGCGGTCCTTACGGAGCGGCAGGCTGTGATGAATCTGACGGTCATGGTTGGTCAGGCCCGTTGGAGTATGATTAGTGGCCCTGGCATTTGGAAAGCTCATATGTCAGGGATGCAATGATCAGCCTAATCTGGATCATTGTTTGTAATGCCAGCCCAGGTTTGCAATAATTGATGCTAATGGACCTGGATGGGACATCACTTTTACTTATTCCGAGGCAATTATTCATCGTTAGCTGCTTTCCTTCGGAGAATCACAGGGAAGCTTTTTGTGTAGAAACAGTCAGGGCCATTCTGGGTGCCTTTGACTGAAAGGACTTGTGTTGACTTGCATCTTTGCTCTTATGCTTTCTTTTCAACACTTACACATCCGCATGAACTTTGGAAGGCGTTCCTCCGGTCGAGCCCACGCCGTCCACCGTGGACGGACTGAAAGGCATCAGCCGCGTTGCAAATGACGCTCTGCTGCTCCCACTTCCAACAACAATGCTTCTTTTGCTCTTTTTTGGGGGGCAGCTGGGGAGAGTGGATGGTTAGAGGTGGAAGATGAGGCGATGATGGTGGGAGTCATCGGACACGGCCAACAATTGCGGCGTGCTTTCAACGCGGTGGGGGGGTGGGGTGGGGGGTACAATGAGCGGCTCTAGTGAACTACACATCCCCACTTCATGGCTTTGATCTCAGCCAAAAATACAACCAAAAAAGGACTTTTTTGGGGGAGATGGTGGGTGATTCAATTCAGAACCTTAGATCTCTCTTGCTTTTGTTGACTTTGTTCTGTTAGCTCGTTTTTTGGTAAGGCTTGGCTGCTTTTATCTAACCTTCTATCGTTTCTTTAGATGAAAGTAAGTGGTGGGGTTAGTACACCCCCCACCCAAAAAAAGGAAGAAAGCAATTTTTGAGAATCTAAAAATCCCCTCCTAAAAATAGTACTGTCCTTTAATTCAAGCCATTTTTCATTACTAACACTGCAAAAACAAAACATTTTATCAAGTAGTTTTGGCCTGGTTTCTGGTGCAAATGTCTTATTACACTTGACTAAACAAACTTATAACTAACTTTTTAGTAAGATGTAGGAGCTTGTTTTAAGTCTATTATTCCTTAATAATGATGAAAAAGTATTTCTTCCACTGGCAGATTGTTTCACTTCTGGGAAAAAGTATTTTCATCAACATATTTTCATCAATATTAAGAAATCATTGACTTTAAACAAGCTCATATGTAGGTTCGTCACCATAACAAATTTTGCTGGAGGATAAATTGTCACAGACGTTATTGTGATAAATAATATTGTTTTGAGAAAATGTTCAAGTAATTTAATGGTAATGCCATAATAATTCAATAACACATTCTCAAAGATCAATAAGCTTTAAATTCTAATGAACATTTAACACTGGAACTGGACGACGTTTTAAATATGCAAAATGAATAAACAAAACAACAACAAGTGAAATGGATTATGGAGTCCTCCATAGCAAAAATGTCCTTCAGAAAAAGGCTAGTTGAGACAAAAAGACTTTTGTCATTCAGTTTTTGTCAGAAGAGACGATAAAAACCATAAATTTTGCTAATTGGAATTATTGCTCTTTTTTATTAAATGATCATGCGATTATTTGATTTGTTGCTTATTGCCACAGGCCTACTGTATTTTGCTGAAAAGTTACTTATGAGTTAGTTTTGTTTAACTTGGTGTACTAGGATGTTCATACTAGAAACTAGACCAAAATGACTTGGTCAAATGTTGTGTTTTTGCAGTGAAACGCTTGCCTCGCTGCTTTACTGTACCACCACCAGCAGAAAAGGGACGAAGATAATTAGACAATAAAACAGCAGAGAGGATGAATTCGTGACAAGCTTTCATCAAAGATCTCTGATCAGAAATGCCAGGAAGAGATAAAGCCCTCTGAGAGGAGCGAAGTCAATTAGCCTCGCAACAACATTAATCACCTTTGAGCGACAGCTAAGAGATAACGGCAAACACTCCTCAAACAAAACTAACCAGAGGAAATGAAAACAAGCCGCTCGATTTCGGCACGGTGGACCAGGCCGACGCTGTTTGGCTGCCCGCTTTTCACAGTCCGGTAAATATAATTAAGAGCGACGGCAGCTCGCCGTGTTAAGAACGACTTGCCAACAGAGAGTTTGTCATCCGCCGTGCGGACCGCGACTCCGTCCTGGATGTTCAGTCATTCTGCCGAGGGGATGAGACGTTCTCCTCCAGAGAGGTTCTGACGAACATTAATCAGATGAGTGGATTAACATGTGGAGTGAGTGGGAGCGGTGATCCAGACACCAGGTTGCTTTTTTACGGCTTTTCTTTAGAAGTCCATCCTGCGTTTTGAGTTTTAGTTCTCACTGGACCAACTCTGCCAGGAGACTTTTAACAGCTACAAAGTAATTACAGGAAAATGTTAGACTGATCTCAGTAATTGATGGTTTATCATATAACTTAAAGTGGAATTACTGCTATTATCATAAGAGTTTCAGTGGCTCTTCAGAATCACTTCCAGCCTCACAGGTTTCCTCTTCAACGACTCTTTGTCTTAAAGAGGCAAAGTAATAAAATAGGGAATGTGAGAGAAAAACAACTAAATCAGCATGGCTCTTTTTACTTTTTAATCCTGTTTTTTTTATTATTGTTCTTTTATTAACTAAAAAATCTAATAAAAAAAAGAAATGGATACAAAAATAAAACAGACTTACACTTAAGACTTTGTTTTAAGGTGATCTGATGATTGTGACCATATAACTGTACACAGTCTGGTGAAGCCTGTAAAGACGAGACCAGAATATTGGCAGTAGGATAAGCACCGACTTCTTCTTTCTCCTTCTTGAACTGGATATGAAAGACTTGTTTTTCATGTTTTAATATTATTCCTATTTTTTTCACGGTTGGATGCAGCATGTTGCCAAAGCCAGTTTCTTTAATGATGCGTTTTAGTGGCTTACCTTGTGGAGAACGCTTGTTGGACCACTGTCGACTCAGCAGTCTTCCCTACATGTAGACTTTCAATATAAAGCCATAATTTATTGGTCTTGTGCAATATTATAATTCTTTGAAATTGCAAAAGTCAATACCATCAAAATGAAAGCATAAATAAATAAAATGTGTAATTAATAGACACAGTGAATGATTTGTGCATTTTGTATTGAATTGGTAGATTATTTGGCTTTTCAGTGGCAGAACAAAGCACACCCATCCTTAACCAGCTCTGTTTTAGTTAAAGCTGTGGCTGCAAAATTTCTAAGTAGCAAAGCGAAGAGCTGCTGAGGCCAGCGATTGGCAAACTAGGGGCCAGGCACCCCAGACGGGGGAGCGGCGATGCGGTGCAGCGGCGAGGCGCGTGACCAGGGTCAGAAGCCGTTAAGTTGAGTAAAGCTGCTGCAGGCTGGAACAATAACACAGCAAGAGAGGTTTCAGACCTCCATCGTTGTCTGGTTTCAGGGTACAGACAACATCGCATAAAAAAACTAAAAAAAAAAAAAAAACTGTCAGTCAAACCTGCAGCCAAACTTTCTGTCTTTTTCCTGTTGACGCTACATTTATTTTTAGCTAAAAAGGTTTTAATGAAGACTGTTAGCAACACCTCCCTCCTGTCACATTAACACCAGCATGCCTTCCTGCTTCTGCTGATGCTGTGACTCACTTCCCACTGCAGCTGGTGAACACAGAGCCAACCAGGTACCCTCCCCTCCTCTGTCCAGCAGCAGCATGAAAACAGAGTGTTGTACCAGAAGGTTGCTCTCTGGACCCCTTAACACGAGTCCAGTCTGAAGTTTGCTTCCACTCAGCATGATTTTCAAAATAACTTGACGCTTTTTAAAATAAAAAATGTGTGTTTTCTGGCACCAGTGGTCTTTATCGGCAGTAGATGAGTAGAGAGAGAGATTCTGGAAGCGAACCCTGGGCGTCTAATAGCCTCGGACTCTAGGGCAGCAGCTCTACCTCTGCACCACCCACTGCCCCTAATTTGAGTCTTTTATATTTCAACTGTTCTTTTTTTTGGTGGTGGGGGTGGAGTGACTATCCATAAATACATCTTTATTGACAAAACAAGCCTTCATTTAAAGGAACTCAGTGTTTCAGCTGTTTTTCAGTTTTCTGGAAGTTTGTTCCAGATTTGTGGTGCATAGAAGCTGAATGCTGCTTTGTGTTTTTTAATCAGCGGCAGCTGTCTGATTGATTTATTTTAGGGAGACACTGTCGCAGTAATCAATGTGACTAAAGATAAACACATGGATAAGTTTCTCTAGATCTTGTAACGGCGTTAGTCCTTTAATTCTAGAAATTTTCTTTAGGTGATAAAAGCCTGAGTTTGTAACTGTCTTTATGTGACTTTGAGGGTTCAGGTCTGAGTCCATCGCCACATGTTCCTTATCAAGTTGCAGAAAAACTGCAATGTTTTTGTAGCCATCATCAACTTCTGGGACAATATTGTTTCTGGCTGATCACTCTGCTATTTCAGAATTCATTTAAATTGTCCATAAATGTTCAGGGCTTCATCCTCCCATCGTCTCTAACAGCAGCTCTAATGAAGCTTTTTCAGTCATCTGGCTCAGTGATGTCCAAACTTTTTGTGGCATAGGCCATAATCTTCACATTAATAAGAAGCACAAGGAGGCCAAAAATATTTTTAATGAACAAAATTAAAGAACATTTTTCAACTTAACAACAAGCAATATTTCATATAAAAAAGTAGTCAGACTTTTTAAATTCAGAAATCATTATAGACCCAAAACTTAGAGAGTTTTGTCCTTTTAAAGAGAAAGTCCTCCAACACAACCTTTTATACCTCAAATAAGATTTCTTACAAAACAAATCAAGAGAACGGGAGTTGAGTTATCATTTCTTTGAATTTTAATAGTCTCAATTGCATATTCATATACTGATTGCATAAAAAGGCCGTACAAAGTCATCTCCATTGGTACAGTATTACTCGGTTTGCAATCGCCAAGTTAAACCATCCAAATGTACTTTCTGTCAGTGTTGTTATAAAGGTCAGTCTTTGTCTTTTCCAATTATATCTCATCAACTTTAAGTCTAATTTACCTGTAATGTACTTGTGAACATTTCAGCAACAAGGCAATTCAAACTTCTCTACACCAGAGCAACATAATCCAATAGCAAAATTACAAAACAAGCAATAAACATTATATTTTTGTCAAGATCATCAAACAATATACATCAGATATTTTGATCAATGTTCTAATTTTTTAGTAATTAAAGGCAGTTCTAAACCAGTGGGTTTTTACTGTTGAATTAACTGTGTATAAAAGCTGGATGCTGTATAAAAGATGCATTGGTTAGGAAGTGCAAGAAAAATACATAAAATATGGTGATGCAAAAATTCTGACCTGAACTGCACATAGTTTTAGGCCTGTCATGATAACAAATGTTGCTGCGCATTAAATTGTACCAGAAATGATTGCGATAAACGATAATATAATCATTTTAAGACCATTTTCAACTAATACAGTATAATAACAATGGCATAATAATACCATTATTATTGATAATGAAAAAGCAAAAATCATTCATTTCTAAAGAATATTTAATAACACAGTAACTGGAATACATTATATATATGTACAAAATAAAACAAAACAAATGAGACAACAATAAATAAAATGGATTATGATGTCTCTGTAACGGAATGAAAGAAATGAATAGTCTTTCAGCTTAGACAGGGAAAACAGGCAAAAGTTGCAGGTAGTTCAGACCAAGTACTTCATACTGAGTCAAGTGTTTGCAGCGTTCTTCAAAATGACGTTTCAGTGATATTAAAGGGGATCATCTCTTAGACGATCATTTTCGTGCTCATTTTAATCGATTGAATTAACTGATTTATTCTTATAATAAATCAGTTTTTTATTTAACTACAGGCTCACATAGTTTTAGGTCAAACTGAATAAAGTGACAACAATATGTTACCTCCTAGAGTCAGACACACCCATTGGACCCTGAAGGCATCAATCTGGCAATACTTCAGAAATATAAAAAAAAAAAAATCACCCTCCAATAGGATTTAAATAACTATTAGCTCAGCAGCGAATGAAGCTTAAGAGCAGACTTATGCTTAAAGAAATAATTTGAGACTTGCCAGATAATGAAATTTGCCTGCGGCCAACATGACATATTATCTGACCTCGCAGTACTCTTCATAAATCAGCGAGCCCAATAATTTTACATTTAGATCACTTGGTGCTGAACTAATCAGTAATCTCATTTGAAAGCGGACTGCTGGCAGTTCTTTTTGGCGACGTGTGAGGTTACAAAGGAGAGCCGCCATGCCCACAGCGCTGCTCACCACACAGAACTCAACAATACACAGCATATTGCAGAGCCAGGTTAATTAAGGTTAATGAACCCAATTTGGTAGAATATGTATGGATAAATTTGAGGCACTGTGTCACCTGTCTTTGCAGATTAATTAACAGGCTGTCTTCAGGCTTCTTAGTTAAAAATAACATTTGGATCCTGGTTGATGTGCTGCAGTAAAATGCATTAGGCTTACAGGCTAGAGCTAAAAATAACCTGCATGTATCGCTGAAACATTTCCTCTGTGCTTTCCAAACATATTCACACCCTTTGCATTTTTTTATATTTACAAATAACTGCTATTTTTTCATTTTACTTTTTTTTTATTTTAGAAGCTTGTAAATGTACACTGTAAACAAATGCTAAGAAATTTGAATAGTAATGTAAAGTACTTATTTTTTCAGGAACGTTATCACAAATTAAAACACATTTTATAGATTAATTACCCTCACATGGACAAAAGACTTTATTTGTGTTAATTATGACCATTATTCTACTTATAGTTATTAAAAACATGACATTAAAAATGGGAATATTGGGCGTGTCGTGGTGGCGTGGTGGTTAGTGGGACCAGTATTTGGAGACCTTGAGTCCTCGACGCGGCCGTCGCGGGTTCGACTCCCGGACCCGACGATATTTACTGCATGTCTTCCCCCCTCTCCTTCCCAGTTTCCTGTCAGCCTACTGTCGTTTAAGGGACACTAGAGCCCACAAAAAAGATACCCCTGGAGGAGGGGTAAAAAAAATAAAAAATAAAAATGGGAATATTAAGACCGGTCCTTCCAAGATCCAGACCAAAGCTGAATGTTTAGAACTTGACAGATATTTCAGGACGTTGCTTTTTGTACAGCACAAAATGCAAAAATCATCTGAATAGTTGACTTCTGAAGACCAACAGACCAGGTTCACACAGCCAACAAATGCAACACACATGAACTTTTTCACCGTAGACTGAATGGCCCAATTCTGATCTTTTCATCCACCAAAAATCTGATCTTTGCCACTTCCATATGTGAAACTAAATCAGATTTTTTTTTATTATTGTTTTCAAGGCGTCTGCAGTCATTTTTTCTGATTTTTATGTCGTTGATGTGAGATATTTGTCGTAATTCTGCATTAAATGAAGCCAGATGCATGAAAATCAGGATGTAAGCAATGGCTGAAAATTATGATTCTGAAATTATTAAAGAAATCTGTCACTGAAGCGCATCACTCTACAATCCCACCACACTGAGCTCTGACTTCACATCCAAACAGACGTCTTTATAGAAGTTGCAGTCAATGCTCCAGAAAATACCAGTATGAGTTGTGCTTCCTCTTTCTTGGCTTATTTTGTCTTGTTATGATCTTGTGATGATCCTGTCGGCTCTTGCTGCTGAATAAACTATAAAATGGACCTTAAACAGTGGCGTTCATTAATACTTCTGGAAACACAGAGCCGCTGTGACGTTAACATTGGAATCGTGTGCATGCGGGCCACTTTGGTGTCATAAACCGTTCACACAGACACCTTGCTACAGTCAGGTTTAACTAGTACTAGCAGTATTAACAACCACGCAAGAAAATAAATTGGAATTGAGCATCAGGACCTGCTGTGTGAACGTAACGATAGTGAACTGGATTTTAGTTAGGTCTATGATCTTAAAGAAGACTAAGTTCAATTTCAATTTCCTGAGGGAGTCTTCCCAAAGGATCAATAAAGTACAAGTCTCTAAGTCTAAGTATTTAGATTTAGATAGAAAAACAAAAACAAGGTAAGTTTTTTTGCATTAAAATTTGTCCTAACAAAGGACAAATTATTACAAAGTTCAGGTTTTGTAAAATCTCTTGACATTGTTAAAAACGGTTCCGATTGAAGAAACCCTGTTTGGGCTTCTTTTGCTGATAGGACTCTGCTGGTCACGTTTGCTGAGCTCAACGCGCGTCCACCCAAAGTGTTTCTGACCTGCTGCTGCCATCAATTGTCAAAAGAAAATTAGCTCAGTTTAACAGCACTTTGGGTATCAGGACCATGGCGGGAACAGCTCTGTAATGTTCAGTGCTGGTGGGCGTGATGAATGAAAGGTAACCTGATTACCAGCGGAGCTATTAAAATCTCTCATGTGTGACTTGCCTCAGCAGCCATCTCTGCTTAGCAGAGAGGCGGCAGATTGCTGTTTGGCTCATATTAGTGGGTGTGTGTCACTATTGATTTCCATGTTGTGTTTTTTTTCTCCGTGTGTTTTGCTCACGCTGGGCCCAGATTTATTATTCATACAGTCGCTGAGGCAGGGAACGGGCCGCAGCGTTGGTCCTCCCCACATTTTACACCCTCCCTCCTTGCTCAAATGCTTCTTTTCACTCTGAGCTACCTGACAGGTTCAAATTGTGTTTTCTCTGTTGCGTGCTGTCCATATTTCCATCTGAATAATTACAGAGGCGAGGCATTACATACTGCTCACATCGGGTAGGAACTATAGGGAGGATGTTCCGGCATCGGGGCGCATCTAAAGTGCCTGTAGGCAAACAATAAGTGCCAGTCTGTCCCTCCGTTTTAATGAGCCTGTTCAGTTTGTGCTTATATTGTTAAAACACTGGCCATCTGAGGCAAATAAAATCCTGCAAATGGTGCAGAACTACCTCTGCTGTAAATGAAGTGGAAACGCAAAACGCGGCAAAAGTGCAGGTTCCGCACCAGGCAGTTTTTAAAACGACATCACCTCATCACAAACTCTTCCTCTGCGATCGGATTGGACAGCTGAAGGATTAATTAATTACGCCTCTCTGACTGATGAACATGGTGAGCCTCAAACCCGTCTGCCTGAGAAAAAAGCAGAAAGATGGGGAAAAAATAAATTGAATAAGATTTAATATGAAGAGCAGACACAACAGGATTAATATTTAGAGCACATTGAGACGCCTTCAGTTTCACTTAAATTCATGTAGCTGGAGTTTAGGAGGAGAACAGTAGAAAATGCTTCTAGTCAGTGACTTTGGTTGGGCAACAGTGATTAATTAGCTATCAAAAACTGTTAATAATTATAATCAATCTTCAATCAATATTAACATAACAGTTTTTTAACAAAATTATAAATAAAATAGTTTTGTGAAAACTAACAAGTTGGGTCACCATCCACTTATCAGGAATCATTAGCCGACCAGCTCTGACCTTATCAGGTGTTTTTCAGTGGATCCCAGTGAAGAGGCGTTAGAGCAGTTTGTGCTCTGCTGTTCTCAGACCTACATGGATACATGCAGAGGTAAATACAAATCAGCTTCTCTCCAAAATACAAGAATTTTACCTTCTCAACAATATATCACTGTCTTTAGAGGGAAAAAAAGAGAAAACTTTGTGTCTACCTGAGATTTTTCATTGGAAGATTTTTGTTCCATACACAGTGGTGTCCATAATAATTTTGCCTTAATTAAAAATCAATATTCTTCGACACTGTTTTCGATATTTTTAAGCAGGTTTTCTAAGTAGGATTTGAGCTGACCAGTCGCAACAACACCACCTGATTTGTTTTCCATAAGACCTTCAGTTATTCCCGTGTCTCTGCAGATTTCTCTGTTGGCTCCCAATTTGTCTCACTTCTGATCCTTTTGGAATCCCTGCAGTAAGTCTGGAATATTGGATAAGAGGACAATATGACCTACGGCAACACCAATGGCTCTCTGCAACCCCCAGAATTTTTAATTTGCCTCCACTGAAGGCTCACTTTTAAAACGCCTCGATCACCAGCAGAACAAAAAATAGCTTCTCAATATTTGGATATCGTCAGTTTTTTGCTGCAGCTGTTAGAGAATCAGTTTCTCACTTCCAGCTGGAGAAATAGAACAAAAGACTCTGAGTGTGTGTTGGCTCTGAGATCAAAGCATATCAGTGTGTTGGAGGGGTGTGACAAAACTGTGCACTTGCAAGATGTTGTGTATTGTGACTTTCAATAAAGGTTAAAACGATGCTTCAAAGTGTTTGCAAACCAGAGTTATTGAGCTCTTTCTTGATGGTCTATTTCTCTTAACTGCTGTTATTTTTTGTCATTGTTATTTTTCAGACTTGGAGAACTTCAAGACTCACAGAAGAAGTTCTGTCTCAGTACGGGAAGGTCAAGGAGTGGTTCTGCTGTGCGGACCTCCCCCTCATTCTGGAGGTAAAATTCTCTGTTTTCATCACAGTTAAACAGAAACGACTCATTCCCTCTGGGAAAAACCAACCTGAACCAACTCGTTTCTATTCAGACTTAGGAAATCAAAAGGTCAAGAAACATTTATATTTATCTATGTGTTGTATATCTTTTTCCTGTATGGTCAAACATAAATTTGGTTTTGAAGGCTGTGGGCAAAATGGTGGACATCATAAAAAGAGCTTTTTTTCTGATATTTTTGTGTGATACTTTTAGTTATTGACCCTGAAAAGTATTCATACAGTATTCATTAAAACGCATAGTTTCCCTTTAGCCTTTCAAGTGAATAACAAATTACAAAACACTATATAAACTGCAGAGATGCACCATGTTGTATATCTTGGCATTGTTCTGATATCAAGTAAAAACAGATCCAGTATCACTAATACCGATACAGATATCGATACTTAACTATTTAAGTTTGATATGTTCTCAAATTTTTGATCTTGTGTCTTATTGTGATTTTTGTTTTTGAATTATTATGTAAAACTCTAGTGTAGAATTTGCACAAGGTTTATAGGTGTCTACAAAATGCTAACATTTTAACATGATAAACAGAGATTATGGAAAAATGAAGCAAATTTCTGTGCATTGTTTTCCTAAATAAAGTATAAAAAGTAATTTGAGAGCACATAAAGAAATATTTTTTGAAGTAGTGTTGACACACTACAGTACAATTCAAAAATAAAATAACATTTGAACATAGAATCTGAAACTAAAGTATCAATCTTACCACACTAGTGTCAGTATTATTTTGGATTAATTCGCCAACCTCTAATAAAAAGCACAGTGGCAAAGAATTAGCAACACTGGCAGATTATTTCACTTAACACCTGGGAAAATGTCTTGTTAGTGAAAAAAATCTGCCAGTATTTTAATCAATATTAGGGAATTATTGACTGAAAACAGGATTCTATATCTTGCAAAAAAAAATTACTTATAAGTTAATTTCGTGTTTTTTCAAGTGTAGTAAGACATTTGTCCTGGGAGTGAGACCAAAGAATAAGAAGTGTTTTTAAATGTAAAGAGGGCTGCAGACTAGAACCGTCGTCACAATCTAACAGAACGTTTTCTGAATAGAAGGACCAAATATTGTCAAAGCCAACCTGTGGAGGGCTGATACACTCCCACAAGCAAATGCTGCAGTTTAATTCAACTGCACAATTATACAACTGTGTTATTGCAGTTTATGCTTTTTTTCTATCAGATGTTTTTTTTCCCCCCTTAGTGTTAAGATTTAATGTCAGATTAAAAGTGGCAAAAGTTCAGAAATGAATGTCGACTTTCCAGACCTCCTTTAAACATTAAGAAAATGACCACAGAACCAAAATGACCTGAGTTTCTTTTCAGATCTTCTGTTTCTCACTAAAAACGTTTTTTGTCCCCCATTATGTTGTTTTGATCAGGCCTGTCGAGTGTCGCCGTCTGGAGACTAACGCGTAATTTGCCTTGATTAGAACGGTTTAGCTCATCCTCTGGCAGTGGAATGAAAACGTTTTCCTCCCTGCAGTACGCATTCATCATTGTTTAGTCCCAAGCTAAAGGCAGACATTGCCTGAATCAAATAATACGATGCGAGGTATTTGCTTTCTCTCCGAGAGCTAAATGAGAAGATCAATACCAGTTTGGGTTAGCGCAGCATAAAATAACTGGGGAGCAAAGCAGGCTTTGTTTCACATTTAAAGTCTATGAAATATTCAAAGACATTTAGTGTATGTTGTATCATTTATTCCTTAGTACAAACCTAAATGTTTGATGTAAGCAGGGTGTACTTATAAGAAGAATTGTAAAATAAGATAGGAGATATAAATCTTTTACATTTGATCAGGGTTGCTTCAAATAAGAACCTAATATCCATTTTAAGGCAACATCCATATTGGTTTTATGTTCTTTCCCAAGATTTAACATCATAAATCATAATGGTGTTAAAATCTGTCCAAACACTTAACACTAATATAGATCTGGATTTAAGTAAGAATGCTGACCACTGGATCAGCATCAACAGCCTGTGTGTTCAGGATCTTTTCATCTTTATTAGCATTTAGACATTAGATCTGTGTTTTTTTTTTTTTGTTTCTTTGTGTTTTTAAAAACACAATTCTATGAAAAAGAGTCAACTATGGATGCAGATCATGTAGCACAGAGGTTCTTAACCTTTTTGACCTGGGGCCCATTAATATATTCACCATCTATTGGTTTACCAAACTGACCTGATTTTTGTTCTATATAGAAATCAAGTCCATGTATTGTTTACCATCAACAACGAAAAATATAATTACACCATAATGTGATAATCACAAGGACATTTATTTATCATTTGGATACAAACTTGCACATAAAACAACTTTCTTAACAGACCAGCAATTCATGGAACAGATCAAACTGCAACAAGAGTATAATTAAAGGCTCTGTTAGGCCTTTAACCATTATACCACAGTGTATTATAGATTATTATGTCAATAGAAAAAAAGGAAGTGTATATTTCTGCCATGATTTTTCTAGAAGAATTTTGGGATTAACCTCAGAATTTCTGTGTTTTTTCAAGTACATTTTTGACTTTGAGTTCATAAAATGTTCTTCTTTTTTCTAGAAGATTTCTAAGGTTTTTGGTAAAAATATACTCTTTTTTTGTATCTATAGTGGCCCTAATATTTGTCCTCCCATCAAGATAATTGAAGACTCTAAAGCCTGGGGGACAATGTAAAAATTGGCTAAATGAAATTATGTGCTCAAAAATAAATACATTAAAAGAAATAATTTTTAAATTATATGTATTGTAAAAAAATAAAATAAAACAACAATTTAAAGTGCAAATGAAAAAAATAGCCTTACAATTTGTAAATTAATTTGAAAACTGCTTCAACATCATGAACCAGAAGCTACCCTCCATTTCTCTGACAGATAAACAATAGTCACAACAGTTTATCTTTTGACAAACTACTACTCTCATTTTTTTATTCGCCTCCTAATGAAAAGCTTGAGCCTCTCAGATACGATCAGATCCAGTCTGAGTGCAGTGGAGGAAAAGCTCACTGTCAGAGAGCCTCCAGTAGCTCTGAGTGTTTCGGGGTTTGGTGTTTGTTGTACCTGTAATGGAGAATCCTGATTCACTCGGGGAGGGGGGGGGGGGGGGGGGGGGGATCAGGGAGGCCTTGCCCTCCCCCCCCCCATTTTACGGGACTGCCCTGCCCGTCTGCTGGTCCCCCAGACATTTACACAGGCTGCACATGACTCTGACAATCCGTGACTGACATCTCTCTGTGTTTATATGCAGACAGAGGTACAGATAAACCTACAGCATTGAGAACTGGACCAAATCTAAGACTGCAGATTGAATAGCAGTCACCCAAAGGTTTACGCACATGGGGCGACTTCGGGTCGGGTTGGGATTGTGAATCGGTCTGGCATCTGAAAAAGGGCTTGGACTCTGATCCGGTCCAGGTCTGAACAAATTCTGCCTAAAAATGAAATGAGATTTCTGTATTTGCAGCGCATTTAATAGCAAACAATCATCAAATCTAGCCAGACCGCAGCGCAGCGCATGGTAAACCCAAAAACATTGTCCTCCAGGTAAGGGATGGTTACTGTTTACTTCGGGACAAATTGTGACAAACACACTGAATTGATTGACAGGTGCCATCATATCAATTGAACAAGTGCGTGCGCCTGACATTCAAAGTGCGTAACAGAGGCATTTGGCCCCCCCACCTCAAAAATGAATCCGGCTCCGCTGACCACAGCCCATAGGTAACAACATCTTGTAGACCTCTAGGGGGCACCATGGCAGTCAAAATGTAGGCCTCGGTCCTATGGTTAAGAATGGCTGGTTTAGCACACATAAAGGCAGAAAAGTATTTTGGTAGATTTTTTTATATTTTTTCAGTTTATGAACTTTTGTTTCCAAATCTTAAGGTAAGTTCTATTCTTCTTTCTTTTCAATGCTAATTTTATGGTTGATATACAAAAGCAGGGAAATATAAAATTCTGGAGATGATTTCTAAAGGAGTTCCAAACGGGATTTCCACAGCAAAAGTGGCACCGCTACGCTAAATTATGACTGAAAACATTCTTTCGAGGTAGTTGAACTCTACCGGTGATGATATATGCGACCTGCATGAGCAGATGAAGAACGTAGATGTCACACAGGAATGCTCTGTTTACAGAAGTAATAACAAACTGAGCCGTCTATGGATCAATTTTTACAATTTTTTCAGTAATGGGAGCAGACATCATGTTCACAAAATCAAAGACAAAGGAAGCTAATACAAAAGGAAATAGGAATGAATGGCCTTCTGTGGAGCATTGACTGCAACTTCTATAGAGAAATCTGTATGGATGCATAGTCTGAGCCAAGAGTGGCTTCTGCCTGTTTCTGGTGCAGAGTTACGTCAATGACATAAAAGTTCAATAAAATCCAACATGACCGTTCAAACTGCAGAAGCTTTGAAAACTACTGGCTATGTATCCGATTTAGTACCACTAAATCTGTACCACTGTGGAAGTGGCACAGATCAGATTTCTTTGGAGATGAAAAGATTTAAAGTGCCGTAAAAAGGTCAGATATGGGTCACATTTCAGCAAAAACTTTGGATTTGAGTTGCACTGCCTGCTGTGTCAATGTAGCCTAAAAACTAATACAACAAATATTGTCTATAACAACAGTTCTAGCTTGGTCTCTAGAACTACTTCCTGCTAGAGGTATTTTGATTACATTCTCCGAGCTGAAGGCCTCCCAACAGATAGAACTGATTCGCTCTACTGCTGTGAAAATGCTGCGTGCCTGGAATTGATTGGGTCTTAATTACTTGAATCTCATCCTTTCAGGGTTTACCTGGTGAAAGCTTTAAAAGCCTGAGGGTAATGTGGATTTTTTTTTTTTCTTTTAACGCTCTTTGTCTTTGTTTGATGTCTGTACAGTAAAGGTTGCTGCACTGACTGCCTTCAGATCTGCCAATTTGTGCTGAAGTAATCCAATTAGGGTTTGCCTTTTAGGACCAACAGGGAAATAACGACAACACGTCAGGCTCCCTCAGGCTCGTGAAAATCCATCTTAAGACAGCTGTCTCCACACTAATAAACAGAACCGATGCAGGTTGTCAATTACAAGTTTGTTTTAGAGTCAGTGTACACATCTTGGATGTAACAGGTCTTCTGGCTAAAGCCGCAAAAGGCTTTGGCCTTTGTCACTCTTCATGTCAGGTTTTTTCACTTGTTGTTAGCAATAACTTTCGTACTTATTGCTTAAATGTTTGACTGAGTAAAAATGTGTCTTTCAGTTTATACTAAAAATGTCATTATACAAGAATTCATCTTTGTTTTTTAACACATCTAACCGGCCAATCAAAAATAACATTAAAAAGAGAGAGATTCGTCAGTCTTAGCCCACACAGGATGACCAAACTGTTAGCATCCAAAGAGGATCAGCTTATCCTGACGGGTAAAACTGAAATCACTGTTCAGACGAAGAGCTGACTTGGCAATTCTCATTTTCCTGGATTGCTGGAAAATGTTCCACCAATCATCTGCTTGTCCAGGCAGGTTTAACATATCACAAAAACAAAGGCTGATTTAAAATGCAAAGCACAGTTTTATGGTCAGATAGTTTGCTTTTTAAAAGTGTGTTTAGCAGAAATTTTAGCGAAACTATTTCCATGTCTAAATTACATGTTAGCTTGGCGTAAACATGCATAAGAAATCTCAACATTTTTTCAATTTTTCAAGTTTGTCTCTGTATCTTTGCAGATATGTAGCAAACCTGAAGCTATGATTATGCTTTAAATGATTTATCCCTGAGAGGAAAAGGTAAATTATATCTAGTGAGTCACTGGCATTTTGTGGTTCCATTTGTAAACTTCAAAATTGTAAGTAAAAGGAAGTGAAATTGTTAAATTGTCATTGAAAACCAGTATGCACACTTCACATACAAAATGTAGCGAGAGCTGTTTAACACATTCAATCAATTACCAATGATAGTAATCTGTTAATCAATGGGTTATTACATAGTTTTATTACTTATTAAGCTGTGCGATACATCTATAGTAGCTTGCAGTGACTTTTCTATTATGCCGGAACCTTTGAGTACAACTACTAAATACCAGCGGTGTTCTGATGTTCAACTGAAAGTGTAAACAAAATAAAGTTAAAGTGGCAGCGTGGTGGAAGAAAGAGAGCTCAACTGTTCACACTGCTGTGTAAAAGCTTTTCCTGCAACCAGGAAACCAGGAAACCAGGAAACCAGGAAACCAGGGGTCTTTAGGGGTTTTTGAATCACAAAGTTATGAATACATTAGAAGTGGTTGTAACATCATGTTATTTTTTAGCAGGGATGAGGAAGCAGATTAAACACTATGCTTTGCATATCACAAGTCACGCTTTTGCCCATTTTGCTTTGTAAAATAGTCCAACTTGAGGCCTTTTGATTTTATTTGGAGGTATTAATGTGAATGGGGCCAAACACTCAAGCACACCACACTTCTATGATTTTTATTTATGTTAGCAACTATGTATCATTATCTATGTTTCCATTAATTGGCATTTCCATTTTATGTTTCACTTACAATGTCACAAAAAAGAAAGTGTCGTGTTTCCAGGCAGAGATATCGACGTTCTGCATAGCTGTAATAAACGGGAAGTAGAGGTCAGAAACTAGCGTGAACCACACATCTCTCTTTTCTCAATTGTTTTATTTTATTTTCAAACAAATCAGTCTAAAAGCAAAATGGATGGACAGACAGACAGATATTAGTATCATCAGTCGAGGCTCAGCCATTCAGCCCATATTGGCCAAACAATGACAGGCCTTCCTTGTGTTATAAATCTTTTGATTTTCTATGCATCCCTAATCTTGTGTAATGCGGTAAAAAAAAAAAAGACATAAAAGACTTGGGAAAACGGGATGTGGCCCCCGCTTAGACTATGCATACCCTGGCCTTTGTGTATTATAGACTTTTTGTTTTGTTTTTGTTTTTTGTTTGTTTTAAGCTATAATGACATGAAGAGGGGAAAAAACTAGAAAAACAAAGAAATTAAACAAATCCAAATGAATAAAATATCATTAGCTGGCAATCAGCAGGCATGATGGAGCACAGAGGAGAGGTTGGGGCCCCGCCCTGATGGCCTCCCAATGGCCCCCAAACCCGGAGCAGACAGCCCCAAAGGATGGAACCTAATGTTATAATTACTGATAATAATCATAGTTATATTAATAACAGTGCATAAAAGCCATAATGATAATAGATAATTGTAGTAATATTCAACAATAATAAAAAACAACATAATGAAATTGTAATTGGAATGGCATAAGTAGGAAGACACAGTTGTGATCAAAACCCACGAAGCAAATACTAGAGAGATGATTCATAACATAAATGATCCTTCAATATATGTGTGACATATTTTGACATTGAACAATATGATTAGAAGCAGTGTGTTGGACTGCAGTGAAAGCAGAAGCAGGGCTCCCTCAGTGGGGAAGCTGTTTCATACTCTGCTTGGGACATAAATTCAGGAAGCAGCTCTGCCATCAGTTTTCAATTCTGCTCTTTTTTTTTTTACTGCATGGCTGTTTGGTCCATCAGAAGATATGCAATGGCATGTCAGTGCTTGCAAATAAATTCAATGAAACAAGATAACTAATGAGTTAAAGGCCAAACACAACCACTGCGCATCCAGGATGTGAATGAATGTGTAAGGTGACTGCTAAGAGGGGAAAATATAACAAAATGTAAAGATTTTTTTGCCCACTAAGTATATTTTTATAGACATTTGATCTTTTAAAAGAAGGATTTGCCATCTAGACAAAAGTTTTGAGGTTGACAAGTTTTTATTTCCATGTGTCCGAGTGTCTTACATCGTTGTTTAGAAAGGTGACATGTATTCAAATCTTATACATATATATAGAAATCATTATACAGCATCTGTCTCTTGTAACATTTAGTAAAGCAGACATGTACCAAAATTAGAATACACAGATCAGAAAACTGAAAAAAAAGTTAGACTTTGATGACTAAAACTGTTATTTTCTACCTTACAGTAATGCTCCTTTTGTAAAACTCCTTAGACCTAAAGGGAGACCGAGCTCAGTGTGGCATCGACTTCCTGGCAGTCTGTAAAAACTGTCCCACAGGAAGACTCCATTACAATTTAATTAAATTTTGCAAGTGGGTGGGACACCCAAGGAAAACCTCTGCACTTCCCCATCCACTGCCATATGGCTACAAACCTCCCTATATAGTGGAGGGAGTCTCAGTGAAGGCTGTGCTTGGCTTCCACCTGCCAGAGGGCGCTCCCTGAGGACACATTATGCATGGCAGACAGCTGTCCTGCTTGGTTCATGCACCATGAGCCTGTCCATGCAGAAAGACATGTTCGGACAGAAGGACGA
Source organism: Xiphophorus maculatus (assembly GCF_002775205.1). NCBI lineage: Eukaryota > Metazoa > Chordata > Actinopteri > Cyprinodontiformes > Poeciliidae > Xiphophorus > Xiphophorus maculatus. The sequence continues at coordinate 1,835,220 of NC_036462.1, forward strand.
ACTCGGGAATGGGCGAGATGTTAGTAGGAAGGGCGAAATTTAAAGTGAATGTAGATTGATGGAAATGAGCTAATTGGTGACAGGAAACTACAAATCCATGAAAGGATTAGGTTGTTATCACTGTGTTCAGTGAATATATTGGTTAAACTGTTTCCTCTGTGGAGGATCTTTAGCATGTTTGATGCAGCCTGTTGGGTATAGTGCATGTGAATTATGATGAAAGAAGCAAATTTAACAAAGTTCTGCTGCTTTAGGAATAGTTACATTATATTTGCAGGCATTTGCAGGTAACGACAAAATAAAACAAAACTATGAATAAACAGAAAACCATGAAACAGGTTATAAAACATAAAACTCCATAACAAAACTACAAAACGTGAGAGAATTTCCATTAGTGCAGACAGAGTATCTGCATAACTTAGAATGACATTAGGTAGTACTGTTATCAATTTATTGGTGTTTTATTTGAATAGCAATTTCATACATTCCTTAGCTGTATTGTTTATGTATGGAGATTTAGAGTTGATATGTTCACAGCATGGACTTTTTTTTGACATGTAAGGAATTTAACAGCATCTTAACTGGCTAAACTGGTGATCAAATTGTGGATGCTACAGAATCAGACAAGGATGATGATGATGATGATGATGATGATGATGATGATGATGATGATGATGATGATGATGATGATGATGATGATGATGATGATGATGATGGAGTGCATTCACACCAGCCCTGTTCAGTCCACTTTAATAGAAGTCAGTTCATTTGCATAGAAAGTCAAAGCAGAGGTTCAAATGTGTGATCAAACTCTGATGCAGACCATGAATGCAAACTCTGGTCTGCCTACAAACCTCTGTCTCGGTTCAGTTGAAGTGATCTCTGCCATTGTTTCAATGTATATGTGAATGCCAAGCGAACTGGAGAACACTCTAAAAGCAGGAAGCGGACTATAGAAAAGGGCATTCTGGGTAAATGCAATGAAAACAAGCGTGAGCGCCTTGTGCTAGCAAGAGAAGACAACATCCTGCAACAGCTAAAATCTCACTGCACTCCATTTCATAAAGAAGGAAGTTGCGCTCAATGTCTTCTTCAGAGGTTTTTGTGTCATTTCCTTCCGTGGTTCTTAGTGCAGCGCCACCACAGGCGAGGAGGGGAACAGGTTTTTCAAATTATTTGGTTGGTTTGATACAGTGCAGTGTGAAAGCGAACCACAGCAGCTGAAATTGTAACAATTGTTGCAATTTTGTCCCTAATCAAACCAAGACTACTGGACAGTCAGATGTGAAAACATGCTTAGATAATGAATCTACATGTCACTGAAATAGAGGCAGCGAGGTTGAAAGATGTGATAGTGACATAAGAGATGTTGCACCATGTTTAATGAAACGACAGATGGTAACAATCAGAATGTGTGTAAATATGACATTTAAGAGTTTTGATATTGGTGTTTGTAGCTTCCTTGTTACTCAATCCCATAATGCAAATGTTGTTGGCAACTTCTGGATTGAAATCTAAAACTGAAACATGCGCCAATTTGAAAATGAGTGTGAAGCTTTAGTGCTGAGTGGCATTTTAAAACATAGACCTTCTGAAAATAGAGCTTCAGTGAAAATAGAGCTTCCTTTGCATAATGGTGACAGTTTGAGTTCTCTGAGGCCCCCTATGGTTGCCCAGTTTTAATCCTGCTGTTTTTTAATGGCCCTATGTGTGTCGTCAATGTATTTAAATTTTTTTTATTTTTCATCGGGGATTTCTTTGCTTTTAATCTGATTAGCACATGACACATTTCACCGTCTGCATGAGTAATCTCCTTGCACATATTCAGTCCCACCTCCCCTTTCTAATCTGTCTGAGGACTTCAACTCTCTGAAATATTGCCACATGTTACCGTCACACCAGCCCCGCTAACAGAGACTTTTCTGCAAACTCCATCACGGCGTTTGAAGTTTCCTCGTCGTGACGAGGAAACTTCACTGACAACGTGACGGCAGCGTGAAATGGGATATTCAGTGTTTTCCTGGAGTGACACGGTGAATTGATTGGAGCTTTCTAATCACGTATGAAAAGGTCATGGAGGAGTGTGAGCATACACACACACACACACGCACACCCCCAGACCTCCCAGAGGGTGTGTGAGTGGCATCCTTCCTAAAGCTCCCGTTAAGCTCCTTAAAGTTTACTGTATGCCCTGCTGTTGTGAAGAACGTTAGGTGTGTGTGTGTGTTAGATGTCTGTGTATGAGGGTCATACGTTGACCTGTGCTCCCTGTGCTCCCTGTGCTCCCTGGGCATGTGTTTCAGCAGGGTTCTTGTTTACGTCATGCGAGCCTCCGTCAGCACCTCCGTCCGCCCCGCTGCTCTGTCCTCGGGCGGCGCAGTGCTGCAGCATAAACACAAATCCCTGGGCCCATGTGGGAGTCTGATCCCAGAAGAAATGCGCCGTCACCTGCTGTGAAAGGGGAAAATAACAATAGTGGAAAAACATGACAGGCTTGTCCACACAGGACTCACTTAACGGTACAATTTTAGGCTGAGTCCTTAACACTTCAAAGGTACCTGACAGAAGTGAGTTCAGTCCCTGCTCACTGCACCGACTGATAGATCTTTACATCCAACCATTTTTGTCTCTGGTTCATTGATCAGAGGTGATAGAGATCTCAGGAATAAAACACATTCTTTAACTTTTTCCACATTCTTGCACAGTACAAGCACAAGCAACCAGTGTGTTTTATTGATGGGTGAGATTGCACCATGTAAGAATGTAAAAAGGTTCAATTCTAATGTTTCTTTTTTTCTTTTAATAATAACGATTTGTAAGATGTAGCATGTTCTTTTTACTCAATAAAAATATTTTGTAGACGCAGCTTTTATTGCAGCAACACCTGCTAGTTTTGTGGGGTATGAGGTTCTATTGGGGTAGCCAGGAATTGCTTCTCAGCTGGACCTAGCCAAAAATATAACATATGTTTATGATCTGTTAACAAAATTACTTGCATTTTAATCAAAAACAATATCTCAACAAGAAAACAATTGTGCTGGCTGATTGTAATTGAGCCTGTCAGTGAATTACAATCAGCTGAAGACAGGCCATTACGACCTGGAAAGCATTGAAATTATTTGTTTGTGTCTAACAAAATTTTATCTCTGGAGCCTTTTTATTTCTTCTTAGTATTTTTAGATTATGTTCCTCATCTCTAGCTGGTATTAGTGCTTGCTTCTTCTGGGCCAACCAAGTGGCTGCACTGGGAGTCTCCCGTGTTCACGGCCGTTGAGGATTCATTTTCTCCCTGAGCTTTCAGCTCTACCTGTTGAAAGAATGATGCAAGCCCGGAGCCACCGCTTCAGCTGCATCACTTAGACATTGCATGGATGTTGCAATCCTGCTCCCGCTCCTCCCCTCCTCATCCTCCAGGGAAAAGATGTTACAGTCATCATAACATTCTGATTTCTCAAAGGCACACATCTTGTTTTTATCAGTTTTTTAAAGCTACTGTTTGGCATCAGCTTTGTTTGCTTTAATGCTCATGTGATCAGTTTGATTTCAGTGAGAAGCTGCTTTTTTCTGCTCTACTTTATAAAGGTTAGTCTGTGACTTATTTAACACACTGTGTGCTGATTAATATACTATACATACTATGTTATTTATTTTGATTAAAAATACAGTATATGTTTTAATACATAAAGTTGAAGAAATGTGCACTATTTGACTATATTCGTCCTTTTTCTTTCCAATGCTAAGGTCAGCTAACCCGCCTAGCAGAGCCGCTGCTCTGACCCATTCAGACAGGATTAAAAATAACCTGGGTGTTGTTGTTTTCCAGTCGTGTGGTGAAGCATTCCTGTTCTCTTTCCAGTGTCCTGCCCTGGCAACTTCAGTGTCAGTGCCACATTTGTGCTGCAAAGGGGGTAACGCAGGTTTGCCTTGTTGTACAGAAGACTTTGTTAAATTCACTTTAACAAAGTCATTTATTTGACTTTGGGGGCATGCTGTGGTGGCGCAGGGGCTTAGCACGCCCCACATTTGGAGGCCTTAGACCCGTGGACGTCGCGGGTTCGACTCCCGGTCCCAACGACCTTTGTGGCATGTTCTCCTTCAAAAAATGTCGCCGGCTCAGCTGGCTGCCTGCAGACGCAGTTCCTGTCGTGTGCTGTAACTGCGAAATAATTTCTCTGCTGGGATGAATAAAGTAAAAATTATTATTATAAGGCTGTTGTTTTACAAGCTTTAAATGTTATTGGGCCATCAAACTGAAAAAGAGACAAAGATAAAAAAGAGAGACAGTAGAAACACTTTGAAGTGGAAGGAAAGTGAGAAGAAGAATGATAAATGAATAATAATAAAAATGATCATTTGGCAGTTGGTGCAGTTGTTAGCACTGCTGCCTTGCAGCCCCTGAGTTTGAATCCTGGCCTGGAGTCTGGAGTTCTCCCCATGCATGGTTGGGTTCGCTCCTAGTATTCTAGCTTCCTCCTTAGGCTCAAGACATGACTGTTGAGTTAATTGAAGACATTGAGCAAGATGAAAACAAATAAGCAGCTTTGGTAGGGTACATATTTTCAGAACATTAGCTATTCCAAATATGTTTGTTTTGCATGCTTGTCCAGCCGTTAATTGAAGCAGTTGTTGTTTTCATTTGGTGTTAATTGCTAAATTTAACAACCTGAAAATCTGAACACCTACATAATCAAAATTTACTTTAAATTGCTGCCACCCCCGCGACCCGAATCCAGATAATGGATGGATGGATGGATGGATGGATGGATGGATGGATGGATGGATGGATGGATGGATGGATGGATGGATGGATGGATGGATGGATGGATGGATGTTACCTCTCTTTGAGACCAAAAATTAACACAAATCAAATATATTTTGCAGGTTATCATAACCTTCACACATATTTCACTTTAATATGTTCTTTCTCTGTCAATTTTTCTTTTCTACCTGAAAATGAAACTTTCCCCTTCAGTCTGTATGCATTTCGAAAAAAAATGAAATCTTATTTTAGAGCACAAGATTAATTTATTTCACCAGAATGTCTAAAATGCGTTCCAGTGAAGTAAATCACCAGCACACTCTGCACACACCTGAAGTGTGTTGAATTTGCAGAGGTTCCCCTAGTGTTGGTGTTGAAAAAATTTTAAAATTGCAGAAATCTGAAGGTTCATGAGAAGCCATTAAAATGTGGAAATAGTAGCGTGCAAGTCCCAGGGGCAGGTGCTGGGGCAATTCAAATGTGTCAAGTATCTCTGACGCAATTGGTATAGGTGAATTTATACTCAAAAAGAATAATTGCTGAAATCTTGTGTTTTAATTTTGTTTGTGTCTTGAGTTTAATCTGTCTTTACTGTCACTGTTACTGGTGTAGAACAAACACCTAAATAGTGACACCAGTAACAGTGACCTCCACCTCTCAGCACTTACAGTCTGCCACTTCAGGACTTACTGGAAGGCCAGAACCCAGGATGAATAGCTTTGTCACGGCGTGTTGTAAATATGTTATGCTATAATCACCATGTGGAGGTTCACAGAAAGACATTGGATGAGAGCGGCTTCGTCAGAGAGCGTCGTTTCTTCTCGTTTGTTCCTCCCAGACATTCAGAGTGTGTCTCCCTCATGTCCGTCACTGAAGATCAGAAGCTCAGTTTGTCATTGTCTGCCTTCCTGTAAGCCAGCTGTACTAATGGGTTGCCGGGGTGACCCGACCGCGCTCTTTCAACCACACAATTACTGTGTTTAGCTGTGTATTAATGCTGCTGACCTCTGCTTTCTAATGGGGGGAGACCTTTAAGGGCCACTCAAGACTCAAGTCCCTTGTGGGTGTCTCTTTCCCTTGTACTAATCTTTCCTTCTTTCTTTCTCTTGTTCTTTCTTTTCTTTTCTTGTTTTCCCTCTTTCTTTCTCTCTTGTGCGTGTACTGTCCCTGTTTCTCTTCCCACCCGAGGCTTTAAGAGTACAGAGCATGTGCATCCTGTCTGGTCCTGTAAAGGAAACAGTGGATCAGAAGATTCTTTAAGCCTGGGGCAAATACAGGAGAGCTGCACTCTGCAACACAATATAGAGAGACAAACCACTTTTTGAACACATCTTCTAAAGATGCTGCTGAAAAAGATTAGAAGTTCTGACTAGGGATGCGTCAGGTGGTGACCGGGACCAAACAATTTTATGCCTTATCTGTGACCAGATGGCTTTTTTTAAATCAGTGAATGCCTCATAATTAAGTGCTAGAACGCTTCCAAAACAACAACGCGTTGTGTTGTTGAAGTGCAGAGCAAGGAAAACTCAAAGTGTTAATCTGTAAGTGAGGTGTTTAAAGATGAAGTCAGATGAAACGCAAAAGGTGTGCAAGGCCTTAGCATGGCTGTCAACATGCTACATTTTAAACGACAGCTCAGCATACAACAGGAAGCTAAATGTTAGCCGGCAAAGTTGGACTGTTTCACACTTTTCAAGCCCAATGAATGTTTTGCCCATAAACCAGTTTTGTAACCTTGTCTGAGAAAATGTCTGAGAAGTTCTGTGATAATTGCTAAGAACCTTAAAGATATCCACTCCTATTGTTTTTTCTATTTTTTGAAATAATAATGAGACCTTGTTTACCTTCGGTGAGCCTGGCCTCTCTCACACACTGTGTGACGTCGTCTCTAGCCCTAATATGAATAATTAATGATTGATCAGAAAAACTCCTGTACAATTGCAGTGCGGATTCACTCCTATTGGCTGGTGTGTTTGCAAAGTCATTTACTCTGATTGGCTGTAAGCCCAAGACGGCGATAAAGAAGACATTGAAGGTTAGCTTCTGTGCAGAAGCTAACTAGTTCATTGGCAGCTTTTGGTGAACATTTTTTGTGCAGACAGTCAAAAACTTTCTTAAAGATGTTCTGTTGAATCTAAATCTTCCGCAATAAATTTCAGTGGATTAAAAAGTGGACTTTGTAATTGTCAAGTTTCTTCAGATTCCTTTAGCTCAAACTTGAAAAGATTTGCTTGAAAACACTTTGCCTTCTTGCCTTCCTCCTAGTTTTAAACATACTCAGATTGATTACATTCAGACTATTTAGATCAATTTATCCACTACTGGACAGATACTTCTTTTTTCCTTTCTTCTTCTACTTGATGACAAAAACAATATGTTTGTTTTTCATGCTTGAGAGAGCTATTGACTGATTTGATATAAATATTCATGGGCTCTTTCCATAGAGCCTGTGGGGCTCAGCAGAGGGGATGGCTTTACTGGGAGGAAGAGAAGCAGGACAGTTCCTGTGTTGAGCTCATAGAAATGAATCACGTTACAGGAAACAAAAACAGGCCTGTGCTGCACTGGATGATGTAACTCATGTGACATGTGTGATCGTTGGTTACATTTTTATATTCTATCCAAGTTGGTAGCATGAAATGTGATGGGCAGAAAGCTGATAACAAGAACTCAGACTATAATGATCAAACGGCCGCGCTTCCACCACAGATTTCTGTCTGACAGTATGTAGATTTGTCTTTTTGTTTTTGTGATTGATCAAATTATTTCATAATTTTGAAGCAGAAGGAAAATTATGGCTTATTTTCATAAATCAAAATGTAGAAAGTGTTTTGCTCACTCTACTTTGACAAGGCCATTCTAACACATAAATATGTTCTTGGTACAGCGCCACCACAGGTGAGGAGGAGAACAGGCTTTTCAAAGGGTTTGGTTCGTTTGGCACAATGAATTGTGAAAGTGAATAAAGTGAAAGTGAAAATTGAACAACTATTCCAATTTGTTCAATTGCATTAGTATTTATTAATGCATGCTTTTTGAGAAGAAATGAAAAACACCAGGTGAAAACACCTGAAATGCTCACAAAGTGTTTTAAATATAGTCTTCAGCTTCTGTTAAATAACTACCAATGGATATTAATGTACAGCAGCAAAACTTTTCTCTTTGGTGGTTTGAGGCAACAGTCTACCATGCATGAGCCACTTATTGGGAACATTATTACCTACTATTCATCCTGAGCTGCTTTTACTTTGAGTGCTCCTGTCAGGCTAAAGTACTTAAGACTCCCTTTAAGGATTATTGTAATTTATGTTCATGTAAGACCTAAATTGAAAAAAAAACTATCTCTATAAAATAAAAAAAGAGGAAAGTTGAGGTTCTCAATCTATGTCAAACAAAAGAATGATGCCTAGATTTCTTTTCTAGGAAAATATCATTTCTAGGTTTTTTTTTTCCCTTTTTATTTTTCTTTCAGTTTTTAGTTAGGTTTTTACTGGGGTGTGGGGGGGTTGTGTGTTTGTTTTTTTTTCTACCAAAGTATTTTATAAACATTCAATTTTGTGCCACCTTGTGAAAAATAGAGCATATACTGTATGTGCTTAACAGAAAAGACTCGGATCATTTATGTGAAAAGCATGACAATTAGCGCGTTGATCAAAGATATGATTATTTTTGACCGACTCTTTTTTTCTTTAAAAATACCTAAGAAAACAAAACAATTGTTCATCTAGAACGGAGAAGCTTGAAGTTTGTCCTTCATGGGTAAGCTGAGGAAGCGTTATTGTCAGGTCTAAATACCTATTAAACAAACACAGGAAAGACAAGAGAGTTAGATTCTTTGTTTCTCGCGAGGAGAGCAGACAGAGATGTGCTTTCAGTTACAAATCTCCAACCTGCTCTGAAACACATCTGTCTGTTCCTCTCTTTTATTGCTCTTAGGAACTCTCTCACACTGAGCACTGCAACTCTAAAGGGTGGGGTCAAAGCATTTTAGTTGCAGTGCTAAAAGACAATCACTAAACTAAACACATGTTATCTACAATCTAAATCCTCCTTGCTCCAGGCACGGCGTCGAATAGGACACGTTGTATAGCTTCAAAGCAACGGCTTTGTAGCACAGAGCAGAGTTTATTGCAGGACTGTAAAACTCTGCTGGGAGCAACTAACACCTCTGTCTGGTAGGAAGTCCTGCAGGGCAACAGCTGCTGAGAGTAGCTGTCACCTCTATTTCCCAGGGAAGTCTCAGGAAGGAATCAAAGTTATTTAACACACAGAAACATTATCTAAATGTAACTACAAGGCTACATGATACAACAAATATTTGATAATACTAATAATACAATTTATCCAACATTTATCAAATGTTCCTGTGAGATTATTGAATTTCCTGGCGTTAGATCTACACCCACCATTGGTTAAAACATTTCTCTGTGGGACGGGAAGGTCCTTTAAGAGGTCAATATGTCGATAAAAGTTATGCACACAGTTGAGAATCTGCCTGAAACAGACATTAGCATTTATTAATCCGTGTGGATTAAAGACAGGGGTTTCTTTAATAAAGCTTGAGAAAGTTAAATACAGTTTACAAGGATCTGTACAAGGGTTTTACAAAACAATGGCAATATTTTATTTTATTTTTTTCAAAGTTAGAGGTTTTGTTCAACTGATGTTGCGGGTCATTGAGATTTTTTGCTCAGTGACAACCAGTTGAAGTTGAAGCTAACAAGCTAATGTTAGCATTCAGCTTGTAAACATCTATTCATTTAGCTGGCTGAAGCTCACGTAGCTTTATCTTGAGTCTCTAAAAAAATCTCTGACTTGACAAATACGGTGGCAGTTTTTAGGACACCCATGTTTTTCTCCAGGTGTAGATGTTTTCACCCAGTGAACTTTGCTCCGATGCTAGGTTACCGATAGCATGTTTCCCCTCTTTTTTAAAAATCTGACTTGTTGATAATTCAGCTCCTTAAATATTTGTGGTTAAATTTAAGTACAGAAAGAACTTGTAGAAAAAGTTTCAAAGCTAGCCCTTTGTTTTGAACGTCATTAAAATGAAATTCTGGCGTTTCAGCTGCTTTCTGTGTAACTCTAAAGGCTGTGTTGAGTCAAAGATTAACACAGCAAAATTGTTATTCATCAATCTAAATGTATTTCCATCGTCTGACTTGTTCATGTTTTCTCTGTCCTCTTCACATTTAAATTTTCTGAAACATAGACATGGATAACATCATCAGTGTCCATCCACAGGTGCTCCAGCTTGATGAAGACGTTCCCGTTTCCAGTCTGGCATAAAGGCTGTTCTGGTTTGAGTTTACTGCCTCCCCATCTCTGTCTCCATGCTCCATCTGTGCATTATCACCAATCTGTCTGGGTTTGATCTTAGCTGTGCAAAGAGAAGGGCATGTTTGACTTGCACATCTTGTTCTCTTCCTGAATATTCATTTAGGCCTGTCCTTTGAAGTCCTTGTGTGAGCGGAGCAGCTTTATTCATTGTGACTCCTGCAAAGTGATCTTTAACCCAGAGGGGAAGCACGAAGTGGGGCTGGCGGGGGCCTGCGTTTTGTGGAATGTTACCTTTCTTTTCTTTTGATGGATCAAAAGGGGATGTATTAAAGGATGCTGTTGCTTATTTATTCATCTTAAACATCCACTATTCATCCAAAAAGAGGGCAGCTGTGTTGCCATGGCGGTGACTGTAAAAACCCAAACAACCCGATTCCTTTTCACGGTTTGTCTCGGTGATGTCCTGTTTTCCCTACGCAGCGCTGGGTAAACTGAACAGTCAATGCCCCGGATGATTTTCTTGACTCCTGCCTTGCGAGGAGTCTCATTATCCTTTCTGTCTCTGCGGCGTTCTGCGGCTCACGTTGTGCCGCATGGCCAGAAGAGTTTTATACTCAGAACAAGAGCAGGTGCAGCTGTGGTTCAGATGCACTAGAGAGGAAACAAACACACAACATGCCTTATCCTGTCTCCAAGTGTCTCGGGTCCCTGCGGCTCTCCGCTGTGGCCGTCAGGATGAACGACAGACACACCCAGAGCCGGAGCTCCAAACCATGATTACGACTACCAGGAGGAGGAACGGATCCTGCTGGGAGAAAAGGCTGATGGCTGTTTTCAAGTCACTTCACTATCGTTAATAAGTGAGATACAGCTGCATCTCCAGAAATTACAACATTGTCAAAAACTTTCTTCATTTCAGTTTTTATGTTCAAAAACTGAAACCCAGCAAGGCCACGTGGTGAAGTGTCTTGCCCAAGGACACAACGGACACAACCACTGAGAAATGGAGCAGGGCTTTGAACCAGCAACCCACCAATTACAGGATGGACTCCTGCTATATTTATGTTAATTCTTATACTTACAGCTAATAAAAAAGGTGATTTTTAAGGGGAACTATTTAGCAAAGTTCACTTTTTGCACATTTTTGTCCTTTCATTTGCGTCCAAATCCAAGTGCTAAAAAAACCCTAGTAGAGCTCCGCTCAATTCATTATTAGCAAACTAGCATGTTTGGTCTGGTGGTTTTACTGCTGTATACACTGTAAAATAACTGCTGGAAAAACACAAGGGTTTGTTGTTGACTCACCATCCAGAAACAACTTGCTGCATTCTTAATTGTTGTGGAGGAGGCGCCACTTCTGCTTTTCAAAGATGCATGGTTGTACAATTTTGCATCTGTCTGCAGCCACTTAGATGTGTATAAAATGTGTTAACTTTGAGTTGGGGGCTGTGACCAGCAGCAGCTTATAAAAGCTTATTACATAAAAGTAACAGAGGTCCAGTGTTCCTATCCAATGCAGAAAATGTATTATGCCGATTACAGCATAATACAGTAGTACTATATATGAGCGGGTGTGAATTGTTGCTAGTTATTAATATTTCCATGTTTTTTCCTAAAACAAAATTTACTATAGCTTCATATTTTAAAATACTTGAATATTGTTCATATTCATAAAAATCTCAGCATATTAATACAACTCACCTGATGATGCCTTGTGAGCTTTACATAAAGTACAGTTATTGCAAAGCATTCAGTTAAAACTAAAAAAATCTTTGGGCCTCCCCCCCCCAGAAATGGAGCCCTGGGCTATTACCGCAGTAAACAATTCCTAAAGTCTGAGCCAGAATGAGATTAAAAGAAAAAGCCTTTTTGATACAAAAATAGAATGTGGAAAGTATGTCTATGTCCTATTCAGTGTGTTTACCTTTAGTTCCTGGTTTTCATCTGTTTTGTTGAAGAAATGTGCCAAAATCAGAACCTGTTTGTAAATAGGCAGCTTCAGTAGCCAATACTTCCTGTGAATGATGGTCCTTGTGGACGATGTCGACAAGCCAGTAGTTTTCACTGTTACTGTTCAGGTTACAGTAAGGCTGTAAACAGAACATTTCTCCATTGAAATGAGTTTTTCCTGGTCTTCTTCTAATTCACAGCAACATAACCAGGACTTTTTTTTTTATCAATGGTTGATTATAGTGCACACTTAACTATTAATTGCAACATAATCATCAAAATAAACAGAAAAAAAGTGGCAGAAACATCAACCACCATATTTAGTGTCTCCATATAATAGATTAGCGATTAAAAAGCCAAACAATAATCCATAAATCAGCTCAGAAAGCTGCAGAATTGAAGGCTGTAAATGGATAATGTGAACAAGTTGCTCATGAGTCAGTCTCAGGACCCGTCTCCTCCCCACGTTGGCGACTCTCTGATCTGCCACCTCCAGCTCAGTCGGTGCAGCTGCTGGTAGTGAAGTGGAGGCGAGCCTCATGAAGGGGTGACTAACGCGGTGAATTCCTGTGTTCACATATGGAGCACGCATGATGCCCGTTTCTAGAAATTGTGGGACTCCAGGTTGTAAAACGAGGTTAGATCTAATTTGAGATGCCATGGCAACCCTCTGCTCTGCAATCAATTCTTAATACCAGTTTTGATTTGCCTCTGAACGTTTTCCGCCCAGCCGATGTCAACGGTTAAATCATAAACCAGCTGCCAGGGAGAGTGACCGCGATGTGTCTTGTATTTGAATTTTAACACATTTTTCATCCTCTTTGTCCATCTGCTGTCCATTTGTCTCCATAGAAAAACCAACTCAAACAAAATTAGATTATTGACCAGGTTAATGGAGGCTTTAGTGTAGCTCGCACTCATTAATCATTATTGCATAGTAGTTACGGAATATTATCCTTTTATTAAATTCTCTGTCAGTGCATAAGCTGTACAGTACTTTCATTTATTCTCTTTGTTTTAAAGTGCCTCATTATCTCAAATCAGAAGCGTAATAAAGCAGAAAACTGCATAAACTCAAGTCCTCTGTCTTGATCTGGCTTCTCCAGTATGCAAAGATGTTAATTAAAATAAATAGCTTCACACCTTTGCACAGCATTTATAATGTTGAAACGCCTCTCACATCTGGTAAAGTGGGAGCCTGCAGGCTAAAATGCAGCCATGGATCACAAAGGCTTTGAAGTGTTAGTTGTCACTCATGTTCTACTACTTATAGCTTTTTATTATTTTATTGCATGAATTCATACAGTGAGAGAATACAGGAGATGAAATAGAGGTTAAAAAATTTAGCTGGGGAAATAGTTTCTTCTGCCTGAATCTGCCATCTTATAATGATGTTATTTTTTAGACAAATATACATTTTAGTGTTTAAAATATTAACATTTGCACATCACTTCATATTTTTGTCTGATGACATTAAGTATACAAATGATTAGACTATCATCAGTTACTCATGAATGAAAGGTCCAATATGGAACTTTTATTATAAGAATTTTTTTTTCCATATTTGCTGAAATTGTTATTATATCGTTACAGTTTAATATGAGACAGATGATCTGTGAAAAAATGGATATTCTCCACCCCGTTCCTGAGCTGCTTTTGCTGTCTGAAGAAACATACTGCTCCCAACCAAATACAACCAATCAGGGCCAGGAGGAGGGGCTTAGCGCTGTCAGTCAGTTCATGAATGCGCTGCTAAATGTGCTAATGATGAAGAAACAACTTTTGTTTTAGGAAAACCATTTATACACCATCATCCGAGGCCATGCTAATTAGCCTTAGCATTCACAACCCTCACACAAGTCTGATGGACATTGCTAAGACCCTCCTCCTGGTTCTGATTGGTTGTTTCCAGTTGGCACTGGGAGAAGGCAGAGGAGCTTGATTTTTTTATTACTGATTATCTGTCTCTTCAACAAATATGTAAGAGAATCTGTTTTATTTTGTAAAGTTACATAGTACAGCTTTAAGTCTTACTTGAATTATCTCATATATTCCTAAAATAAACTTACTTGAGTAAAAATATTTTCAAGTAGTGTTACTTTTACTTGTGTACGTTTTATATTTAGCCTACCCTCCTTTTCATACAGCAACAGTTTTCAGTCAGAAGCCTCTTCAGATTGGTTGGAAGACTGAACTTCCCCTCACTACCAGAGACATTTTAATAGGAGTTAAAACTGTCACATTTCTTTTTTTTGAGAAATAAAAGTGTTTTTTCATTGAATTGAATTGTTTGAAACCTGTCACAAAAAATGATATTTATAGATTTCAACATGCAGGAAAAATCTCGCTTTTTCCAAGAGTTGATCATTTTGCTGCTTTTACTTTAACACTCAACATAATTATTTTCTGAGTGTTAAACCTATTTTTCTGCATGTCTGATTTTCATAGCACATTTCTTGACAGTATTACATTCATACTTACAGACGGAGGATCTTAGAAATAGACTTCATCTATCATGTAATCCTGTCCACAAACATCAAGCCTCAAAGCTTGCATGCATGTTTGCAATTAATATCAACCTTTTCTGTAGCATATCAGGACTGTAATTTATAAAATTACGAAAAAAGAAAATAGTAAATGACTTCCCAGCAGGCGTTCATGCACAATAGCTTGTTATTGTTAGCGATTATTTACCTGCCCATATTTTCGCCTTAAGAAAAATTATACATTGAGGATTTTTTTCTCTTTTTTTATAAACTTTCAATAATTAGTTTCACAGATAAGAGATAAACGAATATTAATATATACAGTCAGAACAGGAAAAAAACAAACCACAAATTTTACTGTTTCATGAAAACAAACAGCCAAGTTCCAAAAAAAGAAAGAAAGCTGTCTTAGGTCAGTTAGAATTACCAAAATTATTAGTATTTACTAAATGCCACAATAATGAAAGAGAAAGTCAGAGATTTATTTATTTTCCTTCATTGTTTAAAGAAATAGTAATTATTCTGTATGTTAAAAAGAATTGACGGCTTGTTTTGAAGGCTTTAATAAATACATCCTGAATATATTCTTTTTCTCATTGTTTTTTGTCATTTGGTAAATAGAAATAATTTTGATGATTCTGACTGTCCTAAGACACAAGAAATTTAGTCTAGTTTGTGCTTTTTCTGCATATGTAAACTTCTGGTTCAGCTACATACAGTCATTGTACGTATATCAACATTATGCTCTAAGTTGCAAATCCTTGTAGATTTAAAAGAAAATGTTTCTATAGCTTCTGAAATAAACGCACCAAGTATGGATCGTAAACGTGATATTTTAAAAGTGTGAATCATTAATAGTGATGAGCTGGTTGTAAAACTGTAATCCACCCAAACAGCAGACATTTCTTACTACTAATACAAACTATTGCAGAATATGAATAAATGGAGAAAGTCAAAGTAAACCCAGTTTTTTTTTTTTTTTTTTTTACATCTCCTGTGTTTAATTTTCAGGTGTTCTATGTGTTTTATTTTTCATTTTCGCTACCAGCAGACTTTCTAAAGCATTTTCTCCACTCCAGGAATAGTTTAGCAGTTCTTTTTAAGGACCTCTGAGACGCTTCCTCTGTATTTAAGTGAACAAATGTTCTTTTCTGCGCCCACAGATCTGATCTTCTCCTGGATCTTCAATGAATACCCAACATTTGTGAAGCAGGACAACCGGCGCTTCGTCTCACAGGAGACGGGGAACCTGTACATCGCCAAAATGGAGCCTTCGGATGTTGGAAACTACACCTGTGTGGTGACCAACACAGTCACAAAGACCCGTGTCCAGGGCCCGCCCACTCCGCTGGTGCTTCGCAGCGTCGGTAAGCACTGCTGGTTATTAGCTCTGTATGCTGATGGATTAGCAGAGGAATAGTAAAAAGGACATGGAGTGGATGGAACGCTTAAAAGCTTCATGTACATCTGGCTGCATGTTGCACTGTTCTGTCAGAAGGTCTGCAAATTAGCGCCTTTCATGCTCTTTTATGTTGTAGACTGAGTCTGTACTGTTGATCCATTCAAAGCTAAAAGATGAAAAAAATGTTTCATCTATAAACACAGGACAGCAATAAAGTATTTGCCTGCTTACAGATTTCTTCTGGCCTTACTTTGTGTCATACTTGTTTCCTTCCGAAAGCCTTGGAACTCTTTCATTTACCAATAAATTTTAGGTGAAAATCTAGTGACTTCTAGCAGAAAAATAAAAACTGGTTGTCATTGGTGGCCTGGCTATTGCTTTCCTGTGCAATTCTGCTCGATTCTCATCTCCTCTCAGTGTTCCATGTGGAATTTCTCCCATTGACCTTGATCTCTCCAGTAGAATTTCAACAGGGCCAATCAGTGTAGAGAAGGAGACGTTGGAAACAATGACATTGATTTTCTGAGCTGTTTCAGAATTATGGTCTACCAGTAGTTTAGCACTGGCAGTGTGAACACAGCTTGTCAGTGCTAGTTGGACTCGCTTCCAAATATTGAGCAACTGAAGTCAGAGCAGGAAGAATGTGTGAGACATATTATTGCTGGCAAAGATGTTGTGGGGCTCGGCACTTGTCAGTGGGGGAGTCATGTTTACAGTGCGTTCTATTTCCACTACGCTTCACAGCGTAATTACTTTCACAATGAAGCTAACGTTCACATCCAAACGTTAGCAACTGGGTAAAAATCGATTTTATATACAGTACAGACCAAAAGTTTGGACACACTTTCTAATTGAATTCAATGAGAAGGTGTGTCCAAACTTTTGGTCTGTACTGTATATTAATATATATAGTGGGATAAAATTGATCAAAGGGGGAAGATATGCATCAAAGGTAACGAGATCAGGAGTCGCACCCGACTCGACCATGACCTCTGCATGCTTTACCCACTACGCCACGTGACAACCTCAGATCCAGTTGTTTAAAACCTCAGCAGAGTCTTCGCCTCTAGGAAGCAATCGTTCCTCAGTAGCCAAGGGTCCAGACCTTCTGTACGAAGCAAAGCGTACAACAAGAGGTTGGTTTCACCAGGCTACATCATTGGAGGAAATCAGCACAGAAATGAGTCGGCGGACACAAATATGAGATATATAAGAGACAGTCCAGGGCATTTGGTGCTATAGGACTGCAGTTCCCAAAGTTCAGGTCGGGACTCTACTTGGTGTCACAAACCAGTAAGTCTGGGGTCTTAAAAGCCTCATCAGAAATTAACTTACATCCCAAAAATTAAGATGAGACACTATATGTATAGAAATGTTGTAAAATATATATTAAAAAAAAAACAAGTCTTGAAAAATAATTCAAAGGAACATTTTGATCATTATATAGGCTGTTAATACTGATTGTGTTGTCATTGTATCACTTCTTACCTGACTCTGCAAAAATGTTTGTATGCTCAACCAAGGGTCAGAGTTACGTTTTAATTTTGTGGGTCAGAAGTTGGAAAGTTTGGGAACAACTAATCTAGAAACTGAACCAAGAGGATCAAACATGTTACTCTGACTGCAACCTGCGTAACATCACAAGCTAAAGCACCAATAACTGTGCTACTGGGAATTTTATTTAAAAAAAATAAAATAATAATTTTCAAAATGAATGTTGTATGCTTCTATATTTTACATTAATAGACTTTGCTGCGATAGCAAAATGTATAATTTTTTGTGTGCATCTTTCCCAGGAGTATCAATAGGTGTGGAGGGTGGTGTGTTTTTTTCCATCCTAAGACTCTTCCTTCTACTACTTTTTTTTCTTCACCTTTATTTTCCTCCAGCAGATGGATCAGCAGATAAATGTCAGCCCTCTCCACCAAAATGGGAGCAGTGGGGTTTGGCTATGCGGGTGAGAGGGTGGGCACATTAAACAGGTGTTCCTTACAAAAGGTTATAGTATGAGACAATTACGTTCTCCCTTGCAGCTGTCTGCTTTAACATGGCTGATGGGACTGTGGTTACATTCCGCTGTGAGACAGTTGTGATAAGGATCTGAATTAGCTTTCACAGTCACTCAGGGAGCCGTCCTGATAACACACGCCTCACCAAACCCACAAGATGAAATTGGGGCTGTTTCCTCCATCTCTGGAGCTATTTGTGCAACACTGGCCTGCACATTACAGCGATGGAGAAAGAAGCTATTGAGGAGTAATCTGGAGCACTCAGCTGACAATCAGCAGAGTTTTGGAGAAATAGCCCAGCACACAATTACAAACATTAATATAATTTAGCTGAGCATCACTTAAGGGGAAGAATTCAGGTTTTCTATTTCAAGTTTCCAAACTTTTTAGACTTTGCTTTGTGGAGTCCAAAATAGCACCAATAACATTTTGAAAAAAAAAAAAAAAAAGAATAACCACAGACATGGACTTCATGAAGTGAAGTCGCAGTGATGGACAGTAGTGAGGGGAAGTTTGATTCTTTCAGCTCCCAAATGGTTCTTCATCTATTATCACCTGCAACCCCATATATGAACATAACTTGCAATGTTTCATATGATAAATCCTTCTGCATTCAATATCCCTATATGAGAAGCCTTTTACTTCCTTTATTTATGTATTTGTTTTGTTATGAAAGCACACATTCTAAGTTTTGCATAATATTATAATCAAACCTTTAATTAATAAAAACAAATGAACAAAGCACTGCAACCAAATCTACAGAACAGAGCCATAATATTCATTTATTATTATATTACTCTTCAACCAGATGTTGCTTCTCTTACTGCTGTCAGTTATATTTATAGGTTTCTGTTTATTAACTGAGGGGACGGACTCACCTGACTGTCCTGTCTGTCCCACTGCAGAGAGTCAGATTTTCACACAATGGAATGATCCCATATCCTTATACCTGACTGGTTACAAGGCTGCCATGGTAATCAAATCACAGTTCTGTTGTGAGCAGAGAGCTTACACTGAAAGTAAGAGCTGAGCAGCAAAAGGGGGAAAAAAGTGGTTAGACGGTTCCCCCTCTTTCTCTCTCTCTCCCTCCTCTCCTGTGTTGTGCTGCTTGTTGTGCTGCTGTGTTTGCTGCCACTCCCTTATAAAGAAGGACGACTCTTAGTGAGGAGCCGGCTCTTAAGAGCCGAAAAGTTAGCGTCACTAACAGACGTATAAGGAACTGATGTAAATGTAAAGGTGTATGAAGGCTACCTGGAGTCTTTTTCTCCTGAAACAGAGTATCTTCCTAAACCCCAGACGCACAACGCAGATATGCAGTAAACTGAAATAATGTGAATTTTAAAATTCATAGCAAACACTGCAAGTATTGGTTTAAATGTAACCAGCAATCATCTAAAACAGGCACATATTTGAGCACAAATCAAAAAGCAAAGACCTGGATTTAATGTTCACTTTTTTCAAGTCGTCATAAAACATGTAAATCTCTAAAGCAACACTCCATTTTATTCTTTTTGTAAGCAGAGATTTTTAGCAGATACAATGCCAGAGCTGCTTCACTGACAGTGAATGGGATCTTTGAAGAGACTGTGGCAGGACTCAGGAGGATTTTATGGCTGTGTTTTGTGGTCTGTAACTGGCTTACAAACCACTTTTGCATCTGGATGCAAAAGCTTAAATTGTCTGAGAAATTTCAAAGTTGTTTTCTCCTGTTGAACATTTGTGTTACATACGTCAACTGCAGTGCTGTTTTGGCCCCTTTTTCTCATTATATTTAGCATTCTGTGACAGCCCTGTGAGCAGAAAGTGTTTCTGCTGCTCATATCGCACAACGTTGGAAGTCTGAAAAAAAGACACTTTATCTTTAAATTAAAAGAAACTGAATGTGGAAAGAAGTATTTTCAGCAGTTTGGGTGCTCCAGAAGAAATCAAAACTAGTTTAGTTTTTGTTTTCTGTGTTTCTCTAAGTTGAAAAGGGAAAAGAATCAGTTCTCCACTAACTCGGCGGATCATTTGCATTTCTCTTTCAGGTGTTATGGGCGAATACGAGCCAAAGATTGAAGTTCAGTTTCCAGAAGTTGTTCACGTTGCCAAAGGATCCACTGTAAAGCTGGAATGCTTCGCTCTTGGAAAGTAAGCAAAGTACACACTGAGCGAGCTCAGCATCATTTAAAGGCAGAATGTTAACAATAGCACTTCTGTGTTGCAGAAACTTTGACTATATCCCTGTGTGTTTTAAGCTAGGCTATGAAACCGGGTTAACAGGGTGGTCATTCTGTGGTATTAGGGAATTCACTAAGGATATGTTTTTACCACAGTGTGTTGAATCAAACTAGTTAAAAAGAGTTAGAATAAAACCAGTAAAATTACATGAGGTCAGACACATTTAACAGCTGAAAGAAACTTCAATGAATCTATCAAATTGCAGACAATTTTGTAAATAAATGTGTTAAACTAAAATTGCCAAAATCCAATTTTTAACATCATTTTTGCTCATCTAGTTTCTCCTCCCATGTTACAACTGATTTGTAATTACTCATAAAAACATTACTCAAATCTGAATAAACTTTTTATTCTATTCTAACAAGATGGAAAACAAAAACCTTCTCCCTCATAACCACAGCTAAGACGTGTCTTTCACAAGAAGTGACTGCTTCCGGGGAAAAGGCTCATCTTGCTACCAAGTTCAACTTTAATATTAGACTGTGGCTGAATTAGTTAGAAGATTGTGTGAAATGAGGTTCTGTGTGAGATTCTGTGAAGATATTGACCGTGATAGTTATATTATTTGTAATAGAAATATTAGCTTGTTGGAAATTAAATACATCACTGGAGTAATGGAAGCTAACATGCTAGCCAGTCATTCACCATCTGTTTTAGCTAATTTTAGCTAACTTGAATATCCTCAAAATGGATATGTGGGACACAAACCATGTCAGCAGATGTTCATATGCTGCCACATGGCTGGGCAAAGTCCATTAACAAAACCATAAGGTTCTGATTACACACCACCTGACGCCATACATTTAGCTTCAGTCTAGCCTCGTCTTGATCTTGGTGACGACTTGTTGCTTAGCCTAGCATTAGCAGTTTTTCTTTCTATTCTGATAGCGTTTTTCAGTGAGGTTCTAGTTACTCATGTGTGGACAAGTTCTCCTTTTTTATAAAATTTTCACTTGGGTTTTGATATAAAACTGAATTTCTAGGCTGCAGTATCTTTAAAATCTCATGTATATGAACATTTCATACTTGTCACTCATTTTCTAGCTAGCTGAAGCTAAAATTATTTCTGTCAAGTAAATTTACTTTAAAAAAGTATCAACAGTGTTTTTCACACATCAGTTACATCCCATCCACCAATGAGATGGAATATAACTGTTGAAACCCATTGCAGGGGATTGATGGGATGATTCTGAATAGTTGAACTAGTTGTCACAGTCTATTATAATATCATATAATTCCAATAAATATCAGGATTCAGATATTTAAAGGTTTTAGTTTTAGGGTTCCTAAAACAGGAACAAATGAGAGTCCAGTGATCTATGATATTTTTAGGCAGTAACGTAAATTGACTTAAATCATGCTTGAGGTTTGACCATTTTTATGACCATTTACTTTTATAACAGTTCAAAAATGTTAAACTAAAAGCTAAGCTGAGATGTGATGATTTAAGTAAGGTAGATGGGTACAGAATGGTGTGATTACTACTGCGGAGTTACAAGTTAGTAAAGGAGGGATTTTAACTGTAGTTTTGGCTCAGAGTAACTGTCTGATGTGAAACTAGAGCGATGTAGCAAACAAAGGTTTTGAGTTAATTGTGTTTTATTGTTACACTCTACTGTCCTGTTAGGTATTTACTCAGACCAGATCGGAAACAATTCCCAAGTTTTCTTCTCAGTTCTTGGTTCACACAGGAAGCTAGACGGAGGGTTTCGCCCCATCTTCCACCTTCATTCCACATTTAAATAATAAACAGTTTTGGTGTAAACAACAGGCTTTGGGCAGGTGGCATAAAGATTTATAAAATTGTATTTGCACCGAGGCGGTCCACCGTGTTTTTTTATTAAAGATGTTAATTTGAGTATTGGGGCAATTGGGCAATTATGTCACTGGAAGACATTGCTGACAATATGAAACCCACAACTATAGAATCTTAAAAACAACAAATCAAAAAAATACAATTAAAATAAATATCAATATTTTGCACTTCTGTTAAATCCAAATGAACTCATCAGTTAGTGGATTTGAAAACATAATGTGATGCTGTACACATTTAGAACCGGCCCATCACATAAATCAGCTAAGAGACTATCAATGCTGTTAAATTTGGTTTAATGGTTTCAACCATCCATGCCGAGGTAAACTCCAGACAACAAGCAGCGGCAGCATAGAGGCCAACCTGTAGAGCCGCCAGCCGTGTGATTGGTCCGCACTCCATGTTCAGTGCATCAGCTTTAAAAACTATAAACTCATCTTTCTCTCAGGAATAATTCTGCCCTTCCAATCAAATATGCACTGCAGCAGAGATGCTTGCAGTCCTGATTATTTAAAAGAAACAACGTTTTTTTTTTTTTTTTAAACAACAAAAACAAACAACGCTCAGCCTGGCGGAGGGGCAAGTAAAGCGTCCACCAGACTTATGATACACTGAGAGAAACCCTGCTATTATGATGAGTGGAGGGTTGCATTGCTCAACATTAATAGAATCTCATTTGGTCTCTTCTCCAATTGTCAGACATTTAGCTTCATCTTCCAGAACTAAATTTTAATTTACAATAAATTAAAGTATTATATTTATTCCTTTACCTTTTTAACAGAAGGTCACTTCATATTTTCTGAAGTCTCTCTGTTATACGTTCCTTATTGTTCCTTATATGTGCAGTAATACCTTTTATAAATGCTAACTGACACTTCTGCATAGACCACAGTTCCCCTTGCAGAGGATTCAAGTCCTCGATAATTGGAAATGGCAATCAATCTGATTGGTCAAATGGTGGGTCCAAACATCTCCTGTTGTTTTTTCTCCAAACTGGACTCTAGGCTGGCATTATAAATTATGTTTCATGTTAAGGTCATTAGATGGAGAAAGAAAAACATGGAGAGGAAGCCTGGCATTTCAGCGGCTTTCTTCCATGAACAGGAAGCCGACCTTTAGTGTTGGATCTGAATTGCAGACTTTAACACAGAAAGCTATATTTAGATCAGTGAGGATGTTGAAAAGTCCAAACTGCATTATGCAAGCTCTTTTAGGGAAGTCATTAAATTTGAATAAGTGAGGGACAGAAACTAATCCTGATATTAATTGGGTTAAACATTTTTACAACTCAGATTGCACTTTAAAAGCTTTTCCATTTCCATTAAAAGTACAAATTGTTCATTAAACATTTTTACTGCTGGTTTTATCTGTTGACCCTAAAACACATCAACCCCTTATTTTCCAGCCCTGCACCCTCCATCAGCTGGAGGAGAGTGGACGGCGTACCGTTCCCCAGGAAGGTGGACATGAGGAAGGCCAGCGGCGTCCTGGAAATCCCGTACTTCCAACAGGAGGACGCCGGCACGTACGAGTGCATGGCCGAGAACTCCCGGGGGATGAACACGGTGAAAGGAAAGCTCTCTTTCTACGGTAGGTGACCCGCCGCACATGAATATTTGACCACAATGGAGGTACGTCTTGTCAGACCGACTCAGACTGAAAAAAAAAAACAGACATGACTCTTCTTACAAAGCAGGCGGCGGAGATCGGCGGCAGATTGTTTGGCACACATGAGCAAAGAGGCCGGTTTTAACGGCACATCAAAATGATTAAAGCCTGTCAGCCATGATGCCTCTAATATTTTGATCCAGATTAAAGGAGTGATGCGGATGAGGCTGAGCCCTTGGATGTGACCTTGTTGGTGAGCTTCTCATTGGGTTCCACCAGATGGCACCGTGATTGACGTCCAACTTGACTGAAGATCACAGCTGTTAAATGTACTATACATAGAGTAGGGCCCCATATGTCAGGGACATAATCTGCATAGCAGTAACATCTGGACGAGCAGGAAGAGGATTTGCCATTGTTGCTAGTGATCCCCCAACTGGAGTCACCGCTACGCAGGTTAGCTTTAGGAAGTCGGCATCGGCACACACCAACGATTGTAAAGAGCAAAAATGAAACAAGAAACAATAATCACAATCAGAAAGTGATAAACAAGGTAACCTTGGTTGAGAAATATGTCTATATTTAACAGAAAGAAAACACTGAAGTGAGATCCAGCAGAACTCCCGAATGTTTTTTCAATCAACAAGCACCTGGATCAATCCCTAAAAATGATCAAACCAGCAGCAGAATAAGAAAAACATGCCTGGGTGTTTGTTGTGAGAAAAAATTCAGCAAGAAAATTGTAATAATTTATGCTTCTTTACTAAAAGTAAGGAAGGGTTGAAGGGCAAGTGGAGGCATAGAGAAGTGGCCTCTGGCTTGAAAAGAATAATAATACAGCATTTTAATCAAGTTATTGTAACTTACACAAGATTATCTATTTTTTTCAATATTTCACACCATTTATGAATCACTAAGATGAATCGTCATTGCCTTGTTCTGTCTGTTAGCAACGTCAGGCAAAATTAATGAGCAACTATCCCCAAAATGGAAGTCCCCTCAACAGAGTACAATACAGATCGATTTGATGGTGTCCATATTTTTGTTACATATTCAAGCAATGCTGAAAAGTAGTTTATATTTTAATGTGTGTTTAGGTAGTTGTTTTGTGTGTGTGCGTGTGTGTGTGTGTGTGTGTCAATATTTCTGAAGCTATTGGAAAGCCTTTTTAGTTCATCTTAAGTGGTGCCATGTTTGTTAGGAAAGTTCATTTAAAAGTCGAGCGTCAGAGTTAAGTATGCCAATGCTGAACAGCTTTTGGTGGAGGGAGTGTGATGCTGTGGGACGACATATAGCCTTGTCATTATGGTAATCTCAAAGCAGAAAGATATGGCGATAAATAGGCTGCAAAATTGAAGACATGAGATAATTGGTCTTACCTTTATCTATGTCTGCCAAAATGTGTATTTTAATTTATGTGGTATTCAACAACACTAATGGAAAATAGCCGTTTGGCTCATGGTTGGGTTGTAACAGTGTGGGAATTTTGCACTATGATTGTTATGTCCTAATTTAATCCCTTCAGCTTCAGCATAAATGTTTGTGTCAACATTATTGCTTTTTTTATCTCAGTAGTGGCAGACTTAGTAATATATCGGATCGTTTCACTTAGACAAGTGCGTATACAGTATATACTATATATATATATATATGCTCAAACCTTAGACAAGTGCGTATACAGTATATACTATATATATATATATATGCTCAAACCTTAGACAAGTGCGTATACAGTATATACTATATATACTGTATACGCACTTGTCTAAGGTTTGAATCTGAAAGCAAAGCATTATATTATTTTGGTGCTGCTGAGTACAAACCAGCTATCAACTACAATCCAGCTAAAAGCTAACATATTTAGCATTAGCTGCTAGAAAGGTAATAGCTACTAGGAAACTGGTAGCCTAAAAAACTAGTAGCTACAAGGAAACTAACTAAAAGTTAGGAAGCTAACTTTTAGCAGCTAGTTGCTGCTAAAAGTTAGCAGTTGCTATTTGCTATTTAATACCTTGTAAATTTAGCTGTACTGTGTACTTTTTAAACTGCAAATGGAAGTCTGTGAATCTTTTATGTCCTCGGTACACTCAGTAGGAAAACAAAGCAGCAGCTACTGGTTTCAAGTAAAGAAAAGAAACTTGCATTTTAGTAGCTGCAAGGAAGCTAACATATACTAAAAAGCTAGAAAGTTATTACCTGCTTCCTTTTTTCTTTCCTTCTGAGTTTACTAAGGATAGAAAATATCTTCAAAAAGTCTTTGATGGGTAGTTTTGAAACTCCAAAGTTCAGCTATATTATGCTTTGGTGCTCTTTGTTAATTGGAGTACTTTTCCTTTACTTGTAGAGGGATTTGCAAACAAAATCCCAATGTTTTTCAAACTGCTGTTCTACAATTTCTATACTAGCTACATCTCAGCTCATTGGGGAGATTTGATGCTCCCCAGTGAGCATCCGTGAAATCTCATGGTGATTTTCCTGATGAGGAAACTGGACTTGTTGGTTGTAATAAATACCAGTGATTATTTCATGAGAACACACCCTCAAATAAACTTGTTTTACTCTACTTAACGTTTTGTTATTCCTGACTGTACAGGCCTGTATGAGGCTCCTGAAGTTTATACTAAACTATTTCTAATCATAGACAATACATTACTAAATGAGGAAGGCAGTTACCTTTTCAAATAGGGCTAGGGTGTTTTTTTTTCCTTAATAAATCATTTATAGACACAATTATGTGACTACTCTGGTTATATCTCTGCCCGAAATCTATAAGGGAAAGAAGTTTGTCATATACTTCTCTTACTATCAGTACCTCTAAAGATGAAGGAGAGATGCATGTCTGATGTTCCACTTTTTAATACATGCACCAAAATATTTCCATAGACCTGACTTTTTACAAGCTAAACTGAAATCAATGTGTACTGTACATGCTGTGTATCTTCACTACATTATAAAAACCATGTAAACCCAAATATATTTTTTCTTTATAATAAAATATGTTTATTTTGTAGCTGTCAGTTGCTGTAGAGTTGTGAAAATGTTTTTAGGTTTTTCTGACCTTAAGCCATTGAAACGTGACAGATGAAAGATCTCTTGCAACTCTTTGTGATCATCAGTCAAGAAGAAAGGAATATAACATGCTGTGTCAGCTATCACAAAGTATGTCAATTGGGACATTCCTCAATTTGTCGTTATGTACCTCAGCCGGGATTCTGCCAGCTTCTGCCTTACTAATCCCCCTGAGCCGACTCTTCTCTCATTTCAGATGTCTTTTGTCAGGCCCTGCCTCTCTCTTCCCTGCAGCCAGGTGATAAAAATCTTACTTTGAACTGCTTTTGAATTAAGCCTTTGAGACATTTGTTAGTAGTGTATGCCAGCGGGATGATCGATAGTGGTGTATCTTGTACACCAAAGCATGCTGGAGCACAGAGAGCATTAGTTTGTGTAAAACAGGAAGAAATGTAGATATTATTTTGAGGTCCTGCTGTGCTTATCGGTCAAACATGGATATCTGTACCTTGATGTCACTGCTCATGTTGCAAGAAATAAAGCCTCATAGACTTTACACCCTATGTTAAGGAACTGAAGCTAAAACTCATTAACTGATGATGGACAATGAGAAAATTAAATGGTGCAAAGTCCCTTGCAAAAATATTTACGCCCCATACACGTTTAATCTGGTTGGACAGCGGGGGAAGCAGGGTTTGTTGTCCCATCAGACCATCAGTTCCCAAAACCACACAAAATTTGTTAAAACTGCACACAAGGTCAAGGTCAGGGTTAGAAGCTTGTTGGATCTAATTGACCCCGTCTCTTAAGACTACGGGACGGTAGAATATTGTTCACCACTAAGTAAAGGTTGAAGACAAAAAGTGATCGTCTACTTGCTTGTTTGCGTTGATGTAACTCAGATGGCTTCCTGGTTGCATTTGCATTGGTGTATTTGCAGGCTTCCTGTTGCATAATCTCACAGTGATTTCCTTAATGAGGCAAATTCCCATCTTTCTTCTGCGTTAGGCTCTTGACGTCTGGCCTGATTGCATGCAGGCTTGGCCTCTTACAGGCTGAGATGGACTGCCTGCCTTCATTTGGTGAGCGCTGACTGAGATTCGATATGTGCACAGCAGGTGAGGGATGGAGTGAGGCACCCTGACAGTACAGGTTGAAATAGCAACAACGGAAAAGCAGTCCTGAAAGATGCAGAAAGTGAGATGGCCCATCTGGCATTCCTTGATATAGAGGTGTGGTAATATGCAATATGGATGTTATTGAGAACCCTACAAAACATCTGGTTCTCAAACCTTGTCAGAGATTGATAAAAGGACGCCATAAAAGCTGTCTGTATTTTCTTATCATTGACAAAAAAAAAATCATTTAGCTACAGTAAAGGTTGAAGTTGAGCTCGTACAACAAAAACCTCTTCTCTGCAGCAGAATAAATAAAAGAATCCCCTATTGGCCCCTACCTGTAAAAGAAAACAGTTTCACTATTTGGACTGACAGCTAAGGCGTAGCCTCCATGCAAGTCAAATGTCAACACTTCAACTGACCTTGTAGAGCCTCCTCATCTGCTAGAGGGTTCTCAGAGACCTGCAGCAAAATACTAACAGTTCCTTGAAGCAGAATGAATTTTGATGCTGAATCTGTGCCTGACTCCTGCATATAGCACAGTGAAAAAGTGAATAAAGGTAAGGTTATTTTATTTATATAGCACATTTTCAGCAACCAGACACTACAAAGTGCTTTACGTGAATTAAAAGGAAATACAAACAAAATAACAAACCAAAGGAAAGAGCAAAAGAAGAAAAAGAAGAGAATCTAATAATATTGATCCAAAGTATTTAAACTAGATACGTATATTCAGAGTTGCTAGACAAGTATAAGTAAGTATCCTCTGGTCTTATTCCTTTTCTGAGTTGGAAGAATAGGAGTCTTAAAAAGTAGTTGCTAAGGTAGTTTTTGCCAATTTAATCTCGCTGGAAAAACAGGAAGTTTGGGTCCTTTCCAGTGTGGAAAACATGCATTTCAATGTTAATTCACTATCCAAATGGGAGGGGGGCCCTAACCTAAACTCAGTTCACACCTTAGTCTTAGACCTAACCCCCAACTTAAAACAACACTTCTTCTTATGTGGCTTTGGCCTCATAAAGAAGTCAGTCCCCACAATTTAGTCTGTGTTGTTAGTCCTTACAGTGTATCAAATACAAAGTCACATACACACACACGCCATCTATACTTCCATGTTAAAGCTGTTAAGCTATACTGACAGATATACGTATAGAGTCAGTGGATTTCTCTCTATGTTTTTCTGCTTCACCCAAAGGCAATATATCGTATAGTGGGAGCTAATTAGTGTAGGCTGTTAGTGAAAAGGCTTGACAAAGGTCAGTCCTTGAGAGTGGCATTAGGTGAGGTCTGTGAAATGGAAAAGTGCATTCGGCTTTTCATTTAATCCTGCCAAAAGCCTTCTGTGATATAGGGTGATAAAGCCTTGACCTGAACATCAAGAAGAATGTTGAAAGTAGAACACAAGAGCTTTACAAATCTAGGTTTATGTACCTTTGTTTCGGTTGAATCATTAACTAGCCTTGGGTTACCTGCATGATACAGGAAGAATCAATTCTCCTCCTGTATAATTATACTATCATTTATTCAGATTCTATCGAACTGAGGAGTTTTATGGCACTAGGAACCGCCCTAATGTATATGGAGCCAGTATTTTTCACTTTCATTCAGGTGTAGCCACTCTTGGAAAATAAAAGATATTCTGGAGGAAAAAATAACAACATTAAAGTAATAAATAAAGACTTAAAGAAAAATAGTAAAAACTGTTGTTTTCTTAGACTTACAGAAGTGTTCACAATTCTTCTTCCTTTTCTTTCTGGTTTCAGTTTGTACATTCAACCTCACTTGTCCACTCATGTATACCTTTAAAAAAAACTTTTGACACTGGTGGCCTTTATTCATCAGTATCTAAACAGGAATTAGAGTAGAGAAAGGGAAAAACATGCAGTAAATAGCATAGGTTGGGGAACTGAACCCAGAACAGCTACTATGAGGACTGCAGCCTCAACATGTGGTGTGCCTGTACTGCTATGGATCCACCAGACACTCAATAATGGATTTGTATGTTTCCATTATCCAACTTTATGTAATATTTTGATTGTTGTTTTTTTGTATTATGTACAACAGCTTTAAATACATTTGTTTTGTATGTATTGACACAAGCTTCCACATAATAAGTCAAATATTAATGAGTCTATTATATAAAATGTCATGAACTCATTCTAAATCAACACTGTCAATAGTTATTTTCTTGTTTATTATGGTTTCCAAATATCATAAATGTAGTTTTATCTAAATTTTATGACAATTTATTGTTTTTGAACCAATGTTTGAATTTTTTTTATTTTTGTAGTGACCATTATTTATTTTGTTGGTTGACTTAGTTTTTTTTTTTTTTTTTTTTTTTTTTTGGTTAGTCAGTTGATAGATGTGTTGCTGAGGAATTCTTGGTTAGTTGGCCGATTTGATTTGTTGGTTGATTGTATGGACGGTTGGTTGGTTGGCTGACTTGCTGGCTGCTTGGTTAGTTATTTGGTTGGTTGCTTTGTTGAATGGTTGGTAAGTTAGTGGCCTTGTTGGTTGACTGATTCATTTTTGATTTTATGGCTGCTTGTATTGTTGACTGGTTGGTTAGTCAGTTTATTGGTTTGATAGTGGACTGGTTGATTGCTTGGTTTGGTGGGTGGCTGATTAGCTATTTGGGTATTCTGTTGTCTGTCTGGATATTTGGTTAGTTGGGTGGTTACCTGATTGGTTGTTTGTGATGAACCTGGTTGGTTCATCACAAACCTGATTGGTTAGATAGATGGATGGTTGATGGATTGATTAGTTGGATGGTTGATGGATGCAACCATGGTTGGTTGATTTAAGAAAAAACAGCAGGATGTCAGGGGTATTTGTCAATTTCTGAAAACTGCCCATGGTTCAACTGAATAAACTGGTCTTGTACTAAATTTTAGAAGAAAGTTGCCTTGGTCATATACCGGTAGTTCAAATTTGACTTTTTACTTCCATTTATTTTTATCACTTGTATGTTAATTGTTGAACAACTTTTTCAAAGCAGTAATAACGTTTACTTTGCTTTTCCATGTTTCCAGCTCCACCTCATCTCATCGAGAAGCCCCAAGACGTCCAAAAGTTCATCGATGACTCGCTGGTGTGGGAGTGCAAAGCCACAGGGAAACCGAAACCCTCGTACAGATGGATGAAGAACGGAGAAAACCTGGAATCTACAGAGGTAAAGTCTGCCAAATGTCTCCAAGCTGATAAAGTTCTAAACTTTGGGCACACCGACACGTTTTTACAAATTTCACTCTCAATCTTAGTAGCAAATGAAGAATACCAAACATTCATACTAAGCACACCTTTCTCTGCATTAATTATAGTCATCCACAAAAAAGCATTTATTTCAAAGGTTTTTAACCATGCCCCATTGTGTTGCGTAGATCAAAGAAACAGGCCAAGTGTTTAAAAGCACCGTGATGTAGAAGCTACACTAATCATCTGCTAAATCTCTTCTTACCAACCTCAGTTATTAATTCTGTGCCACCGCAGATGAAAAGCAAGATTTTTTTTTTTTCAGACTCAAGACTTAATTCATTCCTTTGTGCTTCCTGCCCCCACAAGAAATTCTCCATCTCATCCTGGCATATGAAAAAGTGTGATTTTTTTATTATTTATATTAGATTATTACATTTGATGTTTTTTTCCCTTTTTTCTGAGTACCTTTAAGCTGACTGATTGGACACTGCGGCACAGCTTGCTTTTGATAAATAAACTGCCAATATGTTAATTTGCTTCATTATGCAAAGACGGTGACAAACACACCGGAGGACACAGATCAGTGCTTGAGTGTTGTACATGAGGTAGGAATGAACCCGGGTCTGTCACCATGTAACCCGAGGCAGCGCTCCACTCAGCGCAGCCTCTTTCACATAAAATCAGATTTAGTTTACTGTCAGGGGAGCACAATCAACAGTCTGTTTTGCCAACAGCAATGTGTTTTATCAACACCTTTTTATGGTGGTGCAAAAAAAATAAAATCTGCCTCTTGTTTCTTATAAGGTAGTTTCTTAAAAAGATTTAATATTCTATTACATTTGATGAGATTTATTTTCTTATCTTTATGTGGATGTACTTAGGAATTTATGATGGGATAAATAAATCCAAACGGTAGCGCTCGGAGTAAATGGCTAACCCAGTCGCCTGTCTGCGGATGAGGCAGTGCTGGAGTGTGATTAAAGGTTACATCGACTGCCCCGACGTTTGTGCAGCACATTCCTCCTTAACATAGACATAATAAATGGATATATTCAGAAAGCATGGGTGAATGGATTAATCAGCGAAGGTGCTGCATTGTTTGAAATGCCACCATTAACCACTGCTGCTTAATGAGTGGAAGAGGGAAAGGTCAGTAGTGTGAGGAGCAGTGGTGGGGCGGCACTGGTTGTTAGTTATTACTGGGAATTGATTGAGGTCTTTTTTGAGTTGCTTCTTCACTGGACTGTATTTCTGCTGACAGTCTTCTGCCTGGGAAGAAGCAGCCGCCCTGTAAGAGGGAACGAGCGGCCATCTTGATTGTTGTCCTGAATATGCTGTATTTGTGTTAAGGTACAAGACACTCTAGGGAGGCAAAGCAAGCCTTGTGACTGCGCAGACAAAACATGCTTTCATATTTACACAATTGTTTAGCCCAGCTGAACCACAGAATTGGTCTCAGAGATGTGGAACTTTGACTACACTTTCATAGGGGGCAGTAATGGGGTAGTATATACAATCTTTAAAACAGAGAAAAAGAAAGAATAAATCAAATGTATTCTTGTTTTCCCTTAAAAACAATGTAACTGTCAAAGTACTTATAATACATTGATACCTATAGAGTGCTCCTATCTCAGTCTGCACGCACAGAGAGTCCCAGACTTGAACTCCCCAAAATGTTTTTCATTTTCTTCCTTCTTTCGTTCTCTTAGAAAATACTAAAAGGTCTCTGCGCTTTGTTTTTTTTAAGTTCACCACTGGCTGATCTTTACTGTCATTTTCTGACAGTAAATGCGTTGTCACCGGGTGCCTTTCATTTAAAGCTGCAGTATGTAACTTTCATAAAAATATCTTTACATATTTGTTGAAATTGTCACCGTGTGGTGACAGCATAGTATGAGAAAGAAAAAATGTGAAAAAATTTAGTTGCTTCCTTCCCCCAGTGCTAACTAGAAGTAACCAATGAGAGCCAGGAGGCGGGTGTTAGTGCTGAAAATCATGCCCGTGTGCATGCCACTCAGCCCCTCACCACCCAACTCTCATTGCTCTCTGCTACAGTATAGCTTCCCTCCATCAGCACAGCCTGTAGTGAATGCAAATTTAGCTGCAAGTATATGAAAATGATTGACAGTGCTAAGACCCTCCTCCTGGCTCTGATTGGTTGTTTTCGGTCAGGAGCGTAGCATTTCTTGAGATCGATCTTTTCACAGATGATCTGTCTCATTTTATACTGTCATGACATGGTGACAGTTTTAACAAATATGTCAAATATGCAGCTTTAAGGGGGTGAGGGGGGAGCGTGAGTATCTTTTCAAAACTGGGTTTCTTGGGACGCCTTATGCTGCTGGTGTGGGCTGCCCTTTATACAGCCTGGCCTACACAGTGTTCACAGTCTCTGGAAGCAATTGATATGAAAATGGAAATCAGCGTATTACAGCATAATGTGAGGAGTTTATCACAAATATGAGGCAGCTGTAGAATGTGATTGACCTGGGGTCCTGGAAGATGACGATGAACCAATGTGCTGATAATGGCGACTAATGGATCCACATGGTATCATCTGTGTTTTTTATCATTGCTGTTTTGAATGAGTGACTAACTGACTACATCATTGCTGCACTGATGATACCACCATCGATCCCATGCAAGTGGAGTCATTCACATAACCATTACGCTCCCTAATTATGCTGAAGTTGGAGCGTTCCTCCTGCAGGCTAAAGGCTGTAATACACCCGGCTCAGGAGACGACATACGACACAGACTGTGATCAGTATTTACAGCGAAACCAAACATCCACACATCACAAACTATACTGTGAACAATCTTTAATCAGAATAGATACTTCAGGCCAGGTGTGACTTTTCAATATACAGTCATATTAAAAAATTTGAATATGTGTCCCCTAATCTATTTAATTTGTTTCACTTTGTGAATAAAGTTGCTGACATCAATTTAATTTGTTAATATATAAACTTTATTTGTAAATAAATTTACAAAGTTAATTTATTTATAGTTAATAACTTTGAATATTGTTCAATAGTATAGCATAGATCATGGCATGAGCTGTTGAGCTGTCTGTGGGGATGCTTTTATTGAATTAACCATCACCAACAATTAACAATTTTCAGACAAATTAATTTCTTTGTTTATTTTTCCCTCTTCTTTTTTCTCAGCTTTTGAGCGAGAATGCTTCCGTTTCCAGTCTGGGGATCCAGTCGCCATGGTGGTTCTTTTTATGACCCACCGGGTGAAAAACTAATGCTTAGTCTGAATGTTCCTTTTCTTCTGGCCGTTTCCGTTTGAAGGACTTCAATCTCTTGATTTATTGTCAATGGCTTCAGGATTAGGATGGCTTTGCAATTAAAAGAAAACTCTTCAGTGAAAGATGATTTAGTTCATTCAGAGGACGGATGACATACTGTAGTGAACTACTTGAACAGGAGGTTTCCCTTATAGACATCTGAAGTAAAAGATTCCGATTTTAGGTAGTGAGTAATCCCATTAAAGTCAGGTTGACTGCTGTAGTTAAGGGCAGATGG
This sequence comes from Xiphophorus maculatus, assembly GCF_002775205.1. Taxonomy (NCBI): domain Eukaryota; kingdom Metazoa; phylum Chordata; class Actinopteri; order Cyprinodontiformes; family Poeciliidae; genus Xiphophorus; species Xiphophorus maculatus. The sequence continues at coordinate 1,869,608 of NC_036462.1, forward strand.
TTAAAATTCCCTAATTTGCTTGTTAATTGAGGCTGTATCAAAGTAAGTAGGCTCAGTTTAAAGGTTTTGTTCCTCTCACTGCAAGCCACCTGGGAACTTTGTTCACGTCTGCTGCTGTGCTTGCTTTTCAGTCGAGTGCTTATGGTAAATTAATCAAAGATCTTTGGAAACAATAAGCAGATTTATCTTGCAGTTCTGCTCTGGTGAATAATAATACTGTGCAGCTCTGTAGTGGCATTTTCCTTTTCTTGTGTTTTGAAGATTAAACTCCGGAGATTAAGATTCATTTCGATTGATTCAGTTGTTGCTTTCTGTTACTTTTACATCTTCATATTTAAGGAAGGCAGTGAAGAGACTTCAGTTTTCTCTTATACCCTTGGGTATTGCCTATCAATTTGAAAAAGAATACATGTTGATTTTTGCACTTATTTAGAAAGAGACTGTGAGAGAGAAGTTTTAGAAATTAAAGGGGAAGAATTATGTAAAATTAAATTTTTTGTGGATTGCACCACATTATATTGTTATTCCCTCATCAAAAACATACCTGGAGTGTTGACTTGATTCTTTTGTGCATGTTTGATTAATCTTTTAATATCCATGACAACCATTCAGCTGTGCAAAAACGCCTGGTTGGACCTAGTGCTGGCTTTGAGGATGCAGCTCCTCCTTAGAGTTACAGTTTCCAAGTTTCCACCTCACAGAGCAGCACCCCCCACACACACACACTCAGCTCCGTCAGGCTAGCCAGCAGCAATTAGCAAACACCTGGTGGAACTGCTGAGGTCATTATAGGAGCTACTGCTCAGTACAATGCTGATAAAAAAAAATTTTATTAAAGGGACTTCAATCCCTCTTCCTTAAAAAAGGAGCCATGTTGTGACGACTTCCTGAAGGCAGAGTTACAGAACGAGCAGGAGTTTTTAAAGAGACAGAGGCCCAATTTCAAGGTGTTAAATAATTTTATCAAGTCATATTTAATATATATAGCATTTTCATAACTGCAATTAAGATTGTTACTAGATTGTGCCATAAAATGGCACTATGTGTCTGAAAAACCCTTTACATTATGTGATAAAAATGTCATCTTTTTATCTAGTGGTTTTGTGCCTAAGAAAAGAGAAATCTGCCACATATTCACTCTTATACTCTAAAAATGGGTCAAACATGGATTGTGGACTCTGCCATTAAAGGTCAAGAACAGTTTGTAACGAACATAAATAATGAGTAGATACCACTCAAACAGTCCAGCAGCAGTCAGATGCAATATTTTCATATATCAACACTACAAATTCATATACATAAATATATATGTAATTTAACATTGTGCACATTTTTTTATCAACCAATTCAGTTTAGTGTTCAGTTCACATGACATGGCCAATCACTTTTGCACTGCAGAAGGGGTGCAGATGGTCCCCCCAGGTCCCAGAGCCAAAAACTGCTGATTTTAGAGGAATGTCATGGCTAATTAATAGCAGCTGTAAATGGGAGTGCTCCCCTCCTGCACAGACTGATACCCGCCACCGTTTGCCTGGCTCGCCAGAAGGGATGCTCGCCCCTGCACATCCGGAGCTGCTGAGCGTTATGGAAATTTCCGGCACAACCTGCTCAAATGCAGGATTAGTTTGTGATCTCTCAGTGAGGACAGCCTCCGTTTTCATGTGACAGCGCCTTAATCCTCCCCTCCCTTTGTGACTGGAGTTCAAATGGGCTCTAATGACACTGAAGGTGAGTCGGAGGAAAACACGGGAGATGAAGGACATGGAAAGCCGAAACCTCACACAGCTGCAGAGACGGATGACAGGCCCTAAAACATTTACTGCTTGTATTTAGGAGGGATAGAAGAACTTGAGATAAGACCGACATTTTACTGAACTGAGCCAAAAAACAGATACAGCCAAATATTGGTATAATAACACAAGTTTGCCATCTCAAGGACAAATAAACTTCGCACTTGAACCTGAAGATATTTTAACGACCAAAAACAATAAGGAGAAAGGAGGTAAAAACCACACAAACCCACAACTTTACATAAAATAAATCATTAAGTATTTGTAAACAAAATTGCAGTTCAAAAAAAAATTTACCATCAAAATAGAAAATATTGAGCTCATTTTAGCCATTAGCTTAACCTGAGCTAATGATTCAGTGCGCTGCTTCTTAGCACAAATTAGTAGGATCAGCAAGATGCTAAGTTTATACTAACAGAACAACTAAATCTCTTACAATCTGGCATTGCAAGGAAGTTGATTTCTTACTGACAGGCGTTTATCTCAATAAGCAGAAAAAGAGTCTGTTGGAGATTCAATACTCAGCTGATCAAGTGATCCAGCCCAGTTTTTGGTTCATCGTGCTCTGCAGCCGTTAAACACATTTTAATTTGATGTCTCAACGATGAGCTTGATTTGCCCTGCAGGGGACTGAATCTGATAGTCCAAACAGATGAAGAGAAGCTCAGAGCATTACCAGGTACACATCACTTAGTATGTAAAGGGCATACCTACGGGATCTGCAAAGCAATTTTCCAATGTTATGATATTCCTTCCCCTCTTATCCCTTCCTTCTGCTGAAGGGGAAACAGGCCCTGTGGTACAGCAGGGTGTGTGTGTGTGTGGGGGGGGTGATATAAATAGGGCATGGTTTTATTTCTCTCTCATAAACATGTAGATTGATTAGGGTCATTTTCTGCTAGCCTGCTTCCATCCACCCAAGCCTTTCCCTCCATTAGTGATGAAAACCTAGATTTATTGCCACGTCTGTCACTTCTGTGCCATATTTCACATCCCCGCCGCGTGGCTGTTTTTATGTAGATGAGCTCTGGGGAAAAGGCATATTAAAGGTGTGTGTCTCTGTGTCCACAGGAGCGCGTACAGGTTGCCAATGGGATTCTGTCAATCAGTCGGCTAACCCTGTCCGACGCCGGAATGTACCAGTGTGTGGCTGGGAATAAGCACGGCGAGGTCTACTCCAACGCAGAGCTCCGAGTCATAGGTGAGGCTCAGCGTCTCTGCGGCCTAGAGAGACACAAGCTATGATATGGGGGACAACTGTGATGGCTACAGCTGTGTAATATACTGTATATATATATTTTAAATCTTATTGATTACATTTATTTTATGCAGACAGAACAAGCAACCAAATGAAAGTAGCTGCGTTTCCATTTCAAATGTCTTCGTCAATATGCTGCAGACCAAACCATCATCCTCCCACCACTTCCTGTCATCTCCTTCAGCGTTTTTGCCAGTAGTAACGTCCGGATGTTGATCATGACTCATGTGATGTGATGGAAAGTTTTTCCATTGCAATTTACATGCAGTTCACAATTTAGTTTTGCGAACTATATCTATTTTGATAAGACCAAAACAACCATCTCATCCTAGCTCAAAACGTATTGAAAAACGTGAGTCTGAGCAAATTTATTTTTGTAATTTCAATTTGTGCAATTTTATGGTTAATGGAAGTTAATGGAAGTGCAGTTAGTGTATGGCCATCCTGCTGCATAGAAAGTGTGATGGCATTATCAGAGATGCCATCAAACTTCCCTTGTCTGTATCTGCAGTTTGATTTGTCTCCCTCCCTGTACGCCATGCTATCAGAAGACTCCCCACCTTTCTGACCACTAATTGAAAAGCATTAATTATAAGATGAATGTGTTTGACTGACAGTGATGTACATCAGATTTGTTCAGCTGAGAAGTCTTGGCCCATCTGCCTTGTCAAGATTGTCAGTCTTCAATCTCAGCCTCTGTTTCTCCTTCAACGTATCACATCCGGATGATGTTCATGCAAAACTCTCTGGTCAAAGGAAAGAAGTGCTGGTGGTTTGAGACGGTAGCATAGCTACAAATCAGACTTAAAACAAAGCGGGAGAATCACATGCTGTCTGACAGAGAATGATACTAATAAACTAACATCAAACTCCACATCAAATGTCTGATTGCTAATTATGCAATCTCATCTCTTTGAATTATCCATGGTGGGAAATTCTGCTTCTTAATGAGCTCATTTTGAAGAAAAAAAAAACAGCCCGCAGTGCGACGTGTTTAATAGGAGATAAGAAGTCAGAGATAAATTAGACAAAAGAAAGTCTTCACAGAGATGGTTTAACAGACAATTGTTGCAATTCTCTTCTCTCAGCTGTTGCCCCGGATTTTTCTCACAATCAACTGAAGAGTCAGACGCTGGTGAAAGTGGGAGGAGACATCCTCATCGAGTGCAAGCCCAAGATGTCTCCTTGGGGCGTGATCTCATGGCGGAAGGACAGTGAACCCCTGCAGGGGAGCAGCAGGTAAAACATAGTTTCACGTGGTTTGGTTGCTTCTGTCTCTCTGCCAGAACTGCTGGAGATTTCCCTTTAGCAAGGTTGAGATTCTTGAAGTGCTCTGCTGGGTGTGTGGATCTGTGTTTGAACAAACTGAAGATGGCCTAACAGACAAACATGAAGCTGCTTAGGGTTGCAAGGTGGAAGGAAAGTATTTCTATGCATTCTGTTCAACCCCTCAAGATATTCTTGCAGAACCACTTTTCTCCACAATTACAGATACAACTCTCTCTAACATCAGTTCTCAGGTAACTCCACAGATTCTCAGTTGGATATAAATCTGAAATCTGTTGGTCTAACTCTTCACGATGCTTTGATTGAAACTGTTCTGTAGAGTTTGGCCGATTGTCTATCTTGACAGTTTTGAGTCTTTTGCTGCTTCTACCAGAATTTCCACCAGGAAGTGCCCATCTTGCTATCAGATACCATCAGTTTCTCCTGTCTCCTATAAAGAAAGGCATCCTCTGCAGGAAAATGTTGCTGCCACCATGTTTTACTGTGGGGATGATGAGCTTAGGGTGATGTTCAATGTTATTTTTTTGCTGTGACCCCTACATGCCTTATGGCTTCTTATGCCTTTGTTTCGCCACTTTCCAACTCTTCCATAAAAGTCTGATTGGTGTGGTGCACAGCTGATACTTGTCTAGTGAGCAGAGCAGTAGATCTGTGCAGCTCCTCCAGGTTCAAGGCATCCATACTTGGGGAATACATTGTGTGGAAGTCTGTGTGTAGTCAAAGTGGACTCAAAGTGGGCATCTGTCAGACACGTCTAAGCATAGGTACATTCTTACGGCCATGCACTCAGTATGGGAAACAGTGCTCACATCACCAACTGTTTTGTATGCGACACAGAGCTGATGAGGGCGAGGCGGCACAATCAAGCAGACTGCCACTTTGCAGCAATAACATTTGTGCGGTGGAGAAGAAACAGTGCTAGATGCCCAACTAACTAAACAATCTTGCATGTTTCCATTAGCATTGTGAGAATTGAAGGAATTTGCCATGAGAAATGTAGGAAATCAGTACTTTCAGCTATGAAATCTCAACCGTCTGTGGTTGAGATTTCATCCACTGACTATTCATCCACACTGCTTGAAGAATATATACAGTCTGTCTTTGTATGTATCAAAGGCCTCTTGACTTCTTTTCAGATTAGGCTCTCTCATACTCAGGTCTACTTCACACCATGGAGTTCTGTGTGTATTCAAGGCAGAATCAATGAGTACTCCAAGCAGATGTCTGCCAGACATGTCTGTGCATAGGTCAATCTTGATGACCATGTACTCTGTGTCACACAGTAAGCTTGTTCACAGTAACAGTGTTCACATCAAACTATTCAGTATGCCACACCGAGGGGATACGGGTATTAGTTGGAACCATCTTGAGGACAAAATGTAGGAAATCAGTTTACTCAACGATGAAATCTCAGCCATTCGTGGACAGTGAGAGCCTTAATGCTGTGCATGTCCAGTTGGTGAGTTTAGGTAGACCACCATATTTTGGTAGGTTTGGAGTTGTCTCATACTTTTCGTATGTTAGGATGTTGTGTTGAACAGTGGAGTGTGAGATGTTCAAGCATAATACATCCGCTGGTCTTCACAATGCTGCTTGTTCACGGCTTCCTCTAACAACAAAACTTTGAAATTCAGTCCCAATCTCTACCAATTAGGTCACTTCTGAATGTAATTATTTGCACTGTATTTTATTGAAGGATATCAAATGCAATCCATAGTTTATACTATTTATTGTTTTCTCCACTACCTGAAGACCCCAAATTTCTTTGTTTGAAACCATCCCAGTGCAGGCTGCAGGTCACAGCCTGAGAAGGATTTCATATTTACTTTCTTCTGAAAATGTAATCATGCCATCCTGACCCAAATAACTTAGTTTCTCAGTACTGCCTGGAAAACCTTCAATAAAAACTATAAAACAGAAGGAGGAAAAAGTCAGTAATGGTGGAGCCATAGTTGGAATGAATGTCTGGTAATGCAGCTGTTCATGGGTCACATAGCTGGTATAAAGGGAACAGTGTTACTAATACAGTGTATCACTTTCTACACACACTACACAGAACACCGTCAAATGTCACACTTGTAGACTAGTTGGACAAACTGTTACACACTCACCTGTACCACTGCAAAGTAGAAAAGCGCTGACCTGGAGTTGTACGACCACAATGAGGAACGCAGCGTTCCCTCTCAGTCTGGACCAGTTCGTTTTCTGTTGCACTCACAAAAGAGAAGCGATGTTCATCAGAGGTTACTGATGTGCAATCAATACAACAGTCCTGTTCTGACCTCCACTAGAACTTTTGTGTGTCTAGTTTGCTTGTTTTCTCCTTGCATGCACGAGTTTTCCCGACCAGACTGTAGCTGTAGCTTTTTACTGCTTTGGACGGGTATAGAAAACAAAGAGATAGAAATACAAAGTTTGTCAAATTAGCTATATAAGATGGAAGTTTTGCCAATAGAGAAGTTAATGTAGCAGAGTTATGAATGAGCTCTTTACTGGTATGATGCTGTAATTAAAACCAGACGTTTACATATGCTGAATAAAAAGACACATGTACCTTTTTTCTGTCTGAAGTTAAATCAGAGCTAAGTCTTGTTTTAGGTAAGTTAGAAAATAAGTTCTGTCTACTAAATACCATAATAATGAGGGAATAAGTGAGAGATTTATTTATTAATATCTTCAAAATCAGAAGTTTATAGGTGGTCTAATAAATTAAGCCAGTTACTTTCCTGTTTGCACAAGTTCTCTTACACGGACTCCACGTTACCTTCTCAGTAAACTGTTTTGTGTTTTATACAATTATTCTAGATCAGGGGTGGGTAATTCTGGTCCTCGAGGGTCGGTGTCCTGCAACTCTTAGCAACTCCCTGGTCCAACACACTTGAATCCAACAACTGAATCACCTCCTAAGTGCAGCCAGGTTCTCCAGAGTCCTGCTAATGACCTCATTATTTGATTCAGGTGTGTTGAAGTAGAGACGCATCTAAACGTTGCAGGAGACCGGCCCTCCAGGCCTGGAGTTGCCCACGCCTGGCCTGGGTCTTAAAATTCCAATATTCTGATGACAGAGATATGAATTACTTTGCTGGGTTATTTTGATAAAAGTTTCCAAACCAGGATTTGAAGGTAAGTCAGAGACATGGTGCAGGTGTTTTAAATTCATATACCCATGGTACATTTCAAAATGATTTAGTGAAATGTAACAAGATATATTATAAAATCAATACGAGGCTGAAATGCCAACGCAGCCAGGGAACAACAAAGCAATATTTTTTAACTGTCTCATCGCTACAGAAAAGCTGTGCACCAGTGGCCACCGTGTTGTTGCTTTAGCAAACGGAGTTCTTTAATAGGAATGCTTTTAAATTTGTAATATGACACCTTTCCTGAATTGCTGTGTAATGCTTAAACTTAACTTGGGGGTGTTTGCAAAGAGTCTAGCAGTGCATTTTGAAATGCAGGGAAATTCTTCATTCTATCTCCAGAGGGATTCCAAGGCACTCCTCACATGTGGTAGCAGCCGGCTGAGAGGAAGAGAACAGCGTGAGGCCTAACTGAGTAATGGATAATGGGATCCACTGTGTTTTATCAGCAGCTCTTTGGTGGGGGCCAAGCAGACCAGCTGCTGGGTCAATTCAAAGTGCTAATCAAGTAGTTTTCACCTCAGTGGGGAGGGTGGAGGCTCCAGAAATCAAATGAGTCCACTCCTGACATGCTGCCAAGCTTCAGAGGAGCAGAGGGCGATCCCACAGTCCGACCTTGCGTGACCTCGGCGATGTGATTGTCTGCTTCACGTAACGTTGGAGCGTGTCTGTCTGGGTGAAGTGTGAAGTCTGGCCCTGAAGCATCACTGCTGGCAGGGGGGGGGTCACCCAGTGGGTGTCAGCACCCGAGCGCGGCTTTGCTCCGACAGCAGGGCTGTGTGCTCAGCGTCTTGCCAAGGTTTTGCATATACACAAAGCAGTGTTGTTGCTTGTCAAACAAAAGTGGAAGGGGGATTTGCATAGTGGTTTTGCTCCTGGTGCCCTTCAGTTGCCCTGTGCCACTTCAATCACGCTGCACTCAGACCTTTTTGAATCTGTTGATTTGAGTTTATTGTTCAGAGGGATTTCAAATGTCTGGGGCTGGAGTGTTAAACAGCCGCCACGACGGAGTGATTAACCAATCAGAGTTGTTGGTAATGGTGCTTTGGTGGAATTTATTTTCATCAAATTCATCTGCGTCTTGCATTTGTTTGTCTTCTGTTAATATACTGTTGGGAAAGTCTTAAAAAGCTCAGAATTTATTATTATTCATAGCTGGATACTCAGAAAAAATGGAAAAATAGTTGTAATTCCACATCTATTTCCCTGTTATGTTGTTGTAACAGCATCCATCCATTTTCTAACGCTTACCCCTAATGGGGTCATGAAGGGTGGTCACCTGGGACACCAGTGCTACACAGAGACAAACAGGACAAACAACCATGCACACATACACATGCACATTTTGTTATTTTGTTAGTTTAGTTAACTATGATAACCTTGTCACATATATCAGGTGAACTAATCAATGGTTCTAAAATGATTTTATTCCATATTTCCCTAGACTTTTGAACCCAGTTATTTTGTATTATATTGCAGAAATCTGTCATTTTGCTTCAGTCATCTTAGTCCTGGATTCTTTAAAACCTTAGAAATGGCTTTGAAAGTCGTTCCAGATATGCAGATGATACAAACTTTGGTTTTCATCTGTTTTTGAATTTCTTTAGATTGAAGTATGATAGTTTCTTTTTAGTTTTTTTTAGAGCTTTCAGTCTACTTCATGTTGCCAGTCAAGTTCTAGTTAAGTGAGTTCAGGTCAGGCTGTGGCTGGGGAAATTACTCCAAAACTTATGATTATTGACAGTCATTTCCAGAGTTACCAATGGGAGAAATGATGACTTCTAATAAGACCAGCTTGGTTTTGGATGGGCTTGTTCCCCTGGTCAGTGAACTCATCATTTGAAAAATTGCTTTTTGAATTTTCTCAGGTCACCTCTATCTGATCTGGAGTATTTAAGTGTCACAAAAAAGAAGAAATTTTATCCATCCATTCAGTTTTTTGTCCTGGCTTTCAAAGTTTTAAAACAGGAAGGTGAATGAATACAATTTACATATTTGTAAACCTTCCTACCATGAAGTGTCATTAATTATGTACATTAGAAGTTTGTATGACTCTGCATGAGAGAGCAGTCACATTTTAAACAACATGTAATGATATTTTAAAACAAATATCAACTTTAGCATATTTTAACACCTACTTGATTTTCTGCTTTTATTTTGTTGGTTTTAACATCAGTTTGTAATTGGCTTGTTGCCCATTAAAAAATGATCTGAGTCTCAGACTACCTGCTAAATTAAAGAGAGAATCACAGCTTCACAATCACAACTCAACTCAACTCAGTCCACCCTGGTTCATATTGAAATGATTTCTATCCCAGAGGCTGTAGCCAGCCAGGAATTAGAAAAGCCGTTTATGTAGCTTGAAAACGCGTCAGCTCCTTTAAATGTGCTGATTGTGTCTTTCCTTGTCTCTCTTCCCTATTATCTGCTTCTGTGCTCATCCGCGACATATGCACACTCGTGCCACGCTGTTGTGCACATCACAAGGAAAAATGCTCAGCATCTGCTGCGGTAATCATTGGACCAATCTGCCTTTTAAACGCACTCTCAGTAAAATCTGTCATGGCTTTGGGCTCACTTTGCCGTTAAGTCATATCATGCTGTCTGAAATTGTGACATTACTTCTGCTCTTTGCATTTTGACTAATGGATGTGATTTACAAATTTTCTTGTTTTTGTGTCATGGCATAATTCTTGAAATGATGTGAGATGTTTGTGTTGCACAAGAGTTGAACCCTCATGAAATTCATCTGGTCAAAATGAGGTGTTCATGAACTGGTTCTGCTTGGTTCATCTGAGTTATTGAACTGCTTTGAAAGGGGCGGTATTATGCAAATTTGACCTGTTTGAGCTTTGCATCATGTTATAATGCTATAAAGTTATATATGTTATGCCATTTTATAGCACAATCAAGGAGAGCTATGTTAACTGCAGTTATATAAATGCTATATAAATATTAAATATGACTTAAATGAAAATTTACTTCCTAATTTAATACTTCTGTCTCTTTAAGAAAGTCCTGCTCTTTCTGAAACTTCGCCTTCAGGAAGTCATCCCAACATGGCTCCTCTATTAACCCTTTAATAGAGAAAACAAATTTACTAGTGTTTCTCTGAGAAGTAGATCGTATAATGAGCTCAGTAGATGTGCACTTCCACCAGGTGTTGCTAATTGCTGTTGGCTAGTCTGAAGGAGCTCAGTGGGGGGTTGCAGGAAGGGCTGCTCTGTGAGGCGGAAACTTGGAGACTGCAGGTCTGAGGAGGAGCTTTGCCTTGAAGGTGGAGGTAGATCCACTGAGGTGTTTTTCACAGCTGAATGGTTGCCATGGAGATTAAAGAATCAAGTCAACACTCCAGGTATGTCTTTGATGAGGGAATATTATAACTCATTGATGTAAATCTCAAAAAGTCAATTTTACATAATACTGCTCCGTTAAAATCCGCTCACAATGGTCTTAAAAAGTCTTCAGTTTGAGTTGGTGGAACCAGCAGAAGCCCTGAATGCTGTTCACAGCACTACGGACAGCTGCGATGCTATACGCCCATATAAACCTCCTCAGTTCCATTGATTTTGATGACCTTGTTGAGCTGCTTGTAGCACCTGTTCCAGATACTTTATCTATTTACTCAATAGCAGTATTTTAGAAGCAGACCTGCCTCCACATCTAGGAGATAAAGGGAGGCACAAAGTCAGGTTTCAACACACTTTGTTCTCTCGAAAAGGTAGATTGAGAGGTAGAGCGTTTGACTTCAGCCTCGGTTAGTTTTTGGTTTGTTAGCTGTTGTTTTTTCTTACCAGGAGCAGTGAATCATACACCACCAATCTGTTGTGCTGCAAATTCCCAGTTGAGTTTGGAAGACTCCCTGCCCACCCGCAGCCTCTCCCCCATGCTTCGCGCAGCTACTGCAAGCACAGCCCACCGTCCAGATGATTACGCTGCAAATGATGGAGCCAAATAAACATTTTTTTCTTACTCATTAGCTGTGTGCTATAAGCTTTGAATCGCGTTTCTGCACGTACTGTGTACGGCCCTGATGAAATAATTACGTTTGTGTGCATGAGCAGTTGCGTGCGTGCATGTCTGAGCCGGTCTGCACGGTTACACAACTGTGCAGAAAGGTGCAAAATCATTAGAGGTAGCTGTGAACCCCTTTTGTTGAAGATTAATTGCCTTAATTGCGTTAGCACTCCAGAGTGGCTCCAGCAGAAAGGGAACCTGTGTCACCAGCTGGATAATCCATCTTCATAGCAGCAGCCTCGTTTTTCTTTTTTTTTTGGTAGGACACCGGCAGAAGGAGGGTATGTCTTATCTACCCCAGACAACCCTGCAGGGACGAGGTTTAGATGACATCAGCTGGAACAAAGCAGCTGAGAGAGCAGAGCAGAGCAGAGCAGGTCTTGCTGATCAGGATGGGAGCGGGCCCTGCCAGCTACACACACCAGCCTGCAACAGCATTTGAATATGTCACTACTGAGGAGAAATGGAGTGTGTCAGGTTGCTCGCGGCAGGCGAGTTCAATCAGCTGTTGTTTCACAAGCTGCAGCGTTGAGTCTGCATTGCTGCCTCTCGCATTAAGCACAGGGACAAATACTCCATGTTTCTTTCCTAAGACAAACATCTGGGTTGGACCTTTGAGTCTGTTCATGTAGGCGTCATCCAAGTTTCACACCCCCAACACGGAAGGTAAAAGTACACTGCAAAACCACAAAATCTTATTTATGACCAATCCTGTCACAATAAGCAATTAATTAGTTAATCTTGTGATAAATTAATCTGATGTTTTGATGGGCAATTTATTTACAGTCTCTGATGTTTGTGGTTTTTATTTTCATTTTATTTATTGTTTTTGGTTGATGTGTTTTATTTTTATATATTTAAAATGTCTTCCTGTTCCATCGATACAAAACTAAAGTTTATTAGTCTTTCAGAAGGCAAACTTGCATCATCATTAAATTGGCTGGAAATTGTCTCAAAACAACAATAATATCATGTGTTGTGATAATTAATGTTACCATGACAAGCCTACTTACAACAAGGTATTTCTCCATATATGAAATAATCTGCCAGTGGAACTGGTACTTTTCCTATCTTAATCAATATTAAGGAATTATTTAAACAATCTCCTATTTCTTGCTGAAAAGCTACTTGAAAGTTAGTTTTGTCTTATTTCAAGTGAACTAAGATATGGGCACATCTTAGCAGCTCTACACAAACATGAAGATATTTTGCAATAGATTCTGAAATCAAGTCAAATAGTTCTGGGGAAGTTAATGCCAAAAATGATAATTTACCTTTTTTATATTCCGACTTTTTAAAAAATTGTTTATCTTGGTTTCACAAGTTTTTGAATTAATAAGTTTAGATGTGAGTTTTATCCTTGCTTGTTTCTGCTTTGAACTGTTGATCCATTTTGGTGCACATTTCACAGAATGAGCAGCAGCAGATTAATCAGTGAGCATGACAAATGTTGGTATCAGGATGTTCTCTGGCTCATATTGTTGCCTGGAGCAGTTTAAAAATCGTCAGCTACATTTGTTTGGTACTTCAGCTCATGTCTTTGAATGTTTAAAGCTAATAGGAAACCACGCAAGGAGCAACTAATTTGCTACATGCAATCTCAAAATAAGTGTTTCAGCTTCCCTAACCTTATTTTATGTTAAAAAAAAAACACATTAATATTTGTTTTTAACAAAATCTCAAGGTTTCGGCTCAGAAAAAGACCACGAGTCATTTCTCCTGCTGATGCTACACACATGCATTTGATTTGGTTGTATTTACCCAGAATCCCTTGCCCTTTGGTCAACTTCCTGCTTTAGGAGTGGTCTCTATTCACACATATGCTCCAGATTTCACTTGAACCAATCCAAGACCAGAGTTCTCTCTTTCGGTTTGCATCAGAGCTCAGTTGATCATTGAACTTCTGCAAACGATTCAGACTTTCTAAACAAAACTGGAGTTTAACTAAAGCAGCATAAACAGGGCTGGTGTGAATGCAGCCTGAGTGAGTATCAGGGGTGACTATGACTCTGTGGGTAGTTGTCTTGTGATCTGAAGGTTGTAGGTTTCAGTTCCAGCCTCCTGCCACATGTTGAATTGCCTGTGAGTCGGTGGTATTGGTTTATAAATGTGTGTGCAAATGTGAATGTCACTCACTTGATTGGGAAAGTGCTATAGTCCATTTATGCCAAAGGTATTTCTTTGAAATATGGGGATTTCAAATAAAATCTGGTGTCTTCTGATTGTAACCTGAAAACCAAAAATCTTTCAGGGGACAAAACGATTGTCAATCTTCTGCTGTGGCTGCTTTGGTCCCCCAGACTGAACCCCTGTGGGGGGGCGAGCTGAAGAGAACAGCCATTTACTCTATACATGAGTAAATGTTTAGAAGCCCATCTGCTCAGAAAGCTGCACTCCAGAAAGAATCAGTGTCAAGAGAACACCAACGCTGCTGAAGAGGCGTAAGCGTTGAACTTTGCACTAATTTCCTTTATCACACTTTTCTTTCCCTTATGCCGCTGCGCCGTTTGAGGAGATTTTAATAAGAATCCTGTCACATGTCTCAGGGCTTAATTTTATGAAGACTTTGAAATAATATACGCTGTAGGGAAACAGGTGTAATAATAAATGGTATAATTTAATGATCCACGTGAACGGATGGTCCACCGGCGCTATTTCAGTCTCCTCATTTCTCAGGACGCACGCTGTTACGCTCATCAAAAAAACACAGTGTTTATCATGTTTAAAAGTCACTTCGCATTTATTTCCCATCAAATCTCTAATTTCCCCCCATTTGGCTCTAATGGAACATCTGCTTGTAAAGAGGAGCTCCAACTCTCCTCGGAGGTTGGCGGTGAGTGAGCGGCGTCGAGGCTGAATACTGAAAGCTTCTACACCCACAAGGCCTTCTTTCATCACCTCGCCTCCAGTCGAGGTGTGCTACCTGAGAAGGCGGCGGCGGCGGACAGCTGACTGTGTCTTTTCATTTCTGCCGGGCCGCCACACACACCTCTGCGCTTCTTTCCTCTCTCTCGAAAGCGACATGAAGGAGCTCGGTCTGCAACCACCCCCCACCTCGATGCTGAGAATGGAAGCAAAGTGAGGATTAGTGCTTTGCTGATGCTGCCAGTTGCAGACAACACCCAGCACTGTTCAGAGGTGCACACACACACACACACACACCCCTCCATACGCACACATACACAACGGTGCTACAGATTAAATGTTTTATTTATCCAAACATGTGTCGGAGTTAGAGCTGCTCAGGAGGTGGAAATAATCTTATTGGTTGCTTCAGACCTCGACGGGCTGAAATCTGCTTTTCTTTAGGAGGGAAACTCAGGTAAATGGTTTCATTGGTTGGTACTAGATGTACTACCAGACCGCCTTTATAACTGACATCCTCTTTTTATTCATTTGTTCCCATTCATGTTCCAAGATGAAGGGGTTTAGGGACTTGTGAAGTTTTCAAGGTATTTCAAATGAACACTTTACTGTCCCACTCATGTCTGGACTAGTGTTGATTTTCATGGCGTATGACATGCTAGCTTGAAGTTTCTCTGGGGTTATTTATTGGTGGGTTCTGATGAGTATGAGCACATTGCTGTTGTGGATTATAGGCATTGAAAATACATTTTTCTGTTGATAGTCCTCATTAAGGTCTATTGGTTTTAGTGAACAGTTTAAACAAACTAGCCAGACTAAAGGACTTTTACACATAGAAGGCAGCGTAGCTCCCTCTCCATTCATTTCCTTCAGAACTTGTTCAACAAGGTAACAATTGGTTGCCCTCCTCCAACAAATCGACCGGTGAAATTTGTGCATGTCAAATTTGGAACTCACACATGTAGACGTTCACACACGGGCAATGTTGAACTTTTGTCATTGTCGCTGCTGTTGCTAAGCGCCCCGTTTGTAGGTTTGTGGTTTGCCTTTCGCTGTTGTTAGTCGCTCAAGCACATAAGACTTCACATCAACCATTCTAATGTCATCATAGAGTTAACCCTCTATAAAACTGAAGGCCACAGTCTGGTTTTCAATTTGTCTTGCTGTTTCCTTGTAACTTGTGACTTAACTGGAAAAGAACACACTCTTAGGATCTGCATGTTGCTAGGAAACGTCGCAGTACATGTTCATCTACTGAACAGAGTATTGTTAAAGACAGCTAATGCGCCTTAAAGTAAGAATGTGTCTTCATTGTGTTTTTAGTGACAGTTGTTTTTCAGTGGGGTGTACTTTATAGTAATAGGTTTCCAGATCAGCAGGCAATGAAATGTAGACCATGGTGAACTGAAATGGATGGATTTGATTTTCAAGTACTGCCTGTAATACAAAATGACCATGGTGTCTACCAGGAACGATTGACAAGCAGACAGACTAATAATTCAGTTCAGTTTGATCCATTATGGCTCACAGATAATCCATGTCATATTATCTTTTGAAAGGTTTTTTTTTTTGGCTCTATAGGTAATGTGAGAAGGGGACGACATGTGGCAAAGGTCATTGGGTCAGGACATAGTCTTTAACACAATCTGTTAGACATAAATCTTTTCTACTTTTGAAAACAAACAAACAAAAATGGAAATTCTTAGTTTATTGCAAAGATCTTGTCCTTATGAACACATTATTGCATATCAACATATCAACACATCATCGCTGTATGAAATCTGTCTTCACATTTACAAGCAGAATGAATGATAATGTTAGCTTTGTGAAAATGTAAATGAAACATTTAAGAAGCTTTTGATCTCTGATCTCTCTTGGGCTTTTATAAAGATAATCTGAGCTAACTTTTGTGTTTCAGTCACCACTGCTACCGGCTGTTGTATTTAGAGACAGACGAACCAATTTCAAGATGAATCTTATTTTCAGCTAGTATTTCTGTACCTCCTACATCCCAGTGCACCATTCAGGGGCAGAATAGAGCTGTAAGACTTCACATCATCTAACACCATATTTTCATCCATCAAACTGACTGAGCAGTTGTTGAATTAGCTCCTATCTTCCTCCTCTCTCTTTTCCAACTGGTCTTACTTTGTTTTTTTAAGAAAAACATATAGAATTTTTTTGAATAAACTCAAATAAATCTTTAAACTGCAATAAAGTGAATTCTGAGATGTTTTCTGAGATTAGGTCGGAAAACTCTCTCTATTTCCTCCTGCATCCCGTGTACGGCTTGCTGGGATTATTTTTATCTGGGAGATGATGGCTGATATCATTTTTCAAAGTGTGAATCCACTGGTGCAGCATGTGTAATCCATCTTGGTTCCTCTGACAATTTCCTGTGAAACATGTGTGTTCTCTTTATTCCTGAAGGGAAGCCTCGGCACACGAGTACAGATGAATATCTCTGGAAGGGGAATAAAGCGCAGCCGCAATTTGCGATTAGAGGAATCTTCTGGAAGTACACACACAAATCCCACTCTGCCCTGGGCCGATAAATTTCTTCCCCTCGCAAGTGCAATTACCACCACAATCGCATCATCCTCCATGGAAAGGAATTAGACTGTTTGGTTTGTTTCATAAGATGGCCTCAAATCAAGGAAATAATATTTTTCAAGTAGCTTTATGTACAATGTAGCGGTGGGCGATATGGACTTAACCTTGATATTTTGTGGAACTATTGTGGTAACAATAAAAGTGGTGATAAGAACTATTTATTATTTTAGGTGACTGTATAACTATGACTGCATGGCACAGCATTCATAACCCCACAATCATTAATACTGCTCTTGGAAAATTGTGTAATACACATCTTTAGGAAACCAGTTAGGTAAAGAAGTGTGATTTGAATCACTAAACCACACACAGTAATTGTGTTTATCATATCATATTTTCAAATTAATTTGATTTTTGATACCATCAATGAAGAAACAGTGGAGAAAATAGTGAAAGTAACACAATACAAACAGTTTTTTTCTTTTTTTAACATCATAAATTGGAATTGATCATAACAATAAATCTAAATTTTTATGAAAAGAAATTTAACACAAAACAAATGATACATTAAATGCCCTCCCTCTTAGTACAAGTTATCAATATTGAGGTTTTAAAATGTTCTGGGTTTAAAACAGTAGAAATGTTTTCCTCTGGGTCTCCCAATGGGATGTGCCTAGAACACCTTAGGCATCCTAACCAGATGCCTAAGTCATCTCAACTGGTTCCCCTCAATGCGGAGGAGCAGTGGCTCTGCTCTGAAGCCTATCAGTAAGGAGGAGTCCAGACACCCTGCGGAGGAAACTCATTTCAGCCGCTTGTACAATCAGTCATGTTCTTTCTGTCACTGCCAAGAGTTTGTAACTATAGATGAGGATAGAAGAGCCTCAACGTTTGACTCAGCTGCCTTCACCATGACAGATCAGTACAGCGCTCACATTACTGCGACACAGCACCATGTGACTATGTTGATCCCCTTCCCATTTTTCCCTCATTTGCCTCAATTTTTGTACTTGGTCCAGGACCTTGGAAGGTGGATAGTTGCCAAAGACAGGAACCTTGGCAGCCTGATCCTCAGCTACAGAACCTGGCCCTTTGCTTACAACACAGGCAAATTACAACTGTTGCTATCGAGGGGTTTGTCCAAATCCAAGGGCTGCATCCTTCGAAGGCCACATCTGATGCCTTTAGCAGTGCAGCAAAGGTTGTCCACATTTGAAGACACCTTCGTATGTGGACGAATGCCTCCTTCTTTTCTCAGATTCCCCATCTCACTTCCTGTGGGCAATTAGCATTTATTACATATTTGGCAATTAATAAATAAATCTGAAATCTCTCGTCATGGCCAACAAAGGATTCTGCCTACCTGGTCGGCCAGGTAGGCAGACTTCTGAGGCAAATCCAGAATGTTTTATAATATCCAGGCATTTAAAACCTAAAAGGATTAAACAGAGCAATTTTGTTATACTTGTTTATCCTGCTAATACACTTCCTTGCCCTCGATACCTAACTGATTAACAGACGTGTCATAGTATGACAGTATGTTTCTTAAGACGTGCCATACGTGCTTAAGAAAGCCAGAAAGCTTTTCTGGCTTTCTTCTTTTCTTGAAAAAATACAGTTTTCTATTGAATACTAACATCTTCCCCTGATTTGATGCCTTGTATCAAGTTGCTTATATGGAAGATGTCTAACTTGGAGTCGCTTTCTCTCAGAATATTTGCATTGCTCTCTTGCTCATTCCTGTTGTATCTAGCACAAACGAAAAACATGAAAGATAGGGAGGAAACTTCATTTAGCAGCCGAGGCTATTGGAAAAGTGCATTTTCTCTGTTTACATTATGGTAATCCACAACAGAGCAGCTGCTATGGCTTGAATTTCATAGAATAGGAGATTAATAACCGTGTCACAGCCCTGCCCCATAGCTTGTTTCTGAAAAGCAACGATACTTCCAAAGTTAGCTAGCTGGTGCCCTGGAGACAAGACTTTACACACAATGAACCACAGGAGAAAAAAAATCATCTGCTGCACCGCCTGCAACTTACTCCCCTATTAATAAGAAGAAACAGTATGTATCCCTGCTTACAGCTGCGGTGCTTTTGTGGAGATTTGGTGTGCAAGTGCTTATTTTCTGTCAGTCATTCTTAATCATTTGCTCAGCTTTAAGCACAAGCTCACTGCGACAAAAGAACTTGTGATTTTGTTTTTGGGCTGTGACTGACACTTCCAAAAGATGGCTGTCAGGCTGGCATTTTCTACCAGATTGGTGATAATTATCTGTAAGGTACAGTGCTTTCAATTCAAGGATTGATGGACCGAACTGTAATTAGACTTAAAAAAAGTGAACAGATTCCACACTGCTTTTCTGGCTTTCTTCTGTAATCTACTCTATTGGTTCTATACACTTGGGAAAAGCAAAGATAAGCCATTTTTCTCAAGAGTTTCAGACATTAAGGTACATAAACGAAAACATGAAAGATAGGCAGTCACTTCTGTGCCATCTAAGTCATTGGGTAGTTTAGGTAAAACTTAGACTGCTCATGCTACCTCTGATGGTTCATTCCAACAGTGGAGAAAACTGGAACAGAACAGATGCATTGATCAGAGTTTCATGGAAAATACCTGATCAGGCCATGCTTCAACAAATTCAAAGTAATTTTAGACAGTTTATGTTTCTCCTAAACAACCATAGTTAAAAAAAAATTGATTCACATAAGAATCCCAATTCTCATTTACTACGAATCAGAATCAAAATAAAATCTCCCAAAATCAATTTTATAAAACAAATCGGCTTTTTGTAGTCCATTTTGTAACTATGCGGGAGATTTTGACATCATAAGAGAAAAAATCTGTACTTATTTTGGTATTCACTGAATGCTCAGGGAGACTGAGCTTCACATGAGCTTCAATGTTTGCAAAGTGCACAAGATAAAGACTGAGCACTTCAAGAATAACACAGGAATGCCGTTTCATCCCATACGTTTTTACTGTTTTATTGGTGCATTATATGTGGAGCCCTAAATCTCTGTTTTCTCATGTATACGCGCAAACACAAATACATATTTTCTCAAATCTCCATTTTGGTCTGAGTTTTTGTCTGTAGTGATATTGAAGTGATATAAAAGGCCACTGTGCATAAAAATGTATTTGTTTTCCCAGATATACGTGCAGCCACATGTGGACTTGACATGCAAAACATGCAAAAAAAAAATTGCCCAGCACTTACAAGTATTTGATTGCTGCAACGCCAGTAAACATTTTCCCTTTGATTATTGAGGAGCTTATGAATCATTTTAACATGGCATTACACGACTAATGAAATTTAATATCAGATTTCCTCTCACGTTATTTTTAATATTTTTTGAGAAATGTTTGTCTCATTTCCTTTAGAAAATAAACTTTTGTCCCTTTTCCATACCCTAATCATATGCCTCCTCTTACAAGCTACATGACAAGTTTAGAGATGTTACTATAGCTCCAACTACAGTGACATAATCTGTAAAATTGTCAAAAATGTGTCACGGTACTCGATAGTGTTGAGCCAGCCATGAGAAATCCCAGAAATACAACGGATCAAACTTGATTTGCGTAGTCTCTACCCGACGGTCAACTTTGACGATGATCTCCTCAGAATAGGTGGTGGATTCGTTTAGCTGTCCTGCTGCATCAAGCAGACGCTCTTCACTTGCATCTGGCTCTGCAGGTTTCGGTGTCCTGACTCCACGCCTCACAGCTGGACTTGATTTATGCTGCTGACAAGGCCGTTTCTCTGCAGCGCCGCACGCTGTGGGGAGCCTCTGAAGAACGGCCTTTCGATTTATCTCTCGCCGCCTCGCCCCTCCCTGTTTCAGCACTTCAGGGTCTTTAAAGCAGCCGAGAGCGCCGCTCGACACTCGAAGTGGAGTCCCTCCCGCCTTGTCCCGGCTCAGAGGATACGGTGACCTCGCATCTTTCTTCCACTCACTCACCACATTACAGCCTCATGCCTGTGGCGTGGTCAGCAACACAGGATGTTTTTTTTTTCCTTTTCTTTTCTTTGATAGAATTACGATTAGAAAAACCACCCCCAGGTAAGTCGACTGCAGCCAGTGTGAGTTGGAAGCTGCAACACAAGCTCGCCTTATCTGGGAGTTTACCACGATGGAGAAAAAATAAACACACTATCAAACACATTTCTCACTTTTTTGAATTGGATAAGTGGGAGTTTGGAAGTGAATCCCCGCCGGAGTAGCAAGTCAAGAAAACTGTTTCCACCAAGGCAATAATCCGTGTGTACAAAACGGCCTCAGCTAGGACTAATTATTTGGTGAAATCACCGGAGCCGGTAACGATCTCTCTTCCTGTGGTCTCATGGCTGAGTAATTTCACTGATAGAATCTTAGGCCCCATTTCGACGAGCTGGTTTTTATTTACCTCATTAATTAGGTCGAAAGGCTTACGGGGCTGCAGACACTCTGGCAGCACAGCATCTCAGAATCACTAAGTATTCAACAATAGTCTTGAATGAAACCCTCAAATCAGAAGCTCTCTATGTTTACTCATTCTGTTTGCAGACTGAATTTTGATGAGTGCATTAGAAAGTTTGGGTTTGACAATGAAAAGTATTTTCCTCCATCCAGATTTATTCAGTGTTTACTTTTATCATCAAACAAATCTTAAGGGAAAAAGAGATATCCAAACAAATCTGACAATAGAACTGCACTTTAAATCATGAATTAATTGTGAGTTGTGTTAAGGCTTTAACGGTAGGACAACAGGGCAGCCTCAGACTGTCACAGTACCTCCACCAAGTCCAAGTTTGACTTTAGGCATGCTGTTCATTTTATTGAAAGCTAATGTAAACACTCATCTTCTAAAAAGTTCAACGTCTCATCAAAAGTCTCATCAATTGTCAGAATATTTCCCCAAAAGTTTTGAGGCTAACTAGGTCTTTCCCACTTATCACCTACCTTAACGAGGCTCAACTGGGTTCTGGGTGGTTGTAAGGGTTTTCCACTAGTAACGGTTATGTGGTACCAGTCTCTTTTTTAGCACCTACTTCATTGGAGTTCCAAGCTTTTAGAGTCTATATACCATCGGCTACTGAGTGGCTAAGGAGTGGAGTCACTGGTAGTGTCACAAGAGCAGCTCCCTAACAACAATACAAACTCTTGTAAAAACTCACCACAACGACTGCTCATATTTGGAGTTTTTCTGGACAGTGGTAGCCTGGCCAGTGGCCACACATTTCCTCTCAATTCTCATCTTCCTTCAAGGATTTCTCCCAATTGACCCTCATTTTGGTTGAACTACAACTGAACCAGTCACCTAACAGGAGAAGTTGTGATTGATGAGGTCAATTTTCTGCGCTGTTTCATAATTGTAGTTTGGCAATGCCAGCGGAGGAAAGGAACAAAGCCATTCATTCTGTGTTGGCCACGCTTCCAAATATTAAGCGATTAAAGACATTATTGCTAAGATGTCGTAGCCCTGCTCCCCATTAAGTTGTTTACACACATTTCCTGGTAAGCTTCATAAAGCATTTAAATGCGTCACAAGCAACTGTTAGTGATTGGTTAAAATAAAATTCAATTGTTTAAAACGTCTCCCATCAAGCAATTGTTGAGGGTCCAGAGTCTCTGGACGAAGCAAAGTGTAGAACAAGGTCTTGTTTTTATAGGACAGTATCAGACTCAGCAGAATAGTCAACAGCTTACATGTCCTCTATTGTAGCGTTGTTTGCACCACAAATAGATGACATCATGCTTCTTTTCGGACTCGGCTGCCCAGTTACAACTACGACATCACCCAACTGGTGGCGTTACTCAAGTGAAATGGAAAACCACCTGAACTCTGCAGTTGAGTTGAGCCGAGTTGAGCCATGCCGCTAGCTGCTAGTAAAATCAAGGCAATAGTTAGCAAATGTGATCTGGTCCATTGTTTTATCAGGAATGCTTTTGTCCTCTGAAGTCTCCCATGGATGCCATCTTTGTTCAGTCTCTTTCTTTCTTACTATTATACTTACCTTAACTGAGGTAAGTGATGTTCTTTAGACATTCTTCTTGGTTCTTTTGTAACCTAAATGAATCACTGAGCTGTTCTTGGAGTAATTTTGGTTGACTGGCCACTCCTGGAAAAACTTGCCACTTTTTATCACAAATCTGACTAAATAAAGAGGGAAAAATAGAGTAAGGGGTATTTTTACAGCACTGCCTGTAGTGAGCAAATGTTCTTTCACAATGGAAACTCACTTGTTGAAAGCAGCAGCAATCAATGTGAAAATCCCATTGCCTATTTTGGGGGGATCCATTATTTGAATTGTGACAGTTTTCCTCTCACACAATAGAAATTATAAAAACAGCTCAAAGACAAGCATATGTCTGAATTATACATCAAAACGAGGTTTTCAAGTGTCTTTTTTGATTGCAGGGAAGCGCACAAAAAGCTGCAGTCTGCGTTTGTTAACGGAGCTCAGAAAAAAAAGAGAGAGAGAATGCAAGGAAACCACAAACACAGGCCCTTCCTTTGGACCTGGCTCTTTCCCCTGCGATTTCCACTTCACAGTGGCCCGTGATAGCTGCTGTGTGACTGATGTTATTTGTGTCTTTCATCTTGTCACAGAGCAGGGAGGATCAACACCGCGCAGCCCGCCGTCCTTTTGAGGGCTTGATCTCGCCCAAAACGCACAGCTGTTCCTCGGGATTACGTGAGCGCGCTCGGGCAGCTCCACCGCGCGCGCGCACAGCACATAATTGCCTCTTTTAGGAGAATTACAGCCGAGTCCATTAAAGCCGCGTGAGGCGGCAACGGAAGGAGCGGCACTTGTGTTCATCTCACCGGTGAATTATTGATACCTGCCCCCTTCCGCTGGCTTCTCCTGGGATGAAGGCAGCACACGTCCCCTCACATAATGGCCACTTTGTAGGCAGAAGGAAAGACGAAGAAAAAGAAAAATAAATAAATAAATGCTTTAATACTGCCCCCCCACCCCCCCCTCCCCTATCACACACACACATCTTTTTCACCACTGCTGGGCCTTAGTTGACTTCTGCCGTGTTTGACCCCCTCCGCTCACCCATTAGCTTCGCATTGAAATGATGAAGACTTGTCCCGACAGCCAGTCTGCTCCTTTTTTCTGGAACATCAGTAAAAGCGAAGCGCCGTACAAGCTCTCATATAAAAAACAGCAGGGAAAAAAAAGCTGGAGAATGCAATGAATGGCTCAGGACAGCCTCGGCTCCGCTGGAGGCCGCCGAGGATTTAAGTCTTTGTGTTTACATGCGGCGCCACTTGTTCACTCTCTGAGGAACCTCGTCTTACAAGATGCAGGCGTCACGTGGTTCCTGTCTTACCCCTGAGGATAAGGAGGTTTGGGAATGGAGCGAGTCCAAATGCAGGTACAATGGAATAGGCGTAATAATTTTGTTTGGATGAATTTAGCTCCTATTAAAAATTTCAGTGGCTATTTCTTGAGTCGCTGTTAAATGTACCGTAATTTAAAAAAATATATATAAGCATATCAATACAAAGTTTTAAATAAACGAGCCCCATCTTATTTTAAAGAACTTACAGGCCCATATCTTTTTTCCAATAGAATGGAAAATAGCTTTTTTATTCAACTGCTTTATGGCAGTTGCTAACTTTTAAAGATGAAATTGACACCACGAGTTACATAACGGCTAGCCAACATGAGAGCAGTGGCAGCAAAGCTTTTAGCTCAAATGTGAGCTTGAAATGTAAAAATAAATAAAATGTCTGAGAGTAGTAGTTTGTTGACCTAAGAGTACCTTAGTCAGGAAATTAAAAGCTCTCTCTATCTGGTGAGCTCAGTCTTCATGTAATTAATGTCAGTGTGTAACAGTCATTTATGTTTTACTTGAGTTCATCTGTGGAAGGGGTTAATGTACTTGTCAAAACCTTATACCAGCTTTTCTTACATGATGCGGTTTTGCCTTAAAAGATCACTTCATGAAAAATGCTACATGTAAGTAAAGCTAAAATGCTGATTAAGTCAGACCAGAACTGCTGTTAAATGCACTCTTCATTTGGCTCTCAAACTGAGAAAGAACAAGTAGCTGCTACAGCTAATTATCGTGGGTAAACAAACAGATGTTTCCTTAAAATAAATTACAAATAGTCACATGAATGGTCTGGCTGCTGACTCTGTTGAAGTCATTCATCATTGCCTTGGCGCAAAGTGTTTTGTTTCCTTCCACTGTTGGGTTTGTTGGACTTTGTTGAGTGAGGAGAAATACGTTCTTTACTCTTTACTTCTACAAAGTCAATCAATCAAATCAATCAATCAAATTTTATTTGTATAGCACATTTCAGCAGCAAGGCATTTCAAAGTGCTTTACATCATTACAAACACAAAGTCACAATGCAATATAGAATCAATCATTAAGTCAAGTTACATCAATAAATTTGTAACTGATTACATTTCAAATGCAATTCTAAACAGGTGGGTTTTCAGTTGAGATTTAAAAGAAGTCAGTGTTTCAGCTGCTTTACAGTTTTCTGGAAGTTTGTTCCAAATTTGTGGTGCATAGATGCTGAAAGCTGCTTCTCCTCGTTTGGTTCTGGTTCTGGGGATGCAGAGCAGACCAGAACCGGAAGACCTGAGAGTTCTGGAAGGTTCATACAACAACAGCATATCTTTAATGTATTGTGGTGCTAAGCCGTTCAGTGATTTATAAACTAACAACAGTATTTTAAAGTCTATTAAAGTCTAAGTCATCCATGTTTCCTTCACAGAAGATTTTTGGGGAACATAGGAGTGCTGGCTCTTTCCCTTTTTTGTTCTAATAAACGGTCACATACATTCAAGATATTTGGATCTTGAATCTTCAGCAACAGATTTTGATTTGGTTACATCATTCATATATTGTGGTGAGGTGGACCTCTAAGGGCTGTTTGTGCATCAGAAAAGTGCTTAAAGGGACAGCATTATGTAAAATCTACTTTTTGAGCTTTACATCATGTTATAATCAAAAACATACCTGGAGTGTTGCTTTCATTTATTTATGCACTTTTTAGAAATCCTTGAATCTTCCGTGGCAACCATTAGGTGAGATGACCTCCTGAAGGCAGTTTCAGAAATAGGAGTAGTTTCTTAAAGAGACAGAAGCCCGATTTTAAGGCGTCAAATTACAAAGTCAATTTTTTTAGTGATATTTAATTTTTATAACATCTGAAGGTAACTAGTTACTTGATTTGTGCTATAGAATGATTCTGTGTGGCTGGAAAGCACCTCCTCCTTAATAATGATTTGTGTGCTTTAAAAAACAATTTAATCTTTTTATCACTTTAAGGACTTTGTTTTCTTGTAAAACATAATACATTGATATTCCACCTACATATATGTATTCAATGACTAATATTTATTACTCTCTAAAATTCCATTTTATAGTGTAGTTCTGCTCTAGACACACTATGGTGGTTAATGTATTCCACTCGTTTTCATAGTGCTTACTCTGCTGAACACTGTGGTCAGTTGCAGGACTGCAGTTCTGTTTGATGGGTCGTGTCTCAGATTTATCAGCCTGTAGATTGGATGTCATTAACTGTGCAGCGTCCCACACCATAATGTGGCCTCTTGTAACTGATGGTCATTGCTGGCTGCTCTGCATTCAGCACTTTTCCCTCTCGGTCTCACATAAACCAAGAGGCGCTCCGCTCAGCAGCACCATGTGGTTTCAAAGGTAGATTCACTTCCACTAACTGTCTCTGGACTTTCTTATCACATCTGCCACTTGAAAAAAAAGAGTCACTGAGCAAGGATGTGATGTTGGTGGTGGGGGTGTTGGGGTGTGCGTGTGTGTGTGTGTGTGTGTGTGCGTGTGTGTGTGTGTATGAGGGTTGGGAAGGTTATCACTAATGTCACACTGTATTAACCGCATTTCAGAAGTACATCCAGTCAGAGTCAGATTGAGAGAAGAAAAATAGCTCCAAACTTTTCTTTTCTCCCTCCACCCATACTAACCCAGTTTAACCATCCTGCAGATATTCCATCACCTTCACCCAATCAATGCCAGTACTAACACAGCCGCCCATACCACCACCACTTCCACATGTAATGGATGGATGGTCTATAGGTTTTGTAATACAGAGCTACTTTAGGAGAAAGTGAGCGGCTGGTTGGCTGCAGGGCACTGCTGTGAGGACACTATGATAGATTGAGGCTATGGTGTTGTACAGTCGCTGTTCTATGATGAATGTGTGAATTGGGACTGGCTGCATAATCTCTGTAAGCGCAGGGAACATTTCAGAAAATACCTCTGCTAATTCCAGAACTCTATCATATTTTGTATGGGTCATGCGGGCATATGAAAATATATATTTTTCAAACATGTCTTAGTGGAATTTGTGCCATGCTCTTTTCATGTTCAGATGACGGGTTTAACTGTGGTATGTGAGATGCACAAAGCTGAGGATGTTGTTTTCTAACTTATTCCCGCTTTAACCATGGCAACAATTTGGTGGTGTCAACGTATTCGGTCTAGATCACAAGTTGCCGGATATCTGGGAAACCAAATAGATTTTTATGCTATTTGGGCTTTCATCCACATGTAAACTCTGTTTAATGTCACTAAAAGAGGATCATCTTGGCCCCCCTTCCCTCCATTCAGGACATTTCATCCCAGCGCTGCGTGTCCCGATGCTGAAACATCGTCAGTGACCCCTCACACCCCCACCATGGACTGTTCTCCCTGCTGCCCTCTGGAAAGAGGTTCTGCAGCATCCGGTGCAGGTCCACCAGGTTCAGAAACAGCTTTTTCCCACTTGCCATCAGACTGCTGAACTCTTAACTGGACTGCACTCAAAACTGGTCTCCACTTCATACCTTGCACATATACATAGCTAAATAACTTCCATTTTACTGTCAGTCCTGCACTTTATATTTTATATTCATATTTATATTCATATTTTATACTGTATTTTATTTTATTCTGGAGTAACCTCACAACATTGGAACCTCAAAACATTGTCCTGAGCCGTATGCAACGAAATTTCGTTCTGTATACAGCCTGTGCATGCAAAATGACAATAAAGTCAGTCTAAGTCTAAAAACGATTCATAATTAAAACTATGGACAGTTTTTATTATGTCCACATGCGTTTGCGTGTGGACATTGGAGGCCCGAGATTTTGAGGTAAACACTTAACAGTCTGCAACAAATCATGTGGTGCTGACGTGTGACCATTGTTACCTTTTGGCCATGCAGTGGAGGAAAGATGGCCGCTATCAGAGAGGTGCTGATTGTTCCATTGGCTCAGACACGTTTTGCTTGTTTGCTTTTACAAGTCCAGCTGCTCTGATATGTTAAGTTGCAAAGGAGACAGAGAGCTTGGAGGTCAGGTGTTTTCCACCAACTATCCCTCCCAATCAAGGCACAGTATAGTTCAATGTCCACATACTGACTTTTAACACTAGTCCCAGTCAACAGGCTTGTGTTTTATTAACTTTATATTGTATAGTTCAACCTATATGCCTGTACACACAAATAAATCTCCTGACGCCATGTTTAATTCCAAAAACGAAGTCATGGTTGTTTTGAAGCATTGCTATTGTCTGACCTAGGTTTTAGCTTTGCCCTACCCTATGGACTTGGCATGTTTAAAGGGTTTGTATGGATAAACACTTTTCTTCAACCAATCAGATGTGGACTAGATTATTTTATA
Source organism: Xiphophorus maculatus (assembly GCF_002775205.1). NCBI lineage: Eukaryota > Metazoa > Chordata > Actinopteri > Cyprinodontiformes > Poeciliidae > Xiphophorus > Xiphophorus maculatus. The sequence continues at coordinate 1,898,176 of NC_036462.1, forward strand.
AAACCACATATTTCCGCTACATCGTTTTAAAAAGACCCGTGTGGACTAGGCCTTAGCCTTCAGCGCTACCATCCAGGGTTCAAGTCCCAACCTTGGGACATTTGTTGCATGTTTTCCGTCTCTGCCATTACAAGTCATTACATTGTGTTAGATAAAAATAAGAAAAACAATGACAAACATATTCAGATCAGATTCTGATTCAAAACCATTAACAGTATATTTCAGCTCAATTATAAAACAATAGTCAAATTTAGTAGAGTATAACATGCTAAATGAAAGATCAGTGAAATAAAAGTAAAGGAAGTATCAACGTTTTATTTTGTGTATTGAGTGCATCAACATTTTAATCCACTAACAACAGATAAAGTTTATAAAATACATTTTTTTTTATTAGAAGTGCACTGCTCGTCATAAGTCTACAAACACTCATCATAGCCTTGAATGCCGCATTGACTTTGGACATTGAAGAATTTGAAGTTTTCTTTTTCAGGATGAAAGGTGATGCAACCGTTTTTAGTGGGGTTTTTTAACCCTCAGCAAATCTCTGTTATAGTCTGGTTGGATATCTGACTGCGTTTCTGGCAGATTGGCTTTCTGTCACAGAAATTGAATTCACAGTTTGTCAGAAGAGCTTAAATCAGTTTTTTCCAGAAAGTTTATGTTAACTTACTTTATCTGTCCAAAATCAGTTTTGATGTTTGTTTGGAGTCACTGTCCTGCTGGACACCCACCTGTACCCAAGTTTCAACCATCCCAAAAGAAGTAAATGAATTTGAAGTTGGGCCTGTTACTTCATCCACTTTATGCTTAATGCTTCCACAGCTCTGTTTGATTAGATCCTTCTCAGTCCATGAAGTTTGCTAACTTGCGATGGGCACCGCTAGCAAAAATGTTAGTTCCACTAATCCTAAAGCAATATCATAAACATTAGGTCTGTTAATGTACCACACCAACATGGTATTTAGTGGAAGCTAAAGCACTAACTTCAGTTCAAACCGGTCCTGGAAAGACTACAACGTTCACTTACCAATTTAACTTTGATATTATAATTTACATCTTTTATAATGCCTTAAATATTACATTTATGTTTTTATCTTGTTCCCCAATATCCGTGTTTTACTTTATTTGAAACATTTGCTCTGCTATTAGCGTATGAACATATTAGCAGTTGTGTGCCCACTATTGAGTTTTTGACATAAAAATTAGTTTAGTCTGTTTTGTTTAGGGAAGAGTTTAATAGACACTTGTTTCAGGGTACTGAATTATTTGTGTTTTGACAGGTTTAATGTGTTTAAGTGTTTATCTGTCAAACATTCCCTCTCTTGGTTGATTTCATAACAAAAAGATTTAGTTGGAGTTTTTTTCTTGTGATGAATGATTTAACTTTGCAGTTTGAAGCCATGCAGAAAAATACTAAAGTGCCTCAGACCTCTGAAATCCTGAGTGCCATCCGACAGCGGATGGCTCCGTTTTCTTTGAGTCCCTCAACTATGTTCATAAGTAAATGCAGCAATTTTCCAGCCTCACATCCTCCCCCTCCACACAGCCCCTCTCCCCCCTGCACAATCAGGCTGAGGACGTTTTATGTTTACAGCTTGCAGAATCAGCAGAGCATTTCAGATAATTAAAATTCAGCGTGCTTTGATGAGGTGGCCCACCCTTGATTTCCCACAATACCTTGCTTTCAAGGGCACATTTTCCACTCCTGCATATTATTTTGAAAATGTCAACTTTTGTTGAGGCCTTTTGACCTTCTTTGGAGCACTTGTGGTCATTGCATAAAGGGCAGGAAGCCACTTTTGTCCCAGATATCTCGGAGCTACATGCTGAATTAATCAGCCCTGAAAATGCGAGGCTGTATTTTATTTGCTGTATCTGAGAAAAAGTAGAAATGAATTTTCTACTTTTGGTAGAAAAGTAGAAAATGGTATGGTATCTTGCGAGTTTTTGTATTTTTGCCGCAAGCAGCTCCATATTTCTGAACGTCATGACAACTGTTGGTCCTGATCCAATCTTGGGTATTGGAACAGTTCCTAATCAAAGTTCTGATCAGATCCTTGTTCCTGATTGTTTCTGTTTTATGAAAACATTTCTTATTAGCACATCAAAACAGACATATTCCTACAGCACCTCATCATGTCAGGCAATGACCAAAAAAAAGGTTATGAACTTTTTTCATTCATGTATAAATTTGTGCTGTCACTGTTAATATCTTTGTGTTCTATACTGTATGTGAAAATGCCACAGCTGGTGAGCCCTACGCTGTCACAGTATTTCCCTATATTTGAATATGCAGCCTTGTTTTCCTATAGTAATGCACAAATGAATGTGGAATTTTCCAAACCGGTTACCATGGAGATGTTTTTATCCGTATTAGTTTTGTGTTTGCGTGTTCATGGGAAAACAGAGACTTAGGGTCACACGCATTACAGTCTTTGACAAATAACGGAGATGCTATAAATGTATCCACATATTTACACTGACTTGATTCATCTTGTATTTTATCAACTTTATATTCTAGCACACTATTTAAAGTAGTTCATACATCTGAACCTCCTAGCGCCATGTTTAACTCCTAACAGGAAGTCATGGTTGTTTTGAAGCAATTTGATTGGCTGACAGTTTTTAGCTTTGTGCTACACTGCCCCCTATGGGTTTGGCATGTTAAAAAACAACATTCTAGGCGATTTTGTGCAAGTTCATGTGGATGAAAACTGTTCTGAAACTGATCAAATTTTTTTTAAACAATGTGGCGGAGGTATTGGCTGCAGCTACGTGTGTATAAGGCCTTTATCAAAAACACTTTTCTGCTGCTCTCCTGTGGTTTTTCTCTGTTTTATATTTTAAAAAATAATTGATCAGTTTTTCTGTCCTGAAAACCATCACCATGTTTCACTGCGGGAATGGTTTGTCAATGATTTGCAGTGTTTTATTGTAAGAGCAGGTCTATCTGGAAAAAGTGATTTTAATCTCGAGCAGAAATCTTGCCAAGATAAATTACATTAATATAGTACCAATATTCTCTTTTTTAACCACAGGGTCTCCATCCTGGACAATGGCAGCCTTCGGATATGGAACGTGACCAAACTGGACGCTGGCCTCTACACCTGCGTTGCAAGAAACCAGTTTGGAGTGGCGAGCAGCACAGGAAGTGTTACAGTAAAAGGTATTTCTGTGTCCCTCCGTTTGATCATGTCTCTCTTTTTCAGCCCGTTCAGCAGAGACCCTGACCCTGCCAACACATGTTTGAAATGAATGTTTTCTTAGCTTTTGGCAGCGAGTGGACCTGCGCCATGTTCCATTTCAGCTGTTTGAAAAACTAAACCGAAGTGTTTGAAAGGATAAATAAAAAATGACCAGAGCAGAAAGAAGCATCCAGTCACTGCCCTCTGATAAGCACGCAGGGAGAATTACTTTTTTTTTTCTTTCTCTCCTCCCCGCCCCCGCACCTCCGTGTCGTCGTTACCGGGTGAGACACAGACGCATCGGCTGCTGTTTGTGTTTGTGGAGATGCCGAAGCGGTTCAGCTCCCTGCCTTGGCGCCTCCGGCTCTGTCAGAGGATATGCGGTGTGAAGAAGTCCTTGTGCTGTTTGATCATCTGGGTGGTGGATTGCATTTCTGCTCCGGTGTTATGACTTATTACACTTCATTAAAAATGAATGTGAGCCGGGTATAGAGTGCGGCGCGTTGGGCGGTTTTATTCAGTGCACGTGTCTGTTTTTCATGTCCTATTTCCACAGGGGGAAGGTGTTCTCGCCTTCTCGGCTTCCTGGGGGACTTGCTGACTTATTCACTGAACTGTTCCCTCACTGTGACCCTCTTTGCACGGTTCACTTGTGTTATTGTTATTTCTTGTGTTGACCTTCCTTGTTGGCAGGCTTGTGTAGATTTATGGAATTATTGATCTTTAGTATATTGGCCTCGAGGAGGGAAGACCATGCTTTCACGTTCAGAAAGGTTTTTGTATAGATTTTCACGAGGAAACTGTTTGGCAATAATGACTTTCAATAATTTACAATGTCATGAAAACGTTTAAGAATTTTATTAATTTGATTTACAAGTGAAGTTTTTATGTGTTGTATTTATTCCCCAAGATCACGGAAGGATTTATTTTTAATCATTTTGACAACTTAGGTTTAAAGATGAAAAAACTCAAGTCTTGACTTACATAAGACCACCAAAGAGAGGATTTTAAATACAGAAAACTTCTGTTAAAATAACCATTTAATATTTGTACCAATACATTCAAAGCATCTATTTTTCTAAAAAATACATTTCTACACCAAACTTTTATTCTTACACTTACATTTTCATCAATATGCTTGAATACAGCACAGTAATCAAACAGCTTCCTTATGGCTAACCCTGCTTAAATGTTGCTGACCACCTGGTGAACAACTGTCAAGTCAACAGGCTCCTTTGTGGTCCTACCATTTAGATAACAGTGCGTTACTTAACTTAAAAGAAACGATTTTATTGGTCCTCTGCAGTGGTAGGCACCGCTAACTAAAAAGTTAGTTGCACTATCCCTAAAGCTAATCACAGATATTAGCTTTTGCTGAAGCATTACACCAACATGCTATTTAGTGGAAGCTAACACTAAATGGCTAAAGCACCAGCTTCAATTATGTTGATATGCAGCATGTGTTAATAGCTGCGTTTTCATTACAAACTTTATCAATATCTGCCGTGTGAACCAGGCATTAAAGAGTTCATAACAGTGATAACCAAAACGTCAGCACGCATGTTGAACTTTATTCAACTGAAAGTTTTCAAAGCAGCCAAATAAACTAGCGCTAATTTAGGAGAAGCTAAGTGGGTTAACATTTTCAAAGTTAGCAAAAGCAAATTAGCTCCACTGCTAGCACATTAGTGGATTAGCAGAAGTGAGAAAGTTATTGAGAAAGTGAATCTTAGCCTTCCATTAGCTCAAAGCTGTTTAGAAATAGAGTTGAAATACACCATTCTGTATTTAATACATTCTTGTTAGATAAGCTTCTGTTTGTGAATATAATTGCTAAACTAAATTAACCTTTAACTGATATTCTGAATTATTGAGATCCACCTATTTTCTTTTTAACAATAAATTCCTGCATGTTTCAGAGCAATCAAACTCTACCTTTTCATCTCTTGAGTTTTGTGACCAGGTTGCATGTTGTAGATATAAACCTGTAAACAGACTTGGCAAAATCCCCCCTTTTTTATTCTCCACCTGAGAGAGAACATGTCTGAGCATAACTGCACCTGAACATCCAGCTCTTATTGATTCTCCATCTTTAGGGAAAGGACGTACAAAGGTCAAAGAAAAAAAAATCCATTAAAATCATACCAAAAAAATATAAAATAAAAAATCCCTGGCCTATATGCTTAAAATTGATGTAAGCTTTCCATCATTCTCTGAAGTAAAATGATTTTTTTTCTATATAAAGTCAGAGCTTTCTTCTTGTGGGGCTTATGATTTTTGTTCCAAGGTTCAGTACATTTAATAGTCTTTCTTCTTCGGTCTATAAAATCCTGTGAAATGCAGTGTCAATACCACAGCAGCCTGCTATAACAGAACTTTTTTTCTCCAATTATCCATGTCGTTTCTATAAAAAGGTGTTTTTAATTGACTTCTCCCTACAAGCAAGCTTTTCATTGAATACTTAAAAAAAATCATTTTATTCATGTCCATATGAGTAACTCCCTCCAAGAAGAATATTCCACTTTGTATCCCTACATTAGTTCTCTTTTTACTGAAGAACACATCACATAATGGAATTTTAAATAAGTCCCAACTGGTGCTTTCTTCTGCAAATCACTATCAAGGCATGTTTCCATTTTCTGTTGAATTATAAAAGGTAAAATCCATCTATTATTAATGCTTAAAAGTCAGCAGCAGTTGAGGATGTTAGGGGCATCAGAGTGCATCATGCTGCTCATTTACGTGGATACCCAACAACAGAAATTTTCACAAGCCTTTACTCAATTGAGTTAACAGTGTAGAAATTGATCTGTATGAGTGCAACTTTGGTTTCTGGAGTTTATGTGACAGAGCAGCAAACAGCAAGTGGATTGAACTTAAACCAGGCTTTTTTAGTTACATTGACGTCTCAAACTGTTCCCACTCATAGCATAGAAAATATGAATTTGATGGGTTTTTAAAAATAAATCTGAAAAGTGCGGCATACATTGGTATTGAGACACATTTGACTGTTCTTTCCAAAATAACTCAGAGTAGACGCAATGTCTGTGAACATCAATTTTCAAGCATAACCTCTCAGATTCTGAAAGTAGATTTAGCTCTTTATAATTCTGTGATCATATAAATTCACGCAAAATCAACATAGCTCAACAATTTCTCACACTGATGCATAATTGTATGTTTATTCCAAATGCTCTGCAAAAAATGCTAAAAATATTTTTGACAACTTAAGTGGCTGCCAACAATTATCTGCAAGTGGCAGTATTTCTGACTTCCACTACACTGGAAGTAAGGTCACATCTGCGTGTTCGCAGTGCACTACAATCACTCCACTGCTGCCAAGTTAGCAATTTTGTCTCTATATTTAGCAACGCTTCAGACAAAAATAATTGAAATTGACCAAAATTGGAGACGGCAGATTTGACTTTTTAAAGGTCGGGATCAACCAGAAAACTAGTTACCATAGGACCTTGGGTTGCCCAACCTTAAAATTCATGCTGCCTTTTCTTAGTTAGGTAATCTTCTTAAACATACAAGTTTTATGGCCATCAGAGTAAGACGGGGGTTAAAACAAATGGTGCCGTTTCTCTTTAGTTTAAAAACTTTTAAACATATACATTTTTGATGAGACACTGTAGACTTTAGCTTTTTTCTTTTGCACTTCCTAAGACGTGAGTGAAAGTGATTGATTCTGTCTCACCACTTCTAAAGGTGGACGGCCATTGTTGTCCTCTTGGCGTAGACAGTCATCCCAGTTATTCTCTTGTTCCTCCTGTAAAATGCGTCTTTTATTCGACGGCCTTGCCTGTTTCCTTCCCACTGTCGCACGTTAAAGCTGCTTTCTGCTGCCGATGTACAAATGTTTCCTTTATATGATCTGTCACAGCTCATATTGTTTGCTAGACGGGACGGGGTAATTTATACGCGCCACTTCATTGAGGATTGCAAACCTGTTTAGCAGGGGGTTGGGAGGGGATTTGTGTAGTGGGATCAGCCCTTATGGGAGATGACAGTAGTTTATTCAAATTGACTTTGGTGATATGAACGCCGGAGGGGAGGGAAAAAAAGAAATACCTGTCAAATAGCGTTCGGTGTCTTCTTGTTGTGAATCAGCCACCTAGCAAAGCAGCGGCGGGGCAGATGAGCCCCGTTAATGTTGCTGTTATCGCAACACTGGGGGAATATTAGCAGATTAATTGCTCTTGATTATGGATGTGCTCCCTGAATTTTGATTACAGCAGAGCGGAAGCTGTTGCAATTAGGACGGCTGCCGATCATCGCGTATGGCCAATGGAGTTCAGAAGTTGTGAGATCGCATCGCATTCGCTTTCTGTTGGCTCCTCTGGACCATGAAGGCAATTAATCTCCACAAGCGCCGTGACACGTTGTGTTTGCAACTTACTTTAGAGAATATTCCGCGCTCTATCAGATCCTTGTTGCATTGTGTTCCAGCTGTGTTCAAAGATCTAATCGCTTTCTAACCAGTAATATGGCTCCACAAAACTTTTTTTTTTTAGCTGGCTGCCTCCAGCACCACCACGAGGTTTGTATATGGGGCTTTTGAATCTGAACTGCAGAGAAAAGATTCACATGAAAGATTCCCTTTCAGGAGTATTTGTAATTGCTGCTTTACCTTTCATCCAGTCCTATGATCAGATCAGATTTTTAATTTCTCATCAGTTTATGGACAATTACCTTCAAAAAGTGCTGCTCTCACCACCAGGCAAACTGGGGAAACGCTCCTGTAGGTTAGTGACTCGTCATCAGGTTTTTGACCAGGCAGGCGTCTGTTTCGGTCTTTCTCTCTGTCAGGGTGTGTTTAGGAGTGTGCCGCATGAGTTTGCTCTGGCAGTTCACAGCACGCTGAAAACATAAATCCAGACAGACTGTCTTTGAACTGTTGAAGCCTTGGATGAAATGGCCACTCTGATTGTTTGCCTAACCAATAGGAACCACTTCTGGTGTTTCTTTTACTCTAATGAGGCTTGTTGAGCATCATTGAGTTCAGAGCCTGCAACACTTAGACAGATGGGAAAAACTGTAGAGAAAACTGGATCAAATATGAAGGCAATGAGTACGCTGTAGCAAACGGCGGTAGATACTACATCTACAATTATATTCAACATTCATAAAGGGCATTAATTTTTTATCAGCTTTGAGATTTTAGACTTAATATAAAAAGTTTTTGAACACACATTTCAACCATTTTTAAGGGCAGGAATAATTTTCCAAACCAATTTCCTCAAAAGAATCAATAACCGCAACATATAAAAACAAACGACGTTACATTGTACGATTTAAGTATTGCAAACCAAAAATAACTTGATCGATTTTGTTTAGTTGTACATAAACTAAATAGCAAAGACTTCTTAACATTATGAGTTACTGTATATGCAAATAAGCTATTTGATCAAGACTTTTTCATGGTAAATATTCCTAAACTGATCTGAAGAGTTATTCTCAGTAAACATCTTTGTTTTTGCCTTCATCACTAACAACAGCATTATGTTTGTTAACCAGAGGAAGAGCTACTAAGTGTGCTACATTGCAGCGTTCAGTCGATTACAATCATTTTTATAGCCATAGAATTTAGTTCACAAATTCGAATCTTGACATTTCTATAACTCACACACTATAACTTGACTTTTATAACTCAAGTACAACATACTGTGGATGTTTTGTGGATGCAAAACATCCACAGTACTATTAGGAAAAATGTGCTTTAGCAAGCTGTAGAGACAAAACATATATTTTATGGCCATCAGCAAAGTCCTGGTAAACGTCTACCCAGCTTTTAAATGCATTGCGCAAATTTTTAATAGAGTTGAGGTTTTGTTCAGCATAGGCTGCTTATCCATTCCAAAACCAGTTTTGGTCAGCATGTTAGAAATTACTTTGCCGACCTTGAACATGGATAATTCTTTGGTTCCTCCTGGTTGTCCAAACCAATTTGCTTTCTTTGGAGGACAACGATTTGGGTCAGATGGTTGAAACTTGGACAAAGTTAGTTCCTCAAAAGGACAATGCTTTAAAACACCCATCAAAACTGTTTTTGAAGGTTTCTTGGTTTCTCCAAAGACTTAAGCTGAATCCTTCTGAAAATTTATAGACTATCCTCAAAAGTTGGGCCAATTTCAGAAATCACCACATTTACATACAGTAAGTCATGCTATTTTTTCCTAGAAGGTGCAAATATCTGACTAAAATTATGACAGAAGCTCATCAATAGCTATAGAAACTGTAGTTTCTCTCTAACTTGCTAAAGGCCATTTACTCAGGTCCTAACAGGGTTTACGTATATATTAGAACGTGTGTGTGTGTCATTTGCTGTAACTTAGCCACATTTGAAATAAAATTTAGTATAGTCTTCATTTTGTGCAAAGTGAATTTTATAATTGTGGGTTGCACACCCCCACACACGCATGCACACGCACATTTCAAAGATCCCAGTGAAATGGCCCTGCTTGTTGCTGTTTGCTCCCTTTTTGTTTCTTGAAGACATCAGACCGAAGATGCTTTGATTAGTTTACACACTGATCCCTTTCATGGATTAGAAAAACAACCCAAGCGCCAGGCCATTCGATAACGGCTCAATACTAAATTCGAGCTCTTGCCTTCCAAGCGCACCCTGTCATCCATGTTGAATGGCAGCAACGATGTGAAATTAATGCGTTGTGGGATTCCTGACAGCCACATAGAAAAATAATGAGCAGCCATCTGTCAGTAATCACCAGCAGGTTGGTACAGATGTGCCACTGAACACTCAGTGACTACAGTGCAGGAAGGGTCTTGTATCTATCTGCAGAGCAGTGCAGAAGACAAGGGATTTTTTCTAGTGAAATCTTGTCCTGAGAAGTTGTTTGATTGGATTTGGAGAAAACGAGTGGGGATCAGAAACAGGTGAGCATGTGTTGCACTGGACTGCAGACTGAACGAGGGAAATTAAAAGCTGAATTTTTCTTCTAATATTCATCTCTTTTTGCTTAGAGATGAAATGATAACACCAAGAAATTTGGCATCACTAAAGTGATCACTAAAGTGATGCCAAATTATTGCAGTGGATTACATTGAAATAGATGATTTGAACTTCAGCCTCCACTCTGCTGTCAGATGCAGCTGAACCTTTGAAGAAAAAAGCTTTTAACTTGTCAGCGAAACATTTTTTTCTGTACAACTTTTAGTTTGTCTTCAACCTGGATGCGATAGCATGAGTGTTAGTTTAAAGGACCTAGCAGCCCATCGAGGTCTTTGACTTTGCCATGCCCTCGTCATTCCATTCTTATGACCTCAAACCACTTTCCCGGCAGGAGGAAACTACGGGGCCTTTTCCCATTTTGTCATGCTTTGAGCACAAACTTCAAAACATTTTATGTGGATTCTGTGATAAAAATACAGATGTTCTGTGATGGCCTTATAGGGTTGGTTAGAGAACACGATTGAGACCAATGAACTCAGAGGATAAATTTAAAGAAGAGTTTTGTTGCAAAACTACATTCCACAAAGTAGTTCAGATGTTCACTGTAACTAATAAAGAACCTTTTGGAAATTGACAACCTTTAAGTAACATACTTTTCATTTAGGCTATGTTTCTGTATTAAATAAGTTTTTTATTGGTTTGTTGTAATATTCAAATTTTATATACCATGTTTTTATTAACTGTAGGGGGGAAAAAATCACAATTAACAGAAGTAGTCTTTCAAACATCTATCAGCATGTAATTAATCTATATAAGGTGTTTCTATTAGTAAAGTTCATCAAATAAATATAGACTTTTCAATAATATCCTCATTTATTGAATGGGTCTGCATCTAAAGACTCCACAAATCTGGTCTTTATGGTTAAATAACAAGAAATACATTTTGGAAGATATTTAAAATGTCTTCCAGTTCCAGTGTTAAATGTTCTGTAGAATTTAAAATTTATGAATCTTTGAGAATGTGTTTTTGCATTATTATGAAATCATTATTATATCACTTGAAAATGTTCTAAAAACAACAATATTATCATTTATCACAATAACTTCAGAGACAATTTATTGTCTAGGGAAATTTGTTGTCATGTCAGACCTAGTTAACATGGAGATTCATTGAGTCTCTCCATCCAGTGGAAATGACTTTGAATCCATCAGTGCAGAACTGGTGGAGACATACCCCAACGACCTGAATGGAGTTAGTGGAGCTGAATACAAATGCATAAGACACTTTTTAGATGTTAGTTGTAAAATTTCTCTCTTTTTTCTCATGCACCTTTTACTTCACACCACTTTGTGTTGGTTTAGCACAGTAAAACACACAGTGTGACAAAATGGGGACTGCAACTCTAGGTGTGTAAATACATTTTCTGAGTCAGTGTACATGCTATTGTTGCCCATAAGAGTAATGCATTACAGCTGCAGTCCATTAGAACAGAGGAGTATTATTCATAAGGCATTGTGGTGAAACGGCCCACATGAGGCCTGTCAGTGCATCTCAGTATGGAGCTAGGAGTCGCTACGTAACAGTTAGCTGGCACTGTTTGCCGTTCAGTCCTTATTTATTGTTCAGCCGTTTCCCTGAGCGTCCCACTGTGAGCCAGTTTCAGAAAGCCGTTGGCTTTAGAATAACACCGAGCTCTGATTCAAGTTTCACTCATGTAAACATCAAGCGCGACTAGGGTCTTCCGCTTTCGAGCTTTGTCGTGTCATGCATTGGTTTGAATCCAGTCTCCTTCACCAAATAAGTTTGTATCAACATCAATACCTTCTATCTGGTTATTGTTCAGAACTCTTGAAGCAGAAACGGGATTTTATGCATGACTCTTGGCAGAGGTATAATCAACTTAGATATCATGAGGGAAAAGCTTGAAATGTAGGTGGTATAGGTTTCTGGAAATTAAACAGAAAATAGGTGCATCCTATTGCCCAGTTGTGTTTTCATTGCTTTTGCACATGTTTCGGGGGAGGAAGTACCACTGGATAGTCATGTGTCTTTGAGAACTGCTTCTAGCACTAGTGCTAGCTACCTGAGCCAGCTAGGTGAGAAAATGTGAAACAAGGAGTGATTTTACAAGGTACAGCACAACAAACTTCTCCAAAATGTCTTACATGCAGAAATGTTTGTCACAGCAATGCAAACATTATAGCTATTGATTCATTTGAATTTAATGTGCTTTTAATACACACTGTTTAATTTCCAAAACGTTGTGTGCTTTAATATTGCTACTAAGTAATGTCTGACCTTTGGACTATTTTCTTTTGTCATTTATCAACTCACCTGAACTTAATGCTGACGGGTCATTAAGACGCATCTAATTCACTAATGCTAATTTGTTAAAATAACTTATTTTATCAGGCTGTGATAAACAGTTGTACTACGCTGACAACATGCTAGCTAATCTTAAAACAGCAAGATAACAGAGAGAGTTTAAAGGCCGACCGGTTCTTGCTACAGTCAAGTTGCATCTGCTGTGCTTACAAAGAAATAATCTGTCTATAGTTGGATCAGATTGTGGTTCGTCTAGGACTGGTCAGGTGCCTTAGCGCTGTCCTCAGGTGCCACCCAGCCTGTCACTGTGCATTAACGCCCCTCTGTCCTGTCTGGTCCTGACCCTGCTAAGTGAATGGGTCGCTATCCGCTTGTTTACAGTGGCAGCAGGTAACAAGGCATTATACAAGACGGGAATGAATCAAATTACGCTCAACAGCGTAGCTTGAGCTCCAGTAACCAGCCTGGGTTGTGCACGTAATATGTCACAATGATGACGGTGGAAGATAATAAGCAGGGAAATTTCTACTGTCGTCAGAGTGAATCCCGGGAGGTCGTTAAAGAATACACACTTTGGAAGTCAACATGGAAAGAGTCAGTGTTGTGAACAAGGTATTAAACCAGGCTATTAAGGTATTTGGTATTCAGTGTTTTCAAGGAGCATTGTGAAAGTTTCCTAAGGTTTTTTACATTATGTTCAAACCAGAAACTTCAGTGTAGTTGTTTGTGATTTTATGTGATAGGATAAAACAAATTAGCAAACGACTAGAGAAATGAAAGGAGAATCATATATGGTTTATTTTTGTTGTTGTTGTAAATAAAGCTAGAGTTAATATTTTCACTGAAATCACCACTAATGAGGTTCTTAGTGTACGTCTCCAGTTTTGTCACTTTCTGTCGGCATAATTGCTTCAAGATTAGAGAAATCTTTTAAGTCTTGCCACAGATTCCCAATTAGATTTACAGGAGGCCTGGACTTTGACTAGGACTTTCTAACACACAAATGTGCTTTGATCTAGCCCAGGGGTGGGCACTCCTGGTCCTCGAGGGCCGGTGTCCTGCAACTTTTAGATGCATCTCTACTTCAACACACCTGAGTCAAATAATGAGGTCGTTAACAGGACTCTGGAGAACTTGACTGCACTTAGGAGGAGATTCAGCTGTTGGATTCAGGTGTGTTGGACCAGGGAGACATCTAAGAGTTGCAGGACACCGGCCCTCGAGGACCAGGAGTGCCCACCCCTGATCTAGCCCATTGCAATGTTAACGCCCAGCCCAGCTTTTCTTACAGGATTATCCTTCTTTTACCTCCATCAATCTTCTTGTTAACTCTCAACCTGCTTGGCTGTCCTGCTGAAGAGGAGCATCACCACAGCATGACACTGCCAACCTCATGTGCTGCTATGTCAGGGATCAGCAACCTTTACAACTCCAAGTGTCTTACTTTGCTTTTGGTTCAGCACAATATGGCTCTTTAAACTGAAGCTGCTTGTTCTTGTAATGCTTACTGAAGAAATCTTTAGATTTTTCAGTTAATAAAAAAATAAGTTTTGTTTTTAGGTTTAATTTGAGCTGGACAATAAATCAATAACAGCAATTATTGGGATGAACACATGATCAATGTCAGCAGAAAATACGTCCAATAGAACTCCAATCCAGAACTGCACAGCATTCTGGGGGATGTAGGCAGAGGAGAGGCTTTAGCCGATTCATTTCTCAAGGTCAGCTAAGCAAGCTTGATGGCATCAACTAACGGCACAGAGTGAAAAAAGAAAAGAGTAAAACAGCTGGAGAGGTCACATGATCAGATTGGTGGTATTTCAGATATTAAAACCAAAACAAGTTTAATACATTCAGTTTCCATATACTTTTGCAACCTTTTTACAAGTATATTCCTTTAATTCTTAGTCATTCTTTGTAAAATATTTGTAATGAAAACATATATAGGTTTTCATGGTAAACAGATTCAACAGAGCTCTGAAAAATGTTCAGAGCATCTTTCAGAACATCTTGTGATTTGTGTGAGTTGTGATTTCAGGAAAAAATCACGACTTTCTTCCTGACCTGTCTGTGTGTTAACCTGCAAACTAACTAGATGACCTCTGAAAGAGAAGATAGATATTTTTTAGAAAGCATTTTTGGGACGTGTTATAAATAGAGGGGTTGACCTTTTGACTTGCTAGCTGTTAGCCATTAGCCTTTCTCTGCTGCAGACACTTCTCAAGCCTTGTGGTTCCTTTGCTTTTCTTTCCCTCACATCATTTCGAGCTAAAATCTCTCCAAAAACGATTGTGACACATTCTTCTAAAGAATTATGCTCGTTAGCTTTTTTTTTTACTTCTTTTTATTTTTTCTTGAGTTCTTGTTCTACAGGACGTACCCAGCATTCACAACGAAGGCAGACAATAGTTTCCACAGAAGCCTTGAATTTGTCTTTTTATGGTACTACACCACTTTAGCTGCAGCTCCATCATCCACTATGTCCCTCTAATGGAGGAGCATACCTGTTGCTGATGTTTTTATTGCGTGGGCTACGAAAAGCTGCCTGTTGATGGTATTTTGTCTACTGAGATGAATCACATTAAAAACATGCGTGTGAGAGAAGGAGTCACCAGAAAGAAGGTGTCGTATCCACGCTGAATGAGATCCGCACTGCCGGCACTTTCCACACCAGAGTCATTCGCCACGGTTGATTTACTCCATGTGTCTGTGTGCTCAGAGTTGCAATTTCCAGCAAGTAATCACAGCACCCCCAAGAGGGAGACAGGTGCCGTGCACTCCAAAGAACAAAGATTCACCTTCTCATTTCAGCTCTCTCATGTCTTCACAGACTCCTCTTCTGCTGCTCTCAGACAAGTGCAGATAAGGGACACTTGCTTTATTCCCAAGTGTTGGAAAGGTAGTGCTACTGCAGACCTGGAAGCAGAGCAGCGGAGATTAGAGGGATTGCTGTTTACTGCTTTTCCTTTGCGGTGCGTTCAGGGAATTCACAGCCAGTGGAGGAGAGTTCCAGGCTGAGGCTGACAGTGACACATGGCCGCTTCCCAGATTTAGGAACGACACTTCTTGGAGTCCCGACAGAGACGAGCCCGGGCTGAAACTAATTCCGCTTATTGTAGCCGGGCAGTCTGAGTTTTGCTGTGCGCTCCTTCCTGCGTATCCCTCTATGAACTGAGTCTGACACATCCATAAGAATGATGGAGTGGCTCAGCTGTCTCTGTCACCGTAGTGCAAAGAAAGAAAAGAGAAAAAAAAGGGAATGGAGAGGTTTGATGAAACGTGCCTGACTGTGTGTTTCAGAGCCGACCATCATCACCACGCAGCCCACAACGCTGGACATCACTGTCGGGGAGAGCGTGGTCCTGCCCTGTCAGGTGAGCCACGACCCATCTCTGGAGCTCAAGTTCACCTGGTTCTTCAATGAGCAACTCATCCACTTTGGGAGCAACGGCGGATTCTTCGAAAAAGTTGGAGGCGTAAGTCCACAATCTGTCTTTGATTGTTTGAGTGGGCAGTATGGACTTCAGGCTGTATCACGATATTTGATGGTGCTACTGTGAAAACGATAAAAGTGGTGATAATAAATAGTTATTAGATCTTTTTTTTTTAGCTGTGACTGTGTGTCACACTCACACAAATAGTTTCCTTGAAAAATATTCCTGTTTGTAATGTGCTTGTCTAGTCACATAAAGAAGTGTAACTTGTACCACTAAGCTGCACACTGTAACTGTATTATAAAATGTATTGGTATTTATTGATGATTTATTGAACAAGCAATGGAAACACAGTAAAACTATCAGTCCTAAGGACAGTTTTGGAGTTTAATTGGAATTTTATTGTAACAACAATAACTCAAATCTCATATCATGATAAGAAATTTATCACGATAATTGATAAACAATACAATAAATGCCCACCTCTACTTTTAAGAAAGAATGTAATTCTTATGATCACAAATAACTTAAGCTTCAGATTACTGTATCAGTAACCCAGTGAGTGTTGATAGAGAAAGAAGTTTTCCTTTCTCCTCCCTGCAAAGTTCTGTTCCCACATGCCTGCATTCCTCCATGCTAATAGCTAGTTTTTAGCTAGCTAGCATCTCCCCACTGTTTGTTAGATAAAGTGCTAATCAAGAACACAAAGCTCCCTGAGGTTTCTGGAAGAATCCTCGTTTTATTGGCTCCCCTGTGCTCTGACAGGAGCCCAGGACATAAAAGATATTGATTTATTTTTTTCCCCAGCTGCCTTCAGAGACTTCAATGAATAAAGGTTGAGAGGTGACTCCGAAGATTCATTGGTCCATTCACTGCTTCCTTTAGCAGGACCGTAATAAATTCAGCTGCAGTGCAGAGGGAATGTTTGTATCAAGTATATTATTTATGGACAGAAAATTGCTGCCTCTGGCTAATTTTAAAATGAAATTTACATACTCACCCTGCAAACACTCGCAGTGGACACTTTACAAAGGTCTCCAACTCACAGCTCATCAAAACAGTGGCATTTTCTTTTCTGTATGTAGCAAATAAGTTCAAGGTTTCTTTATCTACGCCCAGTTTGAGAAATAAAGAAAAACTTAAAACACATTCGCCTTGCTTTTTAGTTTCTGTAATAATTTTAGGTTTCTTGGAGCGTGCTTTAAAGTCTCGGCACCTTAATAAATGGCTCTTCATCTCCACTTACATTGATTAAGCCCTTGGCCACTCCTCTGAATTCCCACCATTATTGTGCCACAGCTTTCAGCCATCTTCTATTTATTACTCAACCTGCTCAGCTCCACTCTGATGAAATGATAATGTAGGAGTGGGAATAGTAATTAGAGACAGAATGAAAGGCTCTCTTAAAGAACTAAGAAGCAGACCAGCCATTAGGCTGCTCATATAACATTCTACAGTCCAAATAAGACTGCTAGAGGAAGTGCATTTCTGTAATTACGCAGATGAAGTAAATGCACAGAGCGGCACTCCCATGTCCCATTTGGAAAGTAAGAGGAGAGAGGCCCCATGTGTGGATTTATAGATTTATTTTTCAGGACACACACACAAGTATGAAATGAGCTTTCTTCCTGAGGCCGGTGCTGTCAGGGGTTGTTTTTGTTGTTGTATTTTTGTTTAATTTCAGTAGTTGCAGGATTACAGCCATGCTTATGGAGGTGTGTCTGCTTTTTGTGTGTGCGCTAAATGACAGCAGCACTCGGCGGGGGACATTATGATTCGGAACATCCAGCTGGGGCACGCAGGGAAGTACACATGCGCCGTGCAGACCAAGGTGGACAGCATCTCCATAGCAGTGGACCTGGTTGTCCGAGGTAAGTTGGGGAATATGGACTTAAATTGTTTCACAGTATTTGGCTGAACTGTTGTGGTAACAATAAATGTGCTAAATATTTATTAGATCTTTTTTTTAGGAAGCTTAATTAAGAAATTAAATTAAAATGAATGAATAAACTTGTTCATGCGATAAGTCATTAAAAGTCATTGCAGGGGCGGATGTAAACTGTTATACATCAGTTAAACAGTTATACATTCATATATAGTTTTGAATTATATATTCATAATTTGTCCATGGTGCTTGCACTCATCATCTACCAGCCAATCAGAGGAGACGTCGGCATTTTATTCAGGCGTTGGAGCGACAAGCCCCGCCTACTTTGGAGTGACTGAATGTGGCATTTTGGGGAATCACAGTTGGTGACACACATTGAAAACACTAAAACAAGCCGTCATCCTCCTACAAGTTCTTTATCTCTTTATCTTTTCCACTAGTAGTAACACCCGGCTGTTGATCACGTGACTTCTTTGAGCAATATTATTTTCGTAATTTCAATTTGTGCAGATCTATGGATGATGGAAATGCAGGGAGCATGTCATAGCAACTATAGCTTTACAATTCTATAAGAACTGTAGCGCTATTCTTAAATTGTGGGAAATAAAGCATTCCCATTTCTAATAATACCTTTTTAGACACCAGTCACATGAAGAAGTGTGATTTCTACAAGTAGACTGAATGTTAAATTTTATTGATATTTATTGATGCTTTTGTTGAACAAACAGTCGAGAAAATAGCAAAACCAACAATCCTGACAATACGGACAGTTTTTAGGGGGGAGGAGGGGGACAAAGGGGGTTAGACATTATTCATTATTTCAACGATTAATCAAAACTCTCATAATGATAAGAAATTATTTGCAATAAATGAGATAATAATATAAATTATTGTATGATGTAAAATCAACTTTTGTTGAGCTTTACATCATGTCATAATGTTCTTCCCTCATCAAAAACATTTGTAAAGCACATAATATTGCCCTTTTAACCCCCTTCAGACTTTGTTAAATAGTTTAATTATGCATGGTTTATCCACTAATAAAGAAGTAAAGTATTGGCAAGTTTAAGATTCTCTGTTCAAGACTTAAAGAAAATTTACAATCTAATTAGAGCGAACGTCTCCCAAAGGGTTCACGCTGAACTGACTTTGCTGCCATTGCCGCCGGTGCTAAAACCTCCCATCTTTCTGACTCCTCCCGATTTACATTTCCTTACCCACATCTCCCCTCTTCTCTGTCTCTCTCTATATATCGTTATCTCCCTGCCTGACTACGGCATCCATCAGGTCCCCCAGGCCCCCCCACCAGCATCCAAGTAGAAGAAATCACAGATACCACGGCCTCTCTGTCCTGGAGGCCCGGTCCCGATAATCACAGTCCAATTACGGCGTACACCATCCAGGCCAGGACACCGTTCTCCCTGGGGTGGCAGGCTGTCACCACAGGTAAGCTCTCTCCAACCAGCCGTGGCCTCCTCCAGTCCTGACGAGGGCTCTGCTCGTGGTTTCTGCTCGGCCCTGGGAAAATATTAGAGGTGTAATTTCCTGCTCCGGCACCAAATGGCGCACTATGGTTGCCGGGATCATTGACCGCTGTATTATTGGACTCCTGGGAGCCCTGAAACATGGATCTCTTCCTGATGAAAAAGCATGTTGCCAAGGCTGTAATATGATAGTGTAGTTATATAGCACATTCTTTTAATGGGACCCTTACTATTCATGCATTATTGGTATAATGTGCTTTTATCCTACACCTTATACCCTCCTTTATTGATAGATTTTTTTTTGCACATGATGGACTCTGAGTATCTGAGATACTCTTCCTGGACTCTTGGATCTGCAGTCCCTCATTCATATATTAAAGAACAAGTTGAACACTAGGTGGAGAAAGATATTGTTACCTTTAATGCACTCATCTCTATTTGCACAAAATATGCTGTGTCTTGTGGTAATTGCACACATTTAACACAGATCTTACGAAATCATGCTAGATTTTGGGATTACATTTCTGTATAATTTTTCATGTATCTGCAGGATTTATTTGTTCCTCCCACTTCCCAGTTGTGTTTTACTACCTGGTGGTCTGTTCCATAAAATCCACCAAAAAAGCATCTAAGCTTGTGGCTGAAATGTTCCAAGTGGTGTTGATACTTTGCAAAGGTACTTTCAAATCTTAACATACACATAACTGCACACAAAGGCATATAGCAAAGCTGAAACGACTAATCGGATTAATTGTGATGAATTAATTATTGAAATAATAGTCAACTAATTTAAAATTAAACAGGCCATTTGCTGAAAGAACAACCTACTCAAAGCAGTAATTAAGCCAAAACTGTGCAAAAAGTAGATACATTTTGCAATTAAGATTAAAAAACCCTTAGTCTGTAAATCTGTTCTACCCAAAACTACTCAAGTAGCAAAGTTTAGCTTCACCTCAATCAGATTCTGTACAAGAAAATCTCCACTTAATCATCTTTTGCTGTCCATTTATTAATCAGCTAATCCAAAAATTAACCAGCAGATCAGCCCTATGTCGTATTGATGTTAAGTGAAGCAGAAAGGGATGAGCTTTGCACATGTTGTTAGCAGCAGAAGCATCCTTTGGCACAAATGAACAAGCGTAAAGAATTGCTGCTATTGCATTTAGGCATTTTATTTTTTAAAAAAATAATTATTTGATTATTTACATCTTTCTGTGCATTTTCAGTGTTGCATAAAAAAGATTTAAATGTTTAAATGAAAAATCTTTAGAATGTGCCAATTTTCTTTTAGCTCGTTTTAACTGGAGGCCCTCTGTGTTTTCTGCCAGTTCCTGAGGTGGTTGGGGGCCACCAGCTGACCGCTGCTGTAACAGAGCTGAGCCCCTGGGTGGAGTATGAGTTCCGAGTTCTGGCGAGCAACAGAGTCGGGACCGGCGAGCCCAGCAAGCCGTCCAAACAAGCAAGGACAAAGAGCACAAGTATGTTGTGCTTCAGAAAAGTCTGTTTCGGTGTAGGTCTATTAAAACGTGAGAACATGTGGTTTGATAAATTGGACTAAAAGTTATGTATAGGTTTGAGAAATGATCAAAAACGGTTGCAAAAATCAGATGGCAGAAAGCTTTGAAGCAAGCAAATGACTTTCATAATTCCATATTTTTTTAAATTTAAAAAAAAAAAGTGATGCATTTTAAATGCAAACATTTGAATATTGTTGAAAATCTATATATGGACTGACCTTGAAATAAAACCGTAAATACAAGTGGGAATGTTGCGTTTTCAGAACTTTATTGAACTTCTATGAGTATAACCTATTTTAAAAGTCCTTATCATGCAGATGCATGCAGAACATAACCCACCTTTAAAAGCGACTAACTATTTTCCAATGTTTTGCTACTTTTCCTGCATCTTTTATTGTTGCTGGACTCCTCAGCTGAAGGAAGTTGCCGTTGTTTACTGCTTAGAAAAAAAAAACACAGAAAATGTTGAAGTTTTCCTTTAGAGTACCAAGGTGGCTGAGCCGATCTGTTTCCCCCCCACAGCTCCGAAGGTCACACCGGCTAATGTGAGCGGAGGAGGAGGCAGTCGCTCCGAATTAGTCATCACATGGGAGGTAAGCAAGCTCTCTCAGGAACCCTCTCACCCATGGAGGAGGCCGCCAGACGCCATTACTCTCTTTGGGTGCAGGCCCCTGTTTCATTAATAACCAGTGAACGGCCTAATGTATGGCGTTTCATTTTTAAGAACACAGAGGCAATAACTGCAGCTGTCACCCCCAAGGGGGAGAGAAAAATGCTTTTGAGGTTTCAATGAGATAATTAAAGTCATAGTTTGTTCAAAGTCACAACTTTTTGTTTCTAGATAATTTTCCTTTTGTGTCTTGCCTTTGTGTTTTACCAGCTGGCATTCAAATTGCTTCTGTTTATTCAGCACAAAGAATCAGTGCTGATGTTTCCAAACACAAAAGCTCCATTATAGTAAAGCATCTGCTTAACAAAGCTGCCCGTCATCAACCAGGGAAATTCTTTAGGTGTTTTTCCTTTTGACCCGGAAGGAGGAATGAAAAGTTGCTAGACTTAAATTTTGGGGTCTAAAATGAATGGAAGTAAATACAATGTCCTAATATGATCACAAATACAAGCCTGTGGGTATATGTGTTCTTTCTTAGTCATCCTAATCCATTTTGGGCATATTTTCTAACCCTCTGAATAACAATGGGCCTTTGGTGGACCAAATTCCAGTCCTTGATACAGTGGACTACCTTGTTTAGGGTTAAGGTTCATGTTTAGAGGTATGGTGTGAATTAGGTTTTGGCTAAGGTTAGGAACATAATAGTAATGGTTAAGGTGTGGGACAATGTCTGGGTTAGTAATAAATGCAGTTACTAAAGTGAATGGAGTTTAAATCCTCCATTCACTTTGGACCCTACTTGTTGGGTCCAAGTAGGTAACTTAGACCCAAGTTTCCTAATTTGTACATTTACTATCCTTCTGAAGGGCAGTAGGCCTTATGGGGACCAAAGCCAAGTCACAATACATCACACCCCAATTTTTAGGTTATAGTTAGAGGTTTGGTGTGAATTAAGTTCAGGTTATGGCTGGGTTATGCTAACATGTAGAGATAGGCATAAATGGTGTTACTATAATGAATGGACCTCTCTGTAGATTTCTTACAATTTGGGTCTACATGAGTAACTAATATAATTTTGGGAGACATTATTTCATTTCTACCTCTGCATTATTTATAAATCAGGAGTTTGTTTTTTTCTTATATATGTTTCTTTGTACCTATTCAAAAACTCTGGAGGTCCTCTTTGTAAACCACAATATGTATAGTGTAAAAAAAAAGTGTTCAATAAAAATGACAATAATGATTAGTAGTCAATACAAGGTCCTAATATAGAACAGAATAGAATAGAATAGAATAGAATAGAATAGAATAGAATAGAATAGAATAGAATAGAAAATAAACAACAATTTCTGGTGTACTAGCAGCAAAGTAACAGGTAAGTCAAAGCATCCAGATGTACATCAAGGTGAAAAAATATAAAACAGAATGTTGGTAGTTTGCTGAGGAGACCGAGGACGAGCTTGATTCAGTTTGGTAAATGTGAGTTTGTAACAAAATAGTCTCTGACTTGAAAAAGGAGCCAGTAGCACATTAATCAAACAGGAAGATTAAAAGCATCATTAACTCTAATCTAGTTAAATTTACATTCAAATTAACAGTGTTTTACAAATGACAACACTTTGATTTACAGATTTCTTTGCAGTTTAGTTATTAGAAAAAGAAAACAGGACCAAAAATATAATTTTTCCTTTTGTTACTTTAACTGGTTGGCCAGGAGGGTCTGACCTCTTCCTTCATAATGTTTTACCAGAACTCCTCTGAAAGGTCATTTAATTCACTGTTTGTGTTCCTGTTGTTCGATTTTTCCCCCCACTTAGCAGCAAAATGCAATATTGCTCTGTTTTTCAATTGAGAAAATTCCTCTAATTTAAGTTTTGAATTGCTAACCGTCTGTATTATGAAACTAATTGACCTGCCTACATTTGACTCAATCTAAGCAGAATATACAGCTCAAGGTATCGGGTCACCCATCAGATTCCTTAAATTCCGATCCAGTGCCGAGTCACCCACTGATTCTCCAAACATGTCTGAAAGAATGAGCCACTGACAGAAGCTGGGAAGATTCCAGTGTGGTATCATGGCATGAAGCCACATGTGCATTAAGTTAAGATATGAAATTTCTTCTTAACTAAACATTCAACATTTAGAGTAGCAGTATTATAACAAAATTATTGGTATTGTTTTTACAGTGGCAACAACAGTAACTCACCCATTACAAGTGTTTTTTTGTCAACAATTGAAGCAGTTTTGTCTTTATCTGTGACAATAAAAGGCCATAGAGATCAAAACATTTACATGTTGTATTCAAGCAAGAAGTCACAACAATAAAAAGGAACTTATGAAATCATATGTACTGTAAGTGCCACTGAAAGCCAACAAAACTAATGAAATGTTTTAGTTTATCAGAACTGTTACAAAACTATGAAAACTCATCATAATCAAGGAAAAGATTTATTAACACATTGAGAGAACTGATTAACAAATTTTGGATCAAGTGTGTAAAGCTTTTAGTTTTATTTAGATATAATCAATGGAAATCAAAGTATAGAATCTTAGCAGATACAGTATACAGTATAAAATTAAATCCAAAATCCTCTTGCTTAATTTATATATGCTTGTTTGAATACTGCAAATGGAAGAAAAATGAGTCAAACTATAATCTACAATACATAAAAAGATAGGTAAATAAGAATAACAAGAATCTGACAAACATACACAATGGGAGGGAGTCAGAGTAGAGTCTGATGGATGGATGGACACACAACTTAACCACAAACGAACTTAAGGCATCTAAGAAGCCTTTTGGTCTTATGTACATCCTACAGCAAATAAATCTATATTTGACTCACTTATTGAAGTTTTAAAAATGTTTTGTACCTGAATTTCACTGACAAACTCTGGAAGCTGAAAACAAGCTTCCAGGTCATCATAGCTAAACTTAAAGAGTCCTAACACGGAGCCCTGTGGGACACCTCGTGTTTATCATCTCACATTAAAAGTCACTTTATTGGGCGTGCTGTGGTGGCGTAGCAGTTAGCGCGACCCGTATTTGGAGGCCTTGAGTCCTCGACGCGGCCGTCGCGGGTTCAAATCCCGGACCCGACGACATTTGCCACATGTCTTCCCCCCTCTCCTTCCCCATTCCTGTCAGTCTACTGTCATATAAGGGACACTAGAGCCCACAAAAGACCCCCTGGAGGGGTAACAAAAAAAAAAGTCACTTTATTTACAAATTGTATATGCTTGGTAAATTCAGGGTAGTGCAAAGATAAAAGATCTAAATTGAAATACTTTTACACAAAATTATACTAAAAGATACAAATATGACTAAAGGTTCTAAAATACTTTTAGAGCATGAACTTACAAATCATAAAGAGCCCAGAGCCTGTGTTTTCACATAACCTTTCCAAAAATCACATTTTTTTAAAAGTCTGTACCCTTTAGCAGGGTGTAGAGGGTTGGTTTACTTAGCAGAACAAAGTCTGCAGCTCTGAATGTCCAGGTCTTGTTATCAGAGTGGGTCTGAGTTTACCTGATGACGCTGAGTGCTCTGTGCTGTGTAATGGATGTGTGCAGTAAAAGCTCAGGCATGTTCAGCAGGTTACATCTGAAGCCAGGCTCTGCCTTTAAATGACCCCCTCTACTCTCAACCTGTATTTATTTCCAAATCATGCGGAGTAAACAAAGTGAAAGCTTATTAGCCGTGTTTAGAGCGGATGTTCAGATGGGTTGTTGTGTGTTTGCTTGCAGCCTGTTCCAGAGGAGCTGCAGAATGGGCCGGGGTTCGGCTACGTGGTGGCGTTCCGACCTCACGGGGCCACGGGCTGGATGCAGGCCGCCGTGCCGTCCCCAGAGGCGTCCCGATACATCTTTAAAAACGAGAGCATCCAGCCTTTCTCGCCTTTCCATGTAAAGGTCGGCGTTTACAACAACGAGGGGGAGAGTCCGTTTGGACCGGTTACCACCATCTACTCTGCTGAGGAAGGTGTGTACAGGGAGACTCCTTTTACTCAGGCCAATGGAACAGACACAAATCAGGGTTCTTGCTGAATCTCAAAAAGTCTAAAATGTTTATTAAAAAAAACCAAAACATAATATATGGCTTTAAATAGTCTTATGAACACCCAGATTTTCATTCAAGGTCTTAAATTTCATTTTGTCGAGTCTTAATATTTTATTTTTGATCATTCTGGAGAAGCTCCTGTCCTATAACTGGTACCTTTGAAGCTGAACTTGGTGCTAAATGGGATTAGCTCAGACATTCTGTATGTAAGAGGAGTTTGTATGTAGGCCTGCAAAACTGTTGGTTGTTTTAGTACTGAGATAATTTAATCTCTTTTATTTAATAAACTTGGATCTTTTTTCATAACTGAATTGATAACAATAATAAGGTTTCTTTGTTAAAATGTTAATGTGAATCCTTTGTGTTGGTCTTAAATTGCATTTATAATGGTCTTAAAAATTCTTTGAAAGGTCTTAAAACTTACTTAAACCTGCAAGAACCCTGACTAACATCACACATCTCTCTCAAAGCTAGATGTGTGATGTTATTAACCATGACATTGTTCTATTATATGAACAGGAAAAACACTTTGAACTGCTTTCCATACACACTTAGATTCTCTTGTAAGTGCTTGGATGAATAATCCGAGCGGACGCCAAGCTGTGGTCCAGTGAGCTTCAAAATGTTTAACACCTCAAAAATATGGTTAATCAAATCATTTACTGAATTAATCTCTGTTTAATACATGACTCATGGTGATTTGGAACATTCATAATGAATAAATGGGATTTGTGTTTTTTTTTCTTTTTTATTCCTGAAGCTCACTGTGAACCTGCTCAACACATCATCACTTAATAAGTCACAACAAAATAAAACTAAACTATAATAATTTTAAAAAAACTATTATAATCCTGCTGATCACAAGCTACTTTGTAAAGAGTTTAGTTTCTAGATGCTGAAAGCAGGTGGAGAGTGTAACCCTGGTTGTGCTCCAGTTGTAGCTGGAGAAAATGTGGCTCTTTAGTGACTCAGGGAAACTGAATCCTCACACTATACACACTAAAGGTAAAGGTAATTGTATTTATATAGCACGTTTTCAGCAACAAGGCAATACAAAGTGCTTTACAGGATTTAAAAGGAAATACAAACAAAATAACAAACCAAAGGAAAGAGCAACAAAAGAAAAATAATCTAATATTGATCTAAAGTATGTAAACTAGTTGCTACTGTTCAGGGTTACTAAGTATCCTCTGGTCTAATTCCATTTCTGGGTTGGGAGAACAAGAGTCTAAAAAATAGTCTAACAATGTTGATCCTCTGGGCTTCTGGTCTCTGGTTCTAAATAGTGAGTACTCTACAGTCTCTGATAAAATAAGCTAAAGAGTGACTAATCTAATTCTTTTTCTGGGTTAAACGTGAGTACTCCACAGTTTCTAAATAATGATGATGTAGTATTGGTCCAGATAGTGAATATTCCACAGTTTCTAAAAGATGAGCTAAATTCTAAGTTTGTTCTAAATCCTTTTCTAGGTGAAAAGTAACTAGTCACAGTTTCTAAAAAGTAGTAGTATAAAAGTAACTAAGTAGTGAATGTTCCTGTTAAGTATTTCTGGATTCTAAGTTCGTAGTTATTCTAATTCTAATTCTAAATCTGATTCAATTTCTGGGCTGTATAATATTGATCTAAATAGTGATTACTCCACAACTTCTAATATTACTAATAAACTAAAATAATCATTTTCTTAAATAGGGAGTACTACACAGTTTCTAACAAAATAAAATAAAAAAAGAGGAAAGGACACATTAGGGCAAATGGCAACATTCAGACAAAACAAAGGGCAAAACAAAGACATGAGTGAAGGCGGTGACATCACAGGGCCATGAAACCACGGTGCTCAGTCTCCCGGTAGAAGTCCGATAAAGATGTTTTATATCAAGGAATGGATAACAACATCCATTCCTGAGCTGTGGCGCTCAGCTCCACAGCTCCATGGATAACAGGAGGGGGTGAAGTGGGAAGGAGTGTTATGTTTAC
Organism: Xiphophorus maculatus; assembly: GCF_002775205.1. Classification (NCBI taxonomy): domain Eukaryota; kingdom Metazoa; phylum Chordata; class Actinopteri; order Cyprinodontiformes; family Poeciliidae; genus Xiphophorus; species Xiphophorus maculatus. The sequence continues at coordinate 1,925,574 of NC_036462.1, forward strand.
ATATCTTCAAGGAGATTAGAAATATGCTTCCAAGGCAACCTGGGGAAAGCCAATTCAGATACAAAATGTCTTAGGTCGGGTAGATTATAAATTTCAATCTTCCCTAAAGTCTCTCCGATAAATGTCAGTTCCCATTTGTCCAAATTAGTTTGGTCGTTCCACTGACCCGAAACTAGCAACTTCTCCAAGATCGATTCCATTCCATTAGTGAGTTTTTGAGTCCTCAGCTGGGCTGCGAGTCTCAGCAAGACTCACATCCAACTTGCATGTCTGTCCACACCAACAGTCTGAGTGTTCGCTAGTTCGGCCAAGTCAAGTCACAAATTTGTCGATAAGCCAGGAATCCACAAGCTCCAAACAGCACAAATCCTGTAATCAATCCAGGGTGAATCCCACCGGGTGTGTCCCCTCAGGACAAGAGGGGACACACCCTCTAGTCTTCTTGTTGAGAAAATTTGATCAATTGTATTGAGAGACCGGTTGACCAGATCCATAATTTGTAGATTCGGAGGATGTGCAAAGAAAGGCTCCAAAAACTACACACACTACAGCTCTTTCTCTTTCAGCATGTTGACTACTTGACCCCACTTCCATTTTGTTTTAATGTTCCCAATAGAGGAAGGAAGCGGCTTTGAAACTCTTCGGATGTTCCCTCTTCAAAGCTAACCGTCAGTCCTGGACAGTTAGCTTTGAAAAGCTAACTCTGTATATACATATATATATATATACACTGCTCAAAAAAATAAAGGGAACACTTAAACAACACAATATAACTCCAAGTAAATCAAACTTCTGTGAAATCAAACTGTCCACTTAGGAAGCAACACTGATTGACAATCAATTTCACCTGCTGTTGTGCAAATGGAACTTTGTACAGAACAAAATATTCAATGAGAATATTTCTTTCATTCAGATCTAGGATGTGTTATTTGAGTGTTCCCTTCATTTTTTTGAGCAGTGTATATACAGTATATATATATATATTTATATATATATATATATATACATACATATATATAGACATTATTTATGTGATAATTTATAAAAATATCACATAAATAAACATTATTTATTTATGTGATAACTCCAGAGCCTGGCAGAGCTCCCACCAGGATCCGCGCCAAGAGCCTCTCTGCGTCCGAGATGGAAGTGTCGTGGAAGGCTCTGCCCTGGAACGCCAGCAAGCGGCGAGTGCTGGGCTATGAGGTGAGACCCGGCCCGTTGGACATGCGTGTGTGTGTGTGTGTGTGTGTGAGAGCGTGCATACAGCGACCAACACTGCTGAATCTTGTTCTCCTCTATTATTGATGAGCGTTTCAGGCTCCTGCACCTTGGGCATGTGAGATAATAGCTTGCTGCATGCATAATGGTAGAGCCCGGTCCCCAGCCTGTGGGTTTAAGTGTGTTTCTCTTGTTGCTTACCTAAGTAGTGCAACGGGACCTGATTAGAGTAGTGATGCAACACTCTGAGGGACACAGTGTTAGCTTCTAATCCACACAACAAAACAGTTTTAGACAGCAGCTTCAGGCTCACTTTGTTCATGTCTTTTTACTTATTCTCATTGTTGGAGTCAAGGCCATGAAAAAAAATAATTCATTTGTTTGCATGAATTAAAAAAACAATTTAAAGAAATTATTCTTGAGAAACAGTTTGTATTTGTAGCATTTTGAGGCTTGACCAGGAATCCTTTGGTCGCCCTTTATTTGATTGTTTTCCTTTGTTGCACTCTTGTATAAAATATTGTTTTCTAAATGAGATATAATGTTATAAAATTGCTATAATATGTAAACACATGTTTTGATATAAGGGAATATGGAAGAATAGCATAAAGTGGTGGAAATTTTAAAAAGTGTAAGCTTTTTTTATTTTTATTTTTTTTTAGCTTCTCTTTTATCAAACAAGTACATTATCTAAAATGACTGAGTCTTACATTTTGAAACATTGTTTTTTTGTGCATGTGTTTGGGTGTGTATGTGTGACAGCTTCCTATACCCGTCCCATCATGCACACGTGGAGGCCAGTTGGTTGGATTTTATGCCATTTACTGAAATGAGTGGACAACAACACACAAACAGCGCAGTGAGCTTCTCTACTGGTCCACTAGTCACTCTGTGAACACAGCAAAGCGCTGAACAGACTGTGCTATTTACAAATACTTATTACAGTGAGTTTTGACAAAAAGATTTTTTTGACATGATCGTATAGTGGTTTTGATAATACATCTTTAAAATGAATTTAATACAATTTGGTCTTTCTTTTACAAATGAAATAAATTAGAAAAATAAATACAGAGAGCCGTCAAAATTAATTATTAAATTACTTAACAGCATCCTGTGGCAGTTCACAGAAAATAAAGCCGGCCACGTCATGTCGTCATAGAAACAACTAACAAACAAACTGACAGACTGGCAAACATAACTGACCACATAAATTACTGACATTTAATATAACATTATTACCTGAAATGAGTGGACAACAACACACGAACAGCGCAGTGAGCTTCTCTACTGGTCCACTAGTCACTCTGTGTATTGTAAAAAACTCCAAGTTAGCCTTTGAACATACAGAACACAATACTACTCAGAAGAGAACCGGATTAGATGGTTTACCACAGCAGAGCTCTGAACAGACTGTGTGGAATTTTCGGTTTCCCTTCGTATTTACAGGCAACCAGTAGGGGGCGCCAAAAGCCACCCATCACAGGACAATTACTAAACATGTTTTAGCAAGAATTTCATTTGTATACCTGAAACCCGTTACATATGTGTTTTTTTAATTGATTTATTCGAAACAAAGAAAGCATCCAAACCACATCCTGTGCTGTGACATGCTGCTGTTTTCAGACCGGTTCACATCTTTCATGCGGTCGAGTTCACATGTCTCTGTTTTCAGTTCGATCTCCGCTGATGCTGTGGCAGCAGAAAGCTTTTAGGGTGCGCTCACCGTCTGCCCCTGCTCTGCCCTGTTTGCCTTTCAGCTCAGGTACTGGAGTAGAAGCGAACGGGAGGAGACGGCCAGCGTGCAAAGAACCTCTGGGAATCAGACGTCCAGCATCATCAGCGGCTTAAGAGGCAGCACGGCGTATCACATCTCAGTGAGGGCCTACAACACGGCCGGAACGGGCCCTCCCAGCACCACCGTCAACGTGACCACCAAAAAACCACGCAAGTACCACACTTAGTTCATCAGCATGAATGTCATGTTCTTTGGCGAAAGTTTTTAGATTTCCAACTAATTTTGTATTTTAAAAATGACATAACTTGACATTACTTTTCCAGACTCAGATTTCCATGTTTTTTGTGGTGCTTTTCTAACATTCTTGACATTTGAATGCAAAAAATGTCTGGAAAAAGTCCATGGATCTATTTTTCTATAATATTTGGTGATAATGATTCCCTAGCAAGTTGTACTTTCATTATACAGTTAATGTGCTTCTGTTGTTCTTAAACATAACAAACAGTGCTAAAATACTAGCAGAGTTAGCTAAAATGTTAGATGCACTAGCGCTAAAGCACTAACGCTAAAGTGCTAACACCAACAGGGTATTTAGAAGAAGTTGAATTTTTGCATCTATTTGTTTATTTAATACCCCTGTAATTTTTTTCTTTGTAACTCACTCACTTGTTTGTGGTTTTCTCAATAAGGTTTCTTGGGGAAAAAAGAGACTATGAGGAGAGGAAATGGAACTGCTTCAGAAACAGTCTTTACAAGTACACAAATGTCTTTAAGAACTCTTAGCCAAGGCGTCAACTCATAGAAACGTTATTTCCAAAACTGGAAAAATACGTTTCAGGGAAGCTAGTTGCGCGAAATGTTAGCAAAAAGACTTTGTAAAAAGGTAACTGGGTTAGGTTAGAGGAATCTAAATTCGCAAATTCAAATATGTGAACCCAATTCCTCACTTAACATTTTTTTAAAAAGCTCAAAAGGATCATGCTACTGATAGGTGGATGTAAATGTCTGACTCACCATGCGCAGTTTAAATGTCATGCCTTTGTTTGAGGAGAATAATGTGGCTTCTTTCCTGGTAGCTCCCAGCCAGCCTCCGGTTAAAGTCATGTGGAACACATCAAACTCCAAGATCATCCTGAACTGGGAGCACGTCAAAGCCCTGGAGAACGAGTCCGAAGTGACCGGTTACAAAGTGAGCACGTCGCTCTTTCATTTCATCAGAAAGTTCTTCCTCTTGCCATGGCGCGCCCAACTCTCCACTTAATCTCATCTGCAGGTGCTCTATAAGAAGAATCGACACAGCCGGCCCAGCGTCATGGAAACCAACACCACCTCGGTGGAGCTCGCTCTTCCCACCGACGAGGACTATATCATCCAGATAAAGCCGTTTGGAGACGGAGGGGACGGCAGCAGCAGCAAGCAGATCACCATCCCCAAGATACCAGGTCAGTAAAGAGCTAGCTACTGCTAGTGCTATCTAGCTAGCTAGTCCCACGTGGCCCATTGGTCGTGTTATTGCCAGAACAGTTTGATCATTGTCTTCTCCAGATGAAGCCAGAGTAGGAAAAATATCTGCTGGAGGAAAAATGACCTCAGGTTAAATGCATCACCTCGCAAAAGTATTTGTATATCTTGAACATTTCCTGACTGTGTCAATGTACAACCATTATTTTGTATCTTTTCACAATATTATTTCATAAACTAATAAGGGTGTTAGAGTGAATGAGGCTAAGTATAAACTTTTCAGTTTTTCAATTGTAAAAAAAGAAAATCATGTTTTAATATGTTTAATATGTTTTAATAAAGTAAAAGGAAAATATAAAAGAAGTTAAAATTATAATAAATCACAATCATGCTTGTGACTATACATAAGCCCATTGCAATAAGCAATTAATGAATTAACCACATGATAGATTAAATTAAGGGCAATAATTTTTATTCTCACAATTAATATTTTTTGAAGGGCAATTTTGTTTACAGAATCTATTGATCCATTTTATTTATGGCTCCTGTTTTGTGTTGGTTTTATATTTTTGTTTTGTTCATTGTTTTTGATCGTTGTGGTTGAGTTTGGATGTTTAGAATATCTTCCAGCGCCACTGGTCTGTACAAAATGCATGTTTATTGTTCTTTAAGAGGGCAAACTTGCATTATTATGCCATTATGAATATTCTAGTAGTAGATGGTCTGAAAACAACAATATTATTGTTTATAGAAATAATTTCTAGGACAATATATTGTCTAGCAAAATGTGCTATCATTCTTGGTTGTACCGTGACAAGTTGCGGGAAACGTTGAAGCAATTTGAATCCTTATCTGTAGATGAAATGCTAGAAAGTGTTTTTTTTTCCCCTAGTATGGATCCGACTAACATCCTTTCTGCTCTCCGTCCCCCTCCAGGCCCCAACGCGGTGGGCTCGGCCTCCAAGGTCTCCACGCTGTCGGCCCTCAGCACAATAGCTCTGTCTTTCACAGCACGAACATCTTTATGACAAATGGCTCACAGCAGACGTTGCATCTAACGTGGAGACAGCTATCGGGCGGGAACACAAACGCAGCCCACTCCGGTGTAACTAGACCCATTCATTTAGATTTTAGCGGCAGAGGGAAGACACTGACGGTAAAAATGTCCAAGAGAGAGGACAGACAAGGAATCCCTGTCAGCTACACAGGCCAGGTGGAGGAGATTGACCGATGTCGTGACTATGTTGTTACCAAAGCAGCTTTCATAAAAGAAACGTAAAGGAAAAAAAGTCTTATATGCATCTTTTTGTATGACATGTTGAGCTTTTATAGACTTTTGTTTTCTTAATGGGTTTGTAGATGGCCTTGGCTTCAGGGGTGAGAACAGTTCAATGCATGGAAAATGGCATTGTCCCATTTTACAGTCAGAAAGTAAAGAACACGATGATTCAACAGTTCCCCATCTGTCTTTTAAGATAAAACACAACTTATAACTTTGATATTTTCTGCATTCCAGTATATTTAATATAGTCTTTTCATAACGAAAGCACACTATTAGTGCTACACCAGTTTCCACCAAGTTGATATCAAAATTGAAAATGTTAAAAAACAAAAAAGGTAAACCCTCAAATCCCCAGATACATACAAAATACACAAAGCTCTTGAAATTAGATGAGGTGTACTTTCTTTTCTCAAAGACTCTATGTAAACATCGTGCCCAGTTCACATTTTGGGCCGAGGTGTCACTTTTTCAGTGTAAAGGGAGGAGTAGCATCAGACTGTGAACGCTAATGCTTCATCGCCTCATAATCAGTAGCAAGCTGCAAAAAAAGCTAAAGCTAGCTTCAAATGATGGGAATAAACTACTTCAGCTGCTGCAGAGTGAAAACATAAACAATTATTCCTCTGTTACTATTATACTCAAATGACACAAACATTAGCTTATGAAATTATACAATCATTTCTTCTGCCCAGAACAGGTTCAAGAAGCGCGGCTGAAACTTAAATATAGAGTTCTTACAGGTTCTGACATTTTTTTGTCTTTGCTACAGTGGCCGCTGTCAGACTGTTGTTCAGTTTGGTGCCCTGTAATAACAGAGTTATATCATTGTAATTGTAAACATAAACTGGAATTAATTAATTAATCAAATTAATTAATTGAGACTAAATCTGTGAGCCAAACTTGGAGGATAACAATATTTTAAAGCTGATTCTGTGTTGAGTAACCAACCGTTTCAAATAAACTGTGTACCATTTCTGATACAAAGAATAGTCAAATATTATGGTCAGAAAGATGTCAGAAGCTTGCTCAGGGTAGCAGTCTTGGTTTTTAAGTAGGGTTCTGTTGAGATGTGATCGTTTCTGACTGACTCAGTCAGCTTTAAATCACAATTGTTTTAAATTAGAATTGTGTGGGATATAAAACTGAAATCTATTGCTTAATAGGTGTGACAAGAGAGATCAAAAACCTTTAATCGAAAGAAAAAACGTCTCTTCATCATCCTTAACTAATAAAGATTAGTGCCTGATTTTAACGCTTGTAATAACTCAGCTGACAGAGGAGAGTCTCATCAGTTTAGTTGGTGTTCTTCAGTGTCCCAGGTCTGCATTCAAACTGCTAAACTAATTTCTCTCAGACCACCTTAAATGGTCTGAGAGAAACCATCCTGAAAACATTTGGATTGCATTTCCACCCGTCATCAGGTACAATCAGACCGCGTTAACGCCACGTCTGAAGCTTACAGTTTTCTCTTTGATTAAACAGAGATTGGTTTCCCAGCTAACACCTAGTGTCATCAAAGCGGAGGCCTGGCTGAGGTATTGGTTGGCGATAGCCACTTAGCAGAACCCCACTTCAAAAACCCACTTCAAAGAACTATTTCTTTTTAAGTTTTTGGTGTCAGAAGTGACATCCAAGATGTGAACGTTTTCAGAATCGCTTTTATGAGCGTGACCTGTCGCTCAGAGCAGTTCCCCTAAGATCTATAAGTAACTTAGTCTTAAAGTCTGAGGTCTAAGTTGTTAAGAGGTGAAGAGAGAGACTATCTGAAGTTTTTTTTTTTTTTTTAATGCCCAATCTTCATTTGTTTATCCTCACTGTGCTGCAGAAGATTTGGGTATTCATATACCTGGACAACAATTTTAGAAGTTCAAGTCTTGCTTGCCATCTTTTCTTATGTTTATGAACGAATAGTCCACCTGGGGTGTGAACCTTCAATGCACTATTTGTTCCCCTTAAAGGTTAACTAATTATTAGCTAAATTAATCAAAAAGAAGGTTGAGCTGCCATGATTTGGCGCCAGTCCAAGCATTGAGCATACAGAGGTGGGTGAATCCTCATCAAGGCAGACATGTAGGGCAGAACTAGACAAGAAATGTTATTCCAGCATTGCTACAATATTTGAGTAGCAATTGCATAAAGTCCCTTGCTGCGGTGCAGTGTATGAGTCATTTTGAAGTTCCACCATTTATGTCAAGGACTTTTTTTTCAGGATAAGACATAAGGCTTAAGTTATTTACTTATTTATTTAAATCAGCATATTTTAATACATTGTTAAAACTCATAGAAGACTCACAATAAAGTTAAGGAGTTATGTAATAACTATATGATTATTACATAATCATATAGTATATGAAGTATAGTATATGAACCACAAATAATGAGTTTTGGGTAGAAGGAATGATTACGGTGATTTTTGCCTCTTTGAGCATTTACCTTTAAGACTGTCAAGTCAAAGTCCAAGTAAAAGCTAAGTGGTAGAATAAAAACCCCTGAGAAATACTAGTTGTAACCATTTTAAAAAGGTAGTTCAGATATTTTGAAGTGAAGTTTTATGAAAATGTTATCAGAAAAGAAAACTCAGTGGTGAAAGTCTGAAACTTCATGCTCCCTACAGGAGGGCATGCAGTTTGTGTTCTGTGAGCCACGCAGGATGGTTGTGATTTCATAGTTGAGCGTACCGGTTGCCTGCATTCCTCCTGACAAATTCCTTCATTTCCCACAATCCAAATGGATACTAATTAGCTTAATTATTGCATTCGCTTAGCCCCATGTTTTCCCCGTCCTAGGCAGCCACCGCACATGATAGTGAGGCACAGAATGGTAGTGTAGCGTCCATGACTACTGTTTACGCCGAATCCCAACCTTAGCAGCTCATTGTCGCCTACAAAACATTTCAATGTTCCCCGCCGAGCATTTTACTGTGCGACACCAAGTACAGTCATAAAATGTTCCTTTGTGGAGAGACGTGTCTGGCATGCGTCTGCTTTGAGTCTACCTCCAGTGTGTGTGGGAACCTTTAGTCTAACTGACCCGTGTTAGCCACTTGAGCCGCTGAAAACAACTCGATCTAAAACTGTTGACATCAATGGCATAAAGCTGTTATTGAATATTAATTGACAAGTCTTACAACTAACAGTTGTTAAGTTTGTTTTTGTTTCCCAGCTGAACAATGTCTACAGTGAGTCAGAGCGTTGTAGGCTACATCTGCTAAGGGTAGTGTTAACTAGTTGAGGATATTACAGCAGGTTGTCACCTAGGTAACTGCATGGGACATGCGTCTCTGTGCCTTTTTCAGGTTTTGTACTTGTCCACAAATCTTTCCAAAGGACTGACGATCAGGGTCGATCCAAACAACTTCATTTTCCTGAGAAAACATCACAAACCTAACAGTGGTTTCTAATCAAATTATAGATGTTTAATATCTGCTTATATTAGTGTTGGATTCCACAAATCTGATCAATTTTAGTGTGAGAAGCTAAAACAGACTCACACTCTTCCATCCCCTCTAGAGTTTCTCCTCTTTACTGCAAAAAAATTCCATTTTTGTCTACGACAAGTAAAGATACTATTGTTCATTGGTTCGTAGAAATTCTTTAAAAATTCTGAATCAACCCTTTAAAAATAGGCGAGACAGACATTGGAGGCTACAGCATTAGCACATTTTCAGTGCCCATCCTCAAACACCAGAAACCTGATGAAATGTTTAGACAGATCCTGATGACAAAGGTTGGAAAAGCTTGCAGTGCAGGGCCTCTCTCCAGGGCCCTCCACTTTGGCCCCCTGAGCTCCTGATTGCAGGACCCCCGTGGCTGTGTCTCATGCCCCTCATTCTTTCAGTTAGCCCTGGTCTAGAGCTCTTCTTTGCCTTCAGTGTGCCTCATCATATGTTCAGAATCCTCAGGTCCTTAAAGAGCCTTAACTTATCGCGAGAATATCAAAAACACTAGAAGCATAGAACTTTGCAGCGGCAGCGTTGTTCAAGCGCAGGTGGAACGACATCAAACAATGCTAGGTTTGGGTTGGGAGGAGGAAAAGGGAAGCGACATCCTTTGTCGACATTACAGAGGGTAGAAATGGGCAATTTATGAGACCAGGTGTGTTTTTTTAGGTGGATGTTCTGAATAAAGGACAATGCTGCTGATTTTTTCCTTTCTCCATCGTCTCCTGATGCCATGTGGGACTGCCGCGCTACTCGGAGAACGCTGCGGTCTCATTGTAGCTTGTAATCCAGTTAAGTAGTTTGTAGTACTTTGAAGGGAAATGTACTGTAGGCTACTGGGGATCATGCATCAAGAAATGTGTAAAATACAGTTTTGTACACTTCAGATCATTTATATAAAAAGAAACCTTTCTAAAGAGATGATTTACTCTGTTTTTATGTAAACGACTCTTGTTTCATACTGTAGTTAACTGTTCCTCAGCATGACTGTACTCGTCGTCTCTCTACTGTCCACCCGCAAAGTGACTGAATGGCTTTAGGAACATGTGAGGTCCATGCATCCTGCAGGTCTCTGTATGCTGAACCATTAACAGCCCTGTGTCTATGCTTCTGTCTAAGTCAGCCCTTCAGAGATGTACTGCTTTGACTGTCCGTATGCGCTCCGCAGGAGGCGTCCCTCTGTTGCTGTTTGTTGTTTATACCGTGTGAATAAAGATAACTGATTTATAGAACAACACCGAGCTGTGGGTCTCTTAATACCAACATAAAAATCTACTGCAATGGTTTAGTTTTGGAGCTGATCTCCAATGTCATGGAACGATGTGTAGTGTCATGCGTGGGCATGAATGCCGTTTTTATTTTTTGGCTTTTTATGATTTTGTTTACTGTTTTCAGGTTTGAATGGTTTTTAAAAGAGGAATTTGACTTTAAAGCAATGCCTCGCATTTCCATCAAAGGTACCTGGAATCATTGACCTGTTGGAACATTCCAGCTTTAACCGACCAGCTGTTCATCGCAGGTGAAGTGAAAGTCGGCGATGGTCCTCCTATTTATCTAGCTAGCTACATAAATAGCTATTGAGACAAATAGGTAGTTGTCTATTTATTGAGATAAATTGGACCAGCTCTGACTTGTTTAACTTCATCTCAGAAGTTTAAACTAGATAAATAGATAGCTGGCTATTTACTGAGCTACACAGACAGGCAGGTAGCTACATAAAAGTAATCTTAACTCATTCTTTAATCTTTTTGTGTGAAGCAAGTTATTCGTGTTTATAACAAAGTGATAAAAACAGGTTTTCCTCACTTTATTAAAGACAGTGTCATTGAGAATGACACACTGACTTTTTTTCACTTCCGCTAGTTACATGTCGTTTCCTTTATGTTTTATCTATTAAATGCATTTGATGTTTGAAGTGAAACAGACAAAGGAGTGATGCTTCAATTATTTTGTCTGTTTCCTCTCAAACACAAAGTGGAAAGGAAGTTCCAAAGCACCTTTTAAACTATTCAGACCAATTAGCCTGAGATGTCCAGACATTTTGGTCTGCTGTTAGGCTTCCATTAGCTCTGCATCATCCAAGAAATGTAATGCAATGTCATTTATTATTCATCTCTTCTCGGAAATGAATTCATGCCATGTTTTTCACATTCTGTCACATTGGAAAAACAAACAATGTACTTCGTTAGGAGTTTATGTGATAGACCAACACAAGTACGTAAACTTGATCAAATATGGAGAAATTTAAGAAGTTCACTGTATAGTCAGTATACAATCAGTCCCCCTGTAGTTTTATTTTGGACCAATTATCACAGAAATCCTCTAGGAACAAAAAATTGCTACAACAGAAAGTATTTGTCTTCAAAGTACCACAGTTTTTGCATTTTCCTGAAAAAACCGAATTCCTTCTTATGTGGTTGCAGCAAACTTTGCTGCATCTAATTAATGTAGTAAACATGGGTACATTATTTTCATTGAAAGCGTGACCTAAATCTTGACATTTTTTTAACAGAATTGACTAAAGTGTGTTATATATGTTTTTTTTCCTATTAATACTCAGAAAAAAAGCAGTTACTTTTAATCCCATGCCTGTTTAGCTCCAGAAAAGCCACTAGATGGCAGCAAGACCTTAGGAATGTCTGATCTGCTGCTCTGCAGTCATTTCTGCCCATTTTGAACATTAAACATTTTTGCTCATGTTGAATGTCATAGATTTCATAAGAAGGCAGCATGTTTAATGAAAACACATATATATTTCCCCTCATTGTAAAAGCCGAGACACAGTTTGAATCATAGTGACACATTTATTTATGCAGGTTTGTTCCCTGTCGAAACTGAATGCAAACACAGCACATACACGCCACCAAGCACTAGGGGAATGTAGAGCAAACGGCAGTGGAGAACTGAAGGTGGAGGCTGAACGGTACAGCAGGTTGATGGCCTTCGCTGAGTGAACCTCCTGATCCAGGATCTGTACTGCCAGTTTCAACAAAACGCTGAATTCTTGTCCACTTCCTAAAGTCAGTAGTTCTTTCTGGTTCGCTTTGTTTCATCTCGGATGCTTTCAGCTGATGAGTGCTCCCATAAAATCAACTCCAAAACTTAAGGCACCCATTTTGTGTTGTTATCTCTATTGCACCTTTGTCCGTTAGATTATCACTTTCTGATCCATTCCATTAGCACAAAGAATCCAGACCTTCGTCAGCTCGACTTCTCAATGCCTTCACTGAACTCGGCGGCGGTTTCTCCAGCGGTTCGCAGAAGCAAAGTGCTCTCACAACAGTCCAGTGTCAAGTGACCGATAGAAAATAAAACAGTAAAATAGAATATACAAGTCAGCAGGTTTAGAACCTCGTTTCCACAGACACGTCTACAGCAGGTCAACGGTTTCGGGCGGGAACGGTGACACGATCACACGTGTTGGGGAAGCTCCTCGCTCCACAGCTGTGTCTCATTACTAGGTTTTGGTTACGCTTCGGTTCATGTGAGGGTTCACAGTTTTCTCCCTTCAGAGGACAGAGGATGGGAAAGATGGCGGCTTATTGCGGAACCTCAGAAGCCGTGTGCCACACCGCCTCGGCTGACAGCGGCACAGACCTAGAGGGTTAACAGGGGAAGGGGCGCCTCCGAGGGGCCTTTCATGTCTGATTTGTGATGCATAGTATAGTATTAAAGGTCACTCAGAACATATGGATATGTGTGACAGGGCATCTTTATATGCGCTCACCTTTTCCTGTCTGGTTTGACCCTTTTTGCCGCATTACGACCACAGCACTCTGAACTGTGCTGATGTGTTCAAATGTGAGAGAGTTCTAGGGGATTGGAGACTTTTGCACGGCGTTGTATCTTTGGGGAGAACAGGCGGCGTCATGTTTACAGCTCCTTTCAAGCAAAAGTCCAAAGTCACATCATAACTGGAGAATTAATCCAACAGAATGCAAAGAGATCAGAGTTAATCTGACGCTTTTCAACTTTTCAGGGAGTGTTTTCAATAATATGATCCAAAACTAGAAATTATTTTAAACATCAGAGTCGCTACTGTTATTTAACACACCTCTGATTAATATTCTCCTACCAGGACTTGGAATTGCGTCCGCTATTCATCATTGTACAAGGTTAGCAGAATAAACATGGTAGGGAATCTGCTAAAGAGTAACATATTTATCATAGGATATAACCAGAACATACTGTGTACTGGACAGACACAAGACTTTCAATTAATGCTAGTTTTGTCTCAAAAAAAAAAATATCAGAGAATTTAAATAAATGTGGACAAAATTTAGACATAGCTGGAGAGAAGTAGCACACACACCTCCAAATTGCAGGTAAGCTGGAGGAAAAGGCTTTTTTGGGTTGCATTTCACACAACCAAAACATACTTCATACTGGACAGACACAAGACTTTTAATTAATGCTCATTTTGAGCCATGAGATCTCAGAATTTAAATACATATGGACAAACATTAAGGGATCTCAGCTGGCAATTAGTAGCACACACCTCCAAATTGTGCATCACCTGCAGGAAGAGGCTTCTTTGAGCTGCAGTACAACAAAATATGCTTACAGTTAGTGCTGGAGTCATATGGACTGCAAAAACTCAACAACTATAGACAGCTTTCTTAGTGAGACAGGCATGGGTCAGCATGGGGCTTTCATAGCCTGACGACTTTGAATATGACGGCATCGTGGGAAAAGTTTAAAGTAGTAAGTAGTAAAGTATTTCTCAACTAAATTATTTTTTAAAAACAAAATTAGATTTATAAAAGTGATGAATTGTTCTGCATTAGTTTCCAAACTGGTCAGTTCTGCAAGTGTGCGCCAGGAGGCTGACATGAAAAGTATTTAACTTTGTTAAATCATAACGGAGGAAAATTTCACTGTTTTTGTTTTCTTCAAACTGCAAAGTTTTAAAACCTTTTGTAGCTCGATGGCCATAACCGGCCCATGTCTAGCGACGTCTCTCTAAGATGCGCTAACCTCCAGTGTATCAGCATCCAGACAAGTCCAAGAGAACAATAAAGATCACTGCAATGTTCAAAAAACACAAGAAGTTCAGGTTAAACCAAAGTCAAGTAAGTAAAAAGTAAAAATATACCATCAAATGTGTAAAACTTAGAACACTTAATATTTATATTAAAAATTCCTCTAGAAATCCTAAGACAGTGAGCAGCGCTGCCTTTGTTGCCGTCACCTAAAGCTAAACAGTCATGTTGGGATGAGGATGTTTGGTTCCTGGAGGCTGGACCAGAACCAGCAGCCCAACCAACCGTCAGCGTTTCTACGGGCCGCGTCTCTGCAGAGCTTTAATATGTGTTCTCATTCCCTCTGCTATTATTATTTGAATCATGCTGATTATAATCATCTGATATAATTCATAAACAGGCAAACACTGAACATAAATTAGATCCTCTATAGGTAAAAATGTAAAAAGCTAATAAGACAGCAGTTTATTGAACCGAAGCGAGGAGGAGGAAGTGACGGCAGACGTTCAAACAGGAAGCAGTTCCATTTCTGAGGTGGTGGGGGTGTCCGATTCGGTGCTGAATCTTCCAAACTGAAGATGGTTTCTCGTTCTCGAAGGAGCTGGGGGGCTTGAATGGTCCTGGAGGGGGTTGGGGGTGAGTGGGGGGTGTCCAGGCCGGGTCACAGTTGATTTAGTCTAAAGGGACAGGAGGGGAGATCTGCTGCTTCATGGAAGGCAGTTTGTTCAGGTGTCTGTGAGTCACAGAAGGAGGGGTGGGGGAGGCGGGGGCAGAAGGGTGGTGGCATGCTGCTTGGTGGGGCAGGAGACTCTGCTGAAGGGTCCTCTCCTGCCCCCTCACCCCCCATTTCAGAGGCCATCATGTCCTGGGATCAGGACTGCAGAGAGACAAAAATGAAGAACCTGAAAAACTTTGCAGAAGGTTCTGGACAGTGTTTGATGTTTTCTGTGATTCATTCTAACTTCCTTAAAGGGGCAGCATTATGTATTTGTGATGACATAGTGTCATCATAAAGCACAATCAAGTAACTCTGTAACCTTCAATTGTTATAAAAATGCTGTATATATCAAATATGATTTAAAGCTACAGTCTATAACTTTTACAAATATGTTTCCTTCTGTATTTGTTCAAACTGTCACCATGTTGTGACAGTTTGTTATGAAAGGATTGATCTCCTGCTTGAGCTACGCACCGCTCCCAACCAAAAACAACCAATCAGAGCCAGGAGGCGGATCTTAGCGCTGGCAATCAATCTTACACGTTGCTCAATATGCTAAGGACAGAGAAACAACTTACTGTTACAGCAAACTGTAACCCGCTGTCTTTGGTGGATATGCTAACTAGCCTTATGTTGTGGTGAGCCAGCTGTAGCACAGCAGAGAGCAAGAGGGAGGGGTTGAGCACGAGAGTGATTGACAACGCAAAGACCCTCCTCCTAGCTCTGATTGGTTGTTTTTGACTGAGTGGTGTATTTCTGCTGATAGTACTGGAAGCACTCCGAAAAGTCAGAGCAGCTTGGGGTTTTTTTTCACAGATTATCTGCAGTATTTCACAGTGTTATGACTTCATCATCCCTTTAACAAATGTGTGAATAATATTTTTTACAAACATTACAAAATGCAGCTTTAAAACAAATTTTAAATTGTAATTTAACTCCTTGAAATTGGGCCTCTGTCGCTTTAAGAAGCTCTGCCTCTATTAAGCTGTTTACAACAGTTCTTCAGAACACAGGACTGAGAAGTAGCTCGCAGAATGAGGTCAGAAGACTCACAGTTCCACCAAGTGTTTTCTAATTGCTGCTGCCACTAGTCTGAAGGAGCTGAGTGGGGGAGTCACAGGAAGTCTGCTCAAAGGAGGAGCTTTGTGGAAATAGGTGGAGCTTTGGAGCAATCAAGGTGCCCCTGAATGGTTGTCTTGGGGTAGGAGTTCATAAGTTTCTTACTTCTTCCTACTCCTTTTCGAGCATGTTAGGATTATTGTGGTACAAAAAATATGTGTCTTCTTTTGCAATCCTTGTTCATGTGTTATTTTATGCTGCTATCATGTTCAAAATAAATAAATAGAAAAATCTAGATTAAAGGATTTCTCAAACATGCATAAAAGAATCATGGAAACACTGCAGGTGTGTTTTTGATGAGGGAATAACATTATAAAAAGTTGAATTTTTATCCCCTTTATCTGTAACACTGGGCAAAAAGATGGATGGAATATTTAGACAACAGAACAGAAGAGGTAAAGATGGTCTACCTCTGTTCTCCGCTGCTCCTCTGTGGGAGACTCTGTTTCCCTGATGACCACTGCTTTTGTCACCAGCATGTCAGGATGCTGCTGCTTGGCCTCCTGGATCGCCATGGCGAGCGCCTGGAGCCAGACAAACCCCAACACACCGATCAGCATTCTCCAGCGCTCTCAGACACACAGAGCAGATGTTTCCAGGACTCTGTCTCTCACCTGATGCTGGTCCACATCGTCGTCTCCAGTGATTATGATCCTCTTCTCGATTCTGGTCTCTGAGTAGCCTCCTTTCACAGTCTGGAGCGCACAGAACCACAAGGGTCAGGCAAAATGCAACATCACACTTAATGAAAAGTATTCAATCCGTGAAATCCGTCCACCAGTTTCTTTCTTTTATTTTGCACATTGTCATTATTTCTTGAAACATGTGGCTGTGACATGACAAAATGTGACAATGTTCAAACTGTTGAATTCATGTCCTGCCCCACCGATTCATGTCATGTTTTAAATATTTCAACACATCATTATCTTTTAAGAGATCAAAACAAATCCTCATCATTTACTCTTCGAGCAGAATTACAAACGGGGAAAATGATGTAATAAATAGCGGCTTGAAGCAAAAACAACTGTATCCTGTGTTTTCTAGGAAACAGGTAACCATTTCATTTTAGACAAGAACTGTTTCACTGTGTGGCTGCACAGTGGCGCAGTTGGTAGCACTGTTGCCTTGGTCCTGGGTTTGATTCCCGGCCGGGGTCTTTCTGCATGGAGTTTGCATGTTCTCCCTGTGCATGCGTGGGTTCTCTCCGGGTTCTCCGGCTTCCTCCCACAGTCCAAAAACATGACTGTCAGGTTAATTGGTCTCTCTAAATTCTCCCTAGGTGTGAGTGTGTGTGTGTGTGTGTGTGTGTGTGTGTGTGTGTGTGTGTGTGTGTGTGTGTGCATGGTTGTTTGTCTGTGTTGCCCTGCGACAGACTGGCGACCTGTCCAGGGTGACACCGCCTCTCGCCCGGAACGTAGCTGGAGATAGGCACCAGCAACCCTCCCGACCCCATTAGGGACAAAGGGTGAACAGAAAATGGATGGATGGATGGATGGATGGGTGGATGGATGGATGGATGGTTGGTATATCCATCACTTTCACACTACACTGATGGATGTTTCACTGTGATAAAGGTTCAGTAATTGAGGAAACAAACGCAGTGTTACCTTGGTAACTTGTGTCGTGGTTGCTGAGGTGATGCTTTCAGCTGTGATGGTCAGAGGGGACACAACAGACTCCCTCCCTTGTGGACTAGCTTTTACCTGCAGCACAGTAATTACAGAGCAGTCAGAACCACATATTCAACGGTCATGCACATCTGCTAGCCAAAATGATAACATCTGTTACATAATCAGCTGGTGTGGTTCACTTTCACACTACACTGTCAAACAAAATAAACCCTTTGAGAAGCCTGTTCCCCTCCTCGCCTGTGGGGGCGCTCCTCCAAGAACAACTGAAGGAAACAATGCTAGAAGCTCTGAGGAAGACACAGCACAACTTCCTTCTTTATAAATTTACACAAAAATGTGGGCATGTGATTCAGATTGTGCTAAAATTGTGACAGAGCAGCTAGAAAAGAAGCAGAAAAATTCACTTTTTAGAAAGCTCATTCACATCATGCTAGCTTTCACACTGAAACCGAGTTGTGGAGACGTCTGACAGTGTGATGGTATTAATCCAGCACATACAGGATGATCCATTGATGGGGAATTTCAAATCAGTTGCTGAAGTTAAGGCTTTAGCAGTACTGGGCTAATTTTTCTTTTAGCGCTTAAGTGATTTTGCTAACTCTGAAAAGATTTTGTGCACCTATCTGCCCCAAAATACATTTTGCTGATCAATTCTAAAGAGCTTATTTAATTAGTTCTTTTTTGTAATCTTTCAGTTGAATAAAGTGACACCTGAGTTGAAGTTTTGGTTATCGACTTTTAGTAATTCTACAAGTAGGCAGATGTTTTCAGAATAACAAAAAAGGAATAAAGTAAATCAAGGACAACATATAACGTTGTTGTAATAACATAGTTGAATTTACTGCAATAGCATTAGCTTCCTCTCAAAACCATATTGGTATAGCACTTTAGCATTAGCAAAACTCATTTTTATGATTAGCAATTCAGGGCTAGCACGGCTAACTGTATTAATTGGCGCTGTCCACCAATGTTTTAGCTTCCATAACACAAGTAAAGTAAGTACTTTACTAGTAAAGTAAGTACTACAAAGAACCAAACAAAGAAGAGGGTCATGCTGACCCAGAAACTGATTTTTTTTAGAATTTACTTCATTTAAAATATTAAGCAATGCAAACATTTAAGTAGCTAAATACAGTTGATGGGCCACTAACTCTCACTAGAGTTCAGCTTAGTTCAAAGTCAGTCAGTTTGTATCACCAGGTCTATAACTAAATAGATTAGTTCTCTAAGATATTATTTCGATTGTTTCCTCCAGTTCCACCCTCATGTCCGCATATCCTCACGTTTTGATCCTACAACACCAAAGTCAAACCCAAGGCTTTAAATCGTCCATCTGGATGTTTGGTCTTCATGTTTTACATATTCCTAAATGTGTGTGTGTGCATCTTTTTTTTGTTGTTAAAAGTGACGGTTTCAACAAATAGCAGAAGTAATTGAAGGTAAAGACAAGCGATTACTCAAAAACAGAACAATTATACAGAACAATGTGTTAGCTCAAAGTCATTCAAGCATTTATTTGTTGAAATTCATGACCAGAGTCATTACGGTGACAGTAAGTAACAATTGTGTAGCTCGCATGAGGCGATTCATTTGGACACTCGCTCCAATAAAGGTCAAGACTACAGCAGCGGCAGCACACAGACACATAAATTACTGTCAGTGTGATGGATGTCCTCTACAAAGACACTTACAGGGGAGCCATTTTCTTTGGGAGCAGCAGGAGTTTCCTGGGAGCTGACAGCTGCAGGGCTCTGAAAGGGAGAGAAAGAAGTGGTTCTGATGAAGGCCGATACCAGCACCATGACTGCTGCATGCAAAAAGAACAACACTGGTTTGTTCCCAATAAAGACCAAAACTTGTTGTGCAAAAATAAATAAAGAAGTAAATAATCTGGTCAACATCTAATGATGAAGGGTAGTATATGAATTATATGTAGAGTTTTTGTGTCTTTCTGTGACTTATTTAAATTATGTAGTAATGCTTTGTTTAGCCGATGGGGAGTATTACAGTTTGATGAACTAATCAAATTTAAGACAGCACAAATGAAATATGAAGCCAGAAATAGTACAGTATGCTCCCTAAAAATACTCAGAATCTGTTGAAGGAAATAGGTTGGAGATATGATCCAAGATGGAAATTTAACGTAAAACCACCAAATATTACATTAAAAATAATGAGTATCTGTATTATTGTGGTATTAAGCTATGCAATCTTAAACTAAGTAACATAAAAAGGAATTAAAACACAGAATGACTGACAGCTGATCTGACTGAAACCTTTGTGATGGCAATTTACTGACGTTTTAATCTTTCTGTTTTTTCATTCCTCTTACTTCTCTTATATGGATTTAATTGTTGATTCCGTTAACATTTCTAATACTAAAGCTGTGAGGAGTGAACATACTGTAGTTTCTTAGTACTAAACTAATGATGGTAAACACATATGAGCTGAACAGCTTCAGCCTATATACCATTTTGATCTATACAACACTTATGAATTATTTTTATTTGACTTTGTTTGAGTTTCTTTATTTTGCAGTTGGAATGTTTCTTAAACACTTATAAATAATATGTATTTTCAATTCTTACAACAAAATCTTTTTTATATATGTTAAAATAATGTTTAAATGAATTTTGCCAGTTTCAGGTCAAAGTCGTTCCAAAATAACAAGAATAAATCTTGTTTCTGCCTTGGATCTGAAGCTTTAGGTCAGAAGCTATTAAGGTTACCTCGGGTCAATACTTGGTGATTTTGGATTGTCAGATCCTGGGAATTGAAAGGCTCCTAAATGATTCACTATGTTTCACAGTTGGTTGGAAGGCAGAGTTCAAAACATTATGCAAACCTTTTTTGTTGGGTTTGTTGATAATGAGATTATTATATCAAAGCTGCACAAAGTTAAGTTAGAGTTTGACTCTAGATGGTTGTGCTATCTTATGCTGGTGTCAGCTGAAAAATATAAGAGATTAATTCCTTACCAAAAAAAACCCAAAACATTTTAACATAAATCAGAAGAAGCTCAATTCAAAACAAATTACAAATGTTTCAAATTTCTAAAGTTCTGTCTTAAGTTTGCTGAGATGTGTACATTTTCAAGACTACTAATGTAAAAAAAAGGCTGCCTTTAATCTGGAAAGTCCTATAAAGTGCTTGTAGTTGTTAATGAGAGCTAGGCGTTAAAATCACCCAAAACATATTTCAGTACATCTAAAAAGAACTTAGACTATTGTGGAAAAGTGCAATATTTCTCACCAGAAATCTCATTAAATGAAACTCATATATTATGTAGAATATGTCACTCACAGGCTTTGATTCTTGTAATTCTGATGATTATGGTTTATGGAGAATTTAGATGATTGCATTTGTAACACTTAATGTTTATCATGTGCAAAAATATGACTTTTTTCCCCCTTTAATTTCATCTTCAAAACGTCGTCCGCAGAAATTCAACTGCTGAAACTTCCCTGCAAATGTTCGGAGCAACCAGAGCAACATAAAGCAACCAGAACTAGATCTAGACAAATGTCTATTAGCCAATCACATTGCACTCCTTTATTCAAGTGTCAAACAGTTAGCTAGTTAGTGCAGCTACCTCGACATACTGGTGTCACGTAATCAAAGAAGAGTAATTTGATTGGCTAAAAGTCATAATTCTGACTTCAAACTCAAAATATTCTAATTCTTTGTTAATAATTGTCAAAATCCAAATAAATAATCAAACATTCTTAGGTGGATGTAAATTATGTTGCTAGCATATAAAAACAATAACAACTATTTCTTCCTTTTACTAGGATCTCTAAACATGCACTTTGTCCTCACTGAAAACCTGTCCCAAATTGTTTTGGTAGATTTGAGTTTTAAGATTAGATTTGTCTGATGGTGCAATTTAATGATCTGATAAAACAATTTAAACAAAATTCTGAGAAAGAAAGTGAGAATTCTGAGCTTAAGACCAGAATTTTACATTTAATGTCAAATTAATCTACTTGCTTCCTGTAAAGTGTAAGTGTTTAGAAAAGCGCTCTAAAAATGAAATGCATTAACATTAGTGTAAAAAGTCAGAATTTGGAGAAATAAACCTGAATTCTGAGAAAAAATAGCAAAATTTTGAGATTAAATACTATAAAAATTAAATGAACTTTTATTATTACTGTTATTTAAAAAGTAAAAATTCTGAGAAAATCAGTTTTTCTCTTTGTGTGTGTGTGTGTGTGTGTGTGTGTACCTAAATCCTCTTTTGTGCATGTGGAAGGGCGTTGAAGAGTTCAATTTCAGACCATGTTTTTCTCTTTGTTATGTATCTAGATAAAGTGAAAATGCTTGTGCTGATATTATAAAACTTAACCTACAATGAAATCATATTTTTCTACCTAGTTGTATGTTATAAAAGCAAACATATGTGATGTTTTTGTGTAGAGAAGTTTGACTGTGTGACCTACACAGGCTGTTGTAACGCGCACAAACTGAGTTTTGTGAAATATCGCCCTCTGCTGGCCAACCGACCTTACTGTAGATCTTTATCTGCCTATAGATTATCTCATCCTCCATTTACTGTGCGCGCGCGCGCGCAGAGCACTCCGCTTACTCCGACAACCTTAAAGCAATGACTCAGCACTGATGTGGCTCTTCAAAGCTCCTCTCTTCATCATCTCCTGAGCTCAGCCACACATTAGCTTGACTGGCTAAAGAGCCTGGCCCTGATTCCATTTTAATAAGGCACCTGCGGGACAGCCGGTCCGCGCTCACTGCTCTGCTTCCGGAGATGAATGGCAGTCTCAGCTGCTTTCATCCTTCTCATTAATATACTGTCAATACTTTAATCATGCCTTAATGATTCTATTACGCTCCCCATTTCTTTGGGAACATGGCTGCCGTGAGCTCCCTGGAAGAGGAAGAAAAAAAGAGATTCTTTCTATAGTCAAAGTCCCAGGCTTCCACCTAACGCACGTCACGCAGCAGTGTTTCCCTGATTGGCTTCTGACTACTGGAGCCGATGATGCGAACCGACCTCAGCAGCTTTAACCCTTCTTAAGGCCTAATATTTAAGATTTCATTTATAAAATACGTCATTCATGAATTTATCATTAGAAAAGTAACACTGTGCAAAACAACTTTAAATTATTAAAGCATAGTTAAAAAATATTTTCTCACTTTTTTAATATTGTGCTTTCAGGCCATGCAGTAAAATATCAGGCAACCTATTTAATGTCATATTTCAAAATATATATAGATCCAACCCCAATAATCATAATACTTTGTATCATGTAAAAGTTTATAATGTAGTGCAAAACGCAGGTGAGTTTTGCAACCTTGTTTATATGTACTTAATAATAAATAGTTTTAGAAAATCTTAAGTTGCCTGTGTTTTACGGCGTCCTCTAAGGGACATGAGAAAAAATTATTTTCCCTTACCTCGCAATACTTTTGCGTTCTCTCGCAATAATGATCAGTTAATACAGTATGATTGAATACTGAAAGTCTTTCTTACGGCGGCCATCGTACTTTCTGCTATTATATAAGGTGTGAGGTTTTTCCATGTAAGTTAATATCTCGTTTGAGGTATCTGACGTTTTTGTTCGTTTTTTTTTTGGATAGAAATGCACCACAAACCTCTGTGCAATAGCACAACAGTCCAAACATAGGCTTTCCATCTCCCTTCTAAGATGTAAACCAATTTTCCATAAGAAGGAAAGAAAGAAAAACTCCATCCAATCTATTTGGACTATTTTGAGTTATTTTCACAGGGCAGTAAAGTCATATCTGACCATTTTGATTGTTAATAAACAGCCGTTTTCATGTGCAGTTCCATCTCAAACTACACTGACATAAACACGCAGTGAATAAATCGATCTTCAATATGTTTTTGCGCCAGAGATAAGAATACATAAACACATTTTCACTTAGGCTCTGTAAATGTGTATATATTTGAAATTTTAAATTGACATTTGTGACTGTAAACAAACTAGACATTGTGAATTATTGAAAAAGTATTGCGAGGTAACGCAAAATAAAACTTTTTCTCCATGTCCATTAGGGACCTCTATAGTGTTTAGATCCTTTCACCATTCTACTTATTTTATTGATTTCTTTTTTGGGGGAAAAAATAATTTAGTTTCTTGACATAGTTTGACAACCAGAGTTACACACAACTGCTGACAATTTTCTGAAACAAACGCAAAAAGAATAGGAAAACATGAAGGGTGGCGCTTTCTCACATCCCTGCATGCTCAGAAACTCAAAACTACAACCGTTTTCTAAACAGTAAACACAGCATTATCCTAACCATTAGGGATTACATGTTCATCTATTATATAAAATCTAAATAGTGGTTGTAGTAGGACAAAATGTGAAAAAGTTCGAGGGCGTGTGAATACTTCTGCGTACTTGTGGTGAAACATCCGTGATGTTTTGGTGAACCTCGGATCCGTTGGTGTGCGTCTCGGTCCGGGTGTCGGCCCGCTTCAGCTTGTGGGCCACACTCACAGCACTGGCATCTTTCCTGGCCACTGGAGGCTGTGGAATGAACACACAGTAAACTTACTACCGACTGCAGCCAGTTGTTTCCCCTCGCTATTAAAAAACCAAACAAACAGAAAAACACTTTGTTTGAAGGCACAAACTGTAAAACACTTTTTTTTATTAGGTGCTTCGTGCAGAAAATAGCAGCAAATGATGTAAAGATTCAGTGGAATGTTGAGTTGAAATAAAAAAAGAGAAGAAACAAGGTTTTGAATCAAACCGGGAAAAAATGAAACATAATGAAATAGTCAAAAACAGAAAATGCTAATAAATAAAACATAAGAATAAGAATGGCAGCATTTCCAGCAAGGCGGGATGAATCCAAAGTGTGATGATGAGGATGAGGGATGGTGCCGCTCATCTGTCTACCTCATGATGGGTGCCCTCCTCAGGAAGCCTGTCCTCCATCGGGAACTTATCCCTCGAGCCCATTAAGCGGGCCGAGTAGAACCTGGAGGTCTCCTCAAAGTCCTCCCGTCCGACCTCTGGCTGCCGCTCCCGCTCCCCAAACTCTGACCCGCCCTTGGAAAAGTCCTCTGTCCCAGAATGGAGGTCTGTGATGACGGTAAAGTCCACCTCTGCCTCCAGGCTGGACGTGGAACTGACCGTCATGCTGGAGCATTTTCGCTCGATGCCCAGCTGGGTGTCCCTCATGGAGGCCACCGTGTCCCGCTCCTGCTCCTCCTCTGAGGCGAGGCCCGGTAGAGGCCTCCTCTCCCCGGACTCTTTCTGGTGTGAGCACAGACAAAGGATCGCCTCCGTGTTATCACATGACTGTTGTGGTGGATGGACATGGTGGGGAGTGCAATCCTGTAGTTGCACAGGGACTGGATGATGCATTTGATGAAGGGTCCGAACACAGAGTGCATGCAATGAAATAAGAGCAAATGAAAAATACGTGCGATGAAGGATTATCAGATAAGAAGATGGGGCTGGGGGAGGATCCAACACTTGATTTGAAATTTACGAAGCCTGTGAGGTGACATGGGACATCAGACTGGCTCCAAAGAAACTAATATATAATTTCTCTACTAGCATAGTAAAAAAACAACCATCTTCCACTGTGAAGAGAGAAGTGCCTATCCAAACGAGGTGGCTGTTAATGTTAATTCAATATTTAGAAGCATGACCAACACGGACTGAACGGCTTCCTTCACTTCCTCCGCTTCCATTGCTAAAGCAGCCTACAATTCTAAAAGAGTGTAGAAAACGACAGCCAATCTGGTAGAAATCCGACGAGAGAAATTCAAGTGAACGGGAGAAAGGTGTGAAGCGAGATTTAAATCAAGCGGAATAGCACAGGAAGGCAATGGCCAGGCTACTGAGATAAACAGGCAGATATGGACACATACATTTTTAAGCGTTCTTTTGCAGTTTACTAATGTAAATAAAAGAAAAAAAGCTAACCGGAAAGGGGAAATAAACGTTGTATTGTATAACAGGAACATTGTGCCTTAGGTTCCATGCTGGCACTCTTAGCTCTAAATGTGGAGATAAAATGCAGCCAATTGCTCACAGTATGAAGTCATGATGGAAATGAATGATAGCAGCACATTAGGCTGGTTAGACGATGCAGCAGCTCAGCGTGTGTTCAGAGGAGCAGCGTGTTGATCTGCTGAGCTTCTGGGAAACTGAGTAGCAACTTCAGAGGACAAACATGGTACAACACTGCTATCAACACTAACCTAAGTTACTAAGTTATTACTTATATTACCAGTCAGAGTTTCTGTGGTCCATATCCAATCTCCAATAATTGTGAAGCTTTGACCTGTTAATAATGCTGTTAGCCTAAAACAATTTCTGTTTAAGAATTATATTACAAAAACTGCAATGGAAACATTTTAATTTCTAGCCTTTTCATGTGACTGGTGATTAATTATTTATATCAGGAGCAAAAGGGAAATTGCACAATGAGTGAAATTGATTACGGAGAGGAGATTTGAAAATAGCTTTAGCATCTTGCATGGTAATTACCATGGCTAGCATGACTAAAACAGCACTCTCTGTACTTACGAGATTATTACCTCTTCTCTAAGATTATTAAAATTCTGTCAATATATGCATCATTTTTAATAACAGTCTGGCTAAAATATCAAAAGGATAAAACTTACAATACATTCAGCCTTCCTGTTGTCTGCTAAAGTTTTGCTTTTTCTCATTCTGTCACATCCAAAATTAAACACAGGTTTGTCTCGCAATGTCATAGGAAGCTTTAATTAGTTACTATTTCCTTTTAAATTGTGTCTTATAGCAACTTGAGTTAATTAATATGCGTCATAAAAAGACGCATATTCTGCTAGGTAGCTAGCAGAATACTCTGTATTTTGAATTTCATTTCAAAATACAAATAAAAAATTAAAATAAAATGCAACGAAATAGCTTTATGAACTACATCATTTTAGAGGCAACAAATCACAAGGGGTTCACACATTCAATTATTATAATGTTGCCTGTGAAAACAAGGCCTGTTTCTTACAGCTGTTAAAAGTACTGAAATTTTTTGAGAGGAAACAGTTTCCATTGTGGGTTTGGAAGTGTGTGTGAGCTAAGAGAGATGCAGAGGGAAAGAGATGATGGATGAGCATTCAAACTTGGGTTTGTAAAAGAATAACCTTTAGGTCACCAAATGGCTCTTCATATATGGCCGGAGTAGAGACGGGCTCCTGCAGGGGGAAGCAAAGGAAAGAGCAAAGGGAGCAATGGAAGGTTAGTACAGCTGAACAGGCCTGGCAGCCAAGCAGACACAAAAATCCAAGCGTAACATAGTAACATGCAGAGTAAACCTAAACTCTGAACTCTTAAATTGAGAGAAATTGTTCAACACTTTGCTCAAACACCAATAAATCTTCTGTTGTTTCTCATAAGCCCAAGTTTAGGTCTGAAATTCAATCAGAACGAAGTCTGCTACATCTGAATCTAGGCACAAATTTCAAGGACAACTTCCCACTACCAAAGCACACAGCATTCAGTCTGGAGAACGGTTAAGAGGTGAATCTGATAAAGCACAAACAGGATCTAAAGCAAGTAGTTCTATTTCGCAGTCAGAAGAAAATAATACGGTTTAGATGTTCTGTCTGTGTAATAGAAGTCACATAAAGACAGGACAGCAACCAACATAATCATATGGCCAAGTGACACAACAGGTTGATTGTTAGTGGCTCACAGAATGACGCAATTCTAGCTAGTCAAGCTGAAGTGGCTAGCAGAGAGTTTACAGATGATGTCATCAAACTGAGTGCCACCATATAAGAGGCATAATAAAAGTACATACACACACACAAGACTTTGTGATCTTATTCAGATGTTCAAATTGAAAAATTAATGGCACATCTCATATGCCTCCTTGGTAGCAAGAGAGACAGCAACGTACAGTAGCTAGCATGTAGATCGCAAATAGATAACCCAGGGTCAGAATAGACCAGTGGTACCAAAACTTTTGCAATTAGAGCCAAAATTGTCCAATTTGTGGGGGATCAAAAGAAAAAAAAATCTTGTGAAATTTGTTAATTTTTATCTGTTAACACAAAATACACAAAACATGCAATATTTTGATGAACAAAATATTGGTACATTTTAATAGAAAAAGAATATATAAATTATTGTTGATCCTAAACAAAAGTGGTTTAATATTGCCATTGTAATTTCCAATTTTTGGTGGGGCTGATTTATTTATTTTTTTTAGTTTTTTATATAATTTTTTTCCAATGTAAGTATGATGTTGTGAAAAACGTATTGAGTTAGTACTTTTTATATCTACTTCAATTGTTGTGGACAGGAAATTATTGGGGTTGTATTTAATACATCTTAAGGATTAAAGTGTAAACATGGGAAATAAAACAGAAATACAAAAAAAAAAAAATCTGTCTCTTGAATTGCGATCAGAGGCCAGACAAAATCCTTCACATGGCCACAAATGGTCCCTGGGACACACTTTGGACACACCTTCAAAACTGGGAATCTGTGACATTCTTTTTTCTCCTACACAAACTTCTACAACTCTTAGTTTGTTCTGCCAGGACCAGCAAGTCTAAGTTTCAGCAACAATCAACCAGTGTCATTTTTTCCATGGGATCCAGTTGGTTGCAAAACTTTGCACATCAGAAAGTCAGCAGAAAATTGGACAAAAGCCCTAAAAAAATGTTGCTGAACGTATTTTGAAGTCTGTGAGAATGGCCTGACCCATATGTTTAGATGAAGCTGCCTCTATTTTCCCACACTCCCTGAGTTCAATCAGATCTTGATATGATCGTTACACCAAGAGCTGAGCAACACCTCTTCTCATCCCTGTTTAATCCATTACGCAAGAGCTCAACTTGGATGAAAAGGTGGAAAAAGATGAAAGCTGTCACGTCTATTCTTTTCAAAATTCATTCCAGAGCCAAATGTGTGCAAACTCCCGATGATGTAGCGCAGTGGAATGAAAAGCAGGAAATCTGACTTATTCAGGCACTGAACTGCTTTGTTTGGCTGCTCACTGCCTACTGAGGTTTCACATCCATATGTTTCTATCACTACTTGTCTTTCCATCCAGGTGAAGTTGAAACATTGCTAATTTTCACACTTTTTTTTATTTATCTGCGGATTCTTAAAAATTCAAGTTCAGATTGACATTAGTCTGTAAAGTTTAATTATGAAGAATTTCAATCAATTTCCATCCATTCTATGCTAAGCATCTTCCTGATTTCTGAAAATAATAGCTTACCACCACCCCCCCGCTCCCCCAAAAAAAGATGGAGGTAGTTCTCAAATGTGCAGTTTATTGAATTTAATCAGATTTGTATTTGACTGTTTTGCCTTTTGTGCTTGAAGAGGACATAACAGGTATCAGAGATTGTCATAAACCTTCAACCCTCAAGCGGTCTTAAGGGTCATTTGGATCCCACTAGCTTTTTACTCTGTCCCTGTCTCAACCGGGACAATGTAAAATATAGAAGCACAATCATGTGTGCTTTGACAAGACTTTTGTGTGTGTTGTTTCAGGAACTTTTGTGTGTGTTGTTTCAGGAACTGACGGTCTGAAGGGTCACCCTCCCAAACATCGCACTAAGACTGCGGCAGGGTCAAGTAAAACTCAAGGTTGTTAAGTTTTGAAAGACAAAGATCTATATTTCTTTTGTCTTTCCAAACCTTCACAGTCAGTGCAGATATGGCAGACATGCTGCACAGTGTGGTGCCAAGAGAAATGGAATAAAACAAACTGGGTAGCCATGTAGGACATTGTCCAAATATTCCGGCTAACCTTCAGTTAGCCCTTAGTGCATGCTCCTTCAACAGACACAAACGGGTAAGATGGATGAATGTGTCAGATCACAAACTGTTGAAGTAAATACATGGTGTACGAGTTTGTCTGAAGCTCATGCTTTATCTCCAATGAATAGTAGATGCCAAGCAGAGTTACCGAGTGTCTCTTCTTGACTGCATCCAGGCTCTGCTCCCTGCCCGCATTTCTGCTATTCCTCAGAATTAGTCCGGATTCCTTGGCTTTCTGCGTTTTCACTGGTGGAGCTGGCGGAACCATTTTGGGAAGCGCTGACCCCTTTAAACTAAACTGCTGGTTCTCCATAGAGCCTCTACTGGCCTGAAAGCCTTCGTCAAGATTTTCCGGTTTGGCGAAACCCTCCGGGTCTCCGGGGAAGGCCGGATGGAAGCCAGTGATGTCACTCCAGTGGAGGTCGGAGGTTCCCTCCGGAGAACCGACCGACCAGCGATATTCTCGTTTGACAAGCCGCGTGAACTCTTCCTGCCCCAGTTGGTCCCTTTCGTCTTTACATGCGACACTCTTTGAGCGCTCTGGCTTCAGGGGGACAATCCTGGTGATCTCTGACTGGTAGCTGCTGCCCGACAGCCGGTGGAGTGACGTCCTCTGACTTCTTTCGCCCAAGAAACCTTCAACGTCCTCACCGCCAGAGCTGCTGACCTTTCTTTCGTGCGTTCGGACTTGTCGAAGTTTTACCTCTGCTAGCTCTTTGTTGTCGATGAG
This sequence comes from Xiphophorus maculatus, assembly GCF_002775205.1. Taxonomy (NCBI): domain Eukaryota; kingdom Metazoa; phylum Chordata; class Actinopteri; order Cyprinodontiformes; family Poeciliidae; genus Xiphophorus; species Xiphophorus maculatus. Next base: position 1,955,661 of record NC_036462.1, read on the forward strand.
GCCCTTTCCTCGTACCTTCACCACATGTTCTACTTTGCCACTAGGTAAAGAACTATCATGTTCTATTTTCCCTGGTCCATTTAACATGCCTAAATCAATGGTTGCCATTCCCATCTGATTGACCTTTCGCTTCACCTGCTCTACTCTGTGACTGGAAACCTCTTTGCCCTCTCCAAATTCCTCTTTCCTGTTGTCTTTGCATACACCAACGAACTGATCCTTTGTTAGTCCCTGATTGTCTTTCCTCATGATCACTGGGGAGGCATCGCTCTGATCTCCTCTTTTAGATGTTTTTTCTGATGTGTTGTCCGAGTCGGAGTCTTCGTTTTCCTCACCGGAGGAATTGCTCCCAAACTTCCTGTTGAGCTCTGTGGGAATTCCCACATTCAGGCTCTGGGGCCGGCCTTTTTTTCTCAGTTTAGAGCCCATCTTCTCCTTTATCTGGCGTGAGCCTGGAGCTGCATCACTGTTTGCCTCGGGGTCTGAGGCTTGAGAGGGTTTACTTTGAGATTTGTCTTGTAACCAGTCTACATTCTCGGGTAATTGAATCGCAGAAGGCCAAGTCTCAGAGCATACAGCTGCCTCTCTGGGTGTTCTTGCTGAGGGAAATTCGTCAATATGGCTTTTCACTTCTTTCCTGTTATACCCTGCTTCCTCTTTATGAATCATTTTGGTAATGTCTATCTCCTTTTCCAGCTCCCTTTTCTCCCACGAGGAATCGGATATGTGAGATTTGTTCTTTTCTTCTGCCCTCCAGTCATGGTCTGGTTGATAAGGTTGCTGTTTTTCAATCAATACCCACTCCTCAGAGCCCTACATGTTGGTATAGATTAAGCACAGTTAGACATTCTGGGTACAACTGCTAGCAAACAATAAAATCTACAAAATGGTCTCCATCTCATAAATGGGTGTAAAGCATGCAGCTTATGGACAAAACCATTTCAGTTACATGGAGATGCCTCCTACTGAACTAGAATATCATCCAAAAGAAATTTAATTCAGTAGGTAAATTGTATATATGTTATAATTATGGCTTACAGCAAATGAAAAGTCAAAATCCAGCTTCTCAGACAATCAAAATATGTTGTATAAAATTTACATCCATGTACTGTATCGCATATGCACTAAATAATTGGTTAGGGCTCCTTTTGCATAATTAGAGAATCGTTAAAGAATGACATGATGGGAACCAGGGTTTGGCCCAGCTAAAGTGTTAAAGGTAGGGTATTGTAAAATTGACATTTTTGACACGATCTTAATGTTGTGTCATAATGACATACCATCTAAAACATACCTGGAATGTTGCCTTGATTCTTTAATGCATGTTTGAGAAATCCTTGAATCCTCAGTGGTAACCATTCAGGGTGTGCCTAAACGCTTGCTCTCACAAAGTTCTGCCTATTTCCACAAAGCTCCTCCTCAGTGCTGCAGTCCCCAGCCAAGCTTCCGCCTCACAGAGCAACCCTCCAGACTAGCAGGAGCAGCAATTTTCCAACATCTTGTGGAATTATGAGTCTGCTGAACTCATCATATGAACTACTTCTCAGTGCAGCATTTTCATAACAACTGAAGGTAACAGTACATTAGGGCTTGGTGTGTTTCCTCCTCCTCCTTACAATACAGGCCTCTAGGGTTCCAGCACAGAGCTAGCATTGTCATTAAACCAGGTATCTGTACTTTCAATGGTTTGTATATTGTGGCCTGCTGGGGATTATGCTTGTGTAATCATGAAGTGCTCTAATATTACATAATAAATAGCTGAGCTGTCTTTAAACTCCTCAAATTATCACTGACTCTGAAAACTTAACGTTGGAGTCAGGCAACTTGGATCCTGTCTCTTCAGTCTTCCTCCAGGCTGTGGTGGCTCTTGAAGCACCAACCTCAGCAGCAGTCCATTTCTTGTGAATCACCTCCAAAATGTTTGGATAGAACACTTTTTCCTTCCACTTAGTTTCCCATTAACATGCTTGGAGACAGCATTCTGAACTCCTGGCTTCTAAGGCAATGACCTCCTGTGGTTTATCTTCCTTCAGCAGGATGTCAATGAAATGATTGTCTGCTGGACAAGTTCAGCTGTCTCCTCTTAGACTGCATAAACCACAACATGGACATACACAGTAACATCAATGTCTGGTAGAAAGTTAGTGGAAAGTTCAAACCCGCTTTGGCTCCATCAGACGAGTCCACTCCTGTCTGCAGAGAACCCACGCTCGACTGCATCAGACCGGTTTCTCTGTGTGACGACACGTTGACAGCGAGCTCAAACAGGCGGGTCGTGTGGTCGTCACCGGTGACTGATATATTTTTTAAGTTGGTTTTATGTAACCATTTTTTTTGGAGGTGCTGACTTTAGATTTTTAATTAGCCGTATGCCATAATCCTCAGAATTACCAAAACAAATGACTCTGGATGTATTTTTTCTTTTCACGATGTATAAAAACGGTTTTATTTGATTTACTACAATGGGGAAACATTTCAGTTGTTTCTCATGTAATCATATTCACTAGTATTAACTGTGCAGTAGAAAGAAACGATAAAACGGTTGAAACTGGGTCATGCTGAGACGTGCTTTGCATGGTCATCACTACAAACAGTAAAGTGTTTCATGAAGAGGAGCAGTGAAAAATGTGGAACCTCAGGTGAAGTGACCAGAGCCTTCTGGACGAAGCCCTCAACAGAAGGGCTGTTAACAGCGTCTTTTCCCACTGAACGGCCCCCCAACTGGCCGACACGCAGCAGAGGAGAGAAAGAAGAACAACAGTTAGAGGTCATCATCATTTCATGCAAAAGGAGGAAAATAGAAACGGCAGAGAGTCAGTGTTTCAGTGGCTTAACCGACCCTCCAAACTCCATATCTGTTCAAATCTGTTAATGGCCACTAATGGTTGGCCAGTCCTTTAGCAAAGAAAATATGGAGAAAATTTTACTTATTTAAATCTAGGCTCAGTTAGCCCATTTGAACCCTTGAACTGCACTTATGAATCAATAACCTTTATGAAGATGTCCATTGACCTTTCAACCAGAATTTCACCGTTTAGCATCAACTGGAACCAACCAGTAGAGCACAGAGGTAGTGAGGAGGGTCTTGATCTTTAAAAAAAAGTAAACGGACAGCCTGTCAGCTGTTACTATAAATTATGCTACATTATCTTACCATAAAAATTCTTTGCGTAACTCTTTATTCTTTTTTGAGAATAGGACTGTATGCTGATGTTCCCATTGGGGATGTTTGTGCTGCTGCTTCATAGTTAGCATTGCGATGCTATATTAGGTTTGAATAGCTTTGCTGATAGGCTAACTCCTTTTAGCATTACTGGAACACAACAATATTGTGTTCCAGTGTCCAATCAGATCGTTTTCGCAGATTTGTTGCCATTTGTTGTTAGCAAATGTCACTCGTGTGTCAGATTTACGGTGGTACCAGAAATGAGATACAAATGTTCCAGCTCAGGACTGGAACCTTTGTTTGTTTCTTTAGCATGAAAAAATTATTGATTGGAAAAAAAACCCTGATTAATTGCATTACAAATGCACATTGAAATTTATGTGATGAATTAATCAAAATGAAAAGATTAAAGTCGTAGCCCTAAATATTACATATATATCACTACCCTCTCGACTCAAAAACAACCACACTACTGACATTGCTTCTCTACATTAATTAAACTCCCCACAATCCTTTGCTGCAGTACCATTACTGTCACATGACCAAACAAATACATATGGCCAACACCCTCGACTGCCCTTCCAGAAACACATATACAAATGACAACAAGATGGAAATAAGCATAAGTTATTAATATTAGCCCAATTTTACTTGATGACTTACATCAGGTGATATCGATGTTAATGCCGATATATCGAGCATCTCCATCTCAAAGTTAGCATAATGAAGATGAAGCCAGGCTAAGCAAACCTCCATGAGTTTAGCTTACTGCTAGCTTTCCAGTCTTTCTATCTGCTGATAAGTGACTATATAAAATATAATTGCCAGTCACAACAAAAGAATACCATTTTCATCGAGAATGAAAGCACTGCTTATTCATCATCATTTCATTCTCAAAGTACGTTTGTCGGATTTGTCATAAGTGGTTACATAGAGCTGTGAAAGGATGGGTGACGGTTTGATGCATCAGCTCTGGAGAGATGTTGGGAGTGTTTTTCACAATTAGTCAATTCACCGGAGTTCTGCAGGACTTCACCTCCCCCACAAAGCCGTCTCATGTCGGTGTGATGAGAGTTTAGAGCAGTTGTGTCCGCTCCCTTACATCTGTCTTTGAAAGGATTTAGAACAAGGGATTCTGTTGCCACATCTATCCTCTCTGTCATTTTGCAGCCTTGTTGTGAATGCAGAACAGGCGCTGGTAACAGTATTACCCAGGCAGGACAACACTTTCCCAGACTTCCTCTAATTATCATTGCATAATACTTTGACAAGCATTATGCAAAGAAATGACAAACATGAAGGAGATAATAGATGTGGCAACAAAATCCCTTGTTCTAGATCCTTTCAAAGACAGCTGTTTGGGAGCGGACACAACTGCTCCAGACTCCCGTTAGACACCGACGTGAGACGGGTTAGTGGGAGAGGGGAAGTCTTGCAGAAATTTGGAGAGGTCTGTCCAGAGATTAAGGAGTTTCTCCTTGTTACAAAATGTGCAAAGTAAGAGCAAATGAATGAAGATCAGTGGCTGCTCGACTTGGCGTTTTTACCTAAATGCCGCATGAGCTACAAGGAATTTCTAGACTTTGCTTTAATGAAGCTGGTGGCTCCATTCATGTGCAACCCAAGACATTGATGTTGATTTTCTCGTAATGACATGAGGAAATGGCTACCTCTTTGACACCTACATTCAGCTTTACTTATGTCTGTAAGCCAGTCTTTTCCCAAAGTAAGGCTTGAAGATTATTTGTCCAAAAAACTATTCCACTGTTACTGATTGGTCATTTTTAGGCCTGTGGGAGGCTAGCAGCCAGCTGCTATTGTTCGGTCTATGGAACGATGGCTGACTTCATTCAGTGCACATTATCAGAGTAAACAATGAACCATGAACTGAATAATTTAATAGCGCTGTCAGGCAGTGGCCATCTTATTTTCGCTAAAGCGCTAATAGTGGGGCAAATCTTTAGCTTGGTGCTTTAGCTAACTGAAAATATTTAGTTCAGTTAGCTTCCTGTTCATTTGTTTTTCCACATAAATTCTGAAGTGCTAATTTACTTGGTTGTTTTGTAAACTTTCAGTTCAATAAAGTTTGCCATCTGTATTGAAGTTTTGGTTATAGACTTAAAGACATTTTCAGGTAGTTAGACATTTATATTCATTCTCTTATTTAAAATGGGTGAAAACTGTTTATGCAACTGTTTCCTTTTCTTACTTTCGCTCCTTTTTCCCCAATAACCTTATTTCAAACATAAAACATATAGGAATAAAATAAAACATGGACAGTAGAGAGGAAGATGTATACAAAAACACAAAATATAAGGGCATCATAGAAAATGTAAATCATATTGTCAAAATTAAATTGTGGTTTGAGTCTTGGAGTCTTTCAAGGGCAGACAAAGTCTGAATTGAAGTTAGTGCTTTAGCATTAATGTGCACTAAATAACGTGTTGGTGAAGCGCTTTAACTAATGTTTCTGATAAGTATGTCAGGATTAGCGGAACCAGTGTTTTAGTTAGCAGTGCCCACCACTGCTGTGAGGGTTCTTGCAGTTAACCATATATTTTATGTTGTAACATTTACTTTGAATATTAAAAGGCATTTAGCGTTTTTATAATTTAGCTAGGTCAATCGATTTACGACTATTCTACAAATATTTCATAATAGTTGAATGAATATTGAATACATTTACTAAAGGAACTCACTTGGTGTGTCAAACAGAATCAAACATACAAACGTTACATACCTGATAGACTCCAAAAGCACAGGAATGAATTCATCAGACATTATTCTTGTGAAACCACATCAAAGTGCAAAGTCTAAAAAGTGTAACAGATCCAAGCATTCTCCTCACAGTAACACAATAATACCGCCGCTTCTCTGGCATGAGGCGCACTACTGATTGCATTTTCTACTGCAGACAACATTTGACATTTCTCCAACTTAATCTGATTGATACAGACAGCGAATGAGATATTGACTGAGGGGCAGCTTATGTACAGGGAAACACAAGTGTCATCCGATTTCCAATCTCAGTTTCCAGAATGGGATAAAAGCTTAAACGATTTTTGTAATTTGGCAGAAAGAACACTCTCGCTGATTAGCAATCAAAGGGGGAAAGCCATGACAGAGAATCTCTTTTCAAAGGCCACAAATTAAGTACCATCCACAAATATCTCCGAGATATTTAAGGGATTACACCTGGAACTCCTGAGCAACACAAAGTGCACTCTATCAAATACGTCTGAAAGTGAAATGTGCCCGATTGTTTCTGTAGGTGTAAACATCTCCGCAGAGGGAGAGAGAGCGATTCGAAGTGCATGCAGGGAAACCCAGGCTTTGCTAATCTTGTTAATTCTCCTTGTCAGTTTTCTACACTGTTTAAGTCACATGAATGAACAACTCAAACATGAGAAGTGATTTTATGTGACAGACAAACACAAAGAATGTTAAAGTGGCCAGAACATTTTTGATGGTATTCCTTTTTTACAAAAAGAAAATCAGAGAATTGTGAAATGCTTTTGTATTAAACCCCCCATTAGTCTGATACCCCAAAGTAAAATTCAGTACAACCAATTACCAACTTTGACTAAGTTGGTTACTCATATGACTTCTATGGAACAACAGGTAGAACAAAATGTAAAATTCAACATTTTACATTTTGGGCTAAATGCATAATGATGGAAAGCACCATCCCGTTAGTGAAACATGGTGGTGGCAGCATCATGCTGGAGGGGAACACTTGAAGAAAACTCGTTAGAGGCTGCAAAATGACTTGGAACTGAGTAGGAGGTTCACCTTGAAGTGAGAAACACGCAGCCAGAGCTGCAGTGGAATGGTTAGAAAAGAGCAAAGCATGTTTATGTTTCAGAAGGGCCTAGACAAAGCCCAGAGCTGAATCCATTTGAGAATCTGTGGCTAAAAGATTATTGATGCTGTAATCCCAGAAGTAGTATTGACAGGGGGAGTTGAATACTACCACGGAATATTATGGCCATGTCAAGAACAAATTAAATATATTTTTAAAAAAGTTACGAGAACAAAATTATAAAATTATGAAAATAAAGTCAATATTATGAGAGTAAAGTCATAACATTACGAGAATAAACTCAAATGAGAATAGTCATAATTTTATAAGAAAAAAGTTTGAGTAAAACAAGTATAGTCATGATATTATATGACTTCTTGTAATAGCACAACTTTATTTTTATAATATGACTTTATGACTCTATGACAGTAAAAATGACAAGACTTTGTTTCAAAAGTTTTCATTAGAAAAAGCCACATTAGGCTTCCTGTATAACTTTTCTTATGATTTATGTGCAAATACCTCTCAGTTCAATGGCAGGTAATACTTGATGTAGACAAAGCAAAGTCAGATAAAGCTCTGAAGAAACAAATACATGTAGACTCTATTCTCGTAATTTGCTTAACTCAGCCTTAAATACTGTATATGCACACTCAGATTTTTTATTTGCAAAAAGATAAAAATACTATTCATCTTTTACCTTCTACTTTATAATTACGCAAAACTTTTCTTTACATTCCATAACCATCTGGGTTAAAATTAGGTCATATTGAAAGCAAGTCATTTAGAATTGAACATTGAAGCATCCTGATAAAAAACATCAACGACCTTTCTCAGAGTGTCAAGTGTTAGAATTGGCAGCCACAGAGCAACCCGATCACTACCCTTACTCACAGCCTTCTTCTCTGGCGTTCCCGTCGGAGACGTCGCAGAGAGACGCTTCTCTCTGGCCATCAGCTTGCTGTTGGGTTCCCTCAGGGCCCTCTTCAGCTCGTTGATGCTAGCCTGGTGCCTCAGCAAGACGTCCTGAGATTTATCAAGAAACTGGAGGACACCACAAGACAGAGGAAGGCATTAGCAGTAATTCACAGTGCCTTGCTTTAAACAATAGAACTCACATTAGCAGGAAAAGGCGGGGAGACAATGCTGCGTATGCTGGAATGTGCACCAAAGGATCGGCTTAAACTCGGGCTGAGAGCAGATTATTGCTTGTGTTTCTTCTATTTTGTCTCCTTTAACGCTACTGAAGCCGAGAGGAAACCAAAAAAAACCCCAAGACAATTATGGTTCCAGCTGAATTGCTTGTAGAGATACAAACAAGCATTTTAATCAAGCTCTCGCTCCAAAGTTCATGATTGATAAAATGAATATGAAACATCTATTAATTTGCTTGCTGATTAAAATTCTGCTTCCTATTAAGGTTTTGTTTGGTTTGTTTGTGTTTGGAGTGATGACAAAATCAATGATGCAGTCATGTAGCGCCATCATTTAATAAGCCTGAATCCTGGCATTTTTCAAAGTTCTGAGTGAAATGCTCCTTAACCACAGTTTTTTTTTATTTCTCTGGCACCTCCATAATTATTTTAGTCATTCAAGGAGAAGTTGAGACATTGTCAAGTGTGTCCTTGAACACACTTGACAATGTGTTCAAGTGACAAACTTTGAATTTGTCTTATTAATATGCAATATGTAGAACTGAGAACTGTTATTTAACAAGCACTTGTTTTAAGGTAGAATAAATTAAACTGTTGATACTTCACGGACACTTGAGCAAAATATAACACATCCTACTGTACTGGAGGTCTGGATGCAAAAACTTCTCAGCAAGTTAAAGAGACAGAAGCAAAAGCAGTATGAAAAGCAGACATCGCTAGAGCCAAGTCCATGGAAGCTGTACCTCCTTTTTGTGCCGAGGAGTGGTCTCCTGGTCCAACTGAGAGAGCTGAGTTGGGGCAGGAGAACAGGCGTGCAAGAGATGAAGAGTGCAAGATCATACAGTGAAAGGACAAGGTGAAGAAACAAGATGGAGCATCAGGGAGAAGGGCAGGAGATACAGTAGGTCTGACATCTTAAATATTAAAGAAAGAAAGTGCTTTGAGAGGAAATACATTTTGGAATTTGAGACAAAGGAAAACACGAAGACACAACAAAAGACCTCAGATGGACACATGAACCACTGTACAAAAGAACAAGTCAGAACAGTTTTATATGGAATGTTGACTAAGGTTTTCTAGAGGTTGAATGTTTTCCATGAACATGGGTTGGTTTTCTCTGGGTATTCTAGTTATCCTGGCAGACTAACTGGTGGGACTAGATTAAATTTTTTTATTCATGTTAATTAGAGTGTCTGTGATAATTTATTGTAATTAATTGCACTTTGACCCAGAACCAAACATCGGCAAAATGAGCAATATTATTGATCCAAAATCCAGTTTGGTGCTAAACTGGTGAATAAATAGACATAGATCTGCAGGATTGGACTGAACTCATTGCTTTTTGTGTAAAGCGCTTTGAGACAAGGTGCATGTAGAAATAAACTTGAACTGAAATTGAAATATAACACTTGCCATTCCATTTTCATGCAGCTATAAATTACAGTCGTTATGCAATGACGCTAAATTCTTTCACTGATGCTTTTCTTAAAGGTCTTGCTTGCAAAGGGGAAGATGAACATTTACGGGCTGATGTAGAGTCTGACAGATTTACTGATGTATAGTTGAAAACATCATACAGACCAACAAACAGACACCAAATACCTCCTGTTTACTGTCAGCTGGGGAGCCAGCCTCCTCCTTATTGCCAGCAAGGGTTGAAGAACAGAGAACTGGTGTTAGAGACAGAAGACCAGGCTCCAGCCTCAGAACGAGTTAATGCTGCAGTATGTAACTTTTATTTTAAAAAATACTTTTTTAAATACATAAATATAGAGGAAGAAATTAAGCTTGCCTTCTTCCAGTGTTACCAGTGCTAACTAGAAAGAACCAATCAGAACCAAGTGGAGGCGGGTCTCAGTACTGTCAATGATGCCCGTTTGCGTGCAGCTCCCAGTGAATGCTAAGGCTACTTAGCATGACCACTCATGATGGCAGATAAACACTTTCCTGTAACAGTGAGTTGTTTCCCTGCCATTAGTACATTTAGTAGCATGTTCATGAAGTGCAGCTAAGCCCCTCCTCCTGGCTCTGATTGGTTGTTGTTGGTCAGGAGCGGTGCATTCTTCAGAAGCTGAAGGTGGAGATGGAGGAGATCTATCTTTTCACAGATTATCTGTCTCATAACATGCTGTCACAACATGGTGACAGTTTTAGGAAATATGTAAAAATAAACAAAAACAAAAAACTCTGCAGCTATATGTGCAGTTTATATGTGCAGAAGTTAGCCAGATTTATATGGAGTACAATCAAGGCATGAAAGTTGGGTGAATAGGAGTGAAAGGAGGAGAGTTAGAAAAGGATAGTATTAGCCTAGCAAAGCTGCTTCTCACCTGAATTTGTAGTGAGAAGCTTCTAATTCTGCTTGTATTTACGTACATCATCACCTCAGCAGTTCCTGTCCAGCTCTGCACTTCAAAAAGCCAGAGTTGACTTGAAGCTAGCTGAACCTTCCTCACCCTGATTTCCCTCTTTCTGCTCGGGGTGGTGTTGCTGTCCTGGTCCTTGTCTTGCTCCATGTCCTGGCTCTGATCTGGGTCCCTGTCGTCCTCGTCCTGCTCCAGGCTGGGCTCCAGCTCCAGCTCCGCCTCCTGCTCCTGCTCGTCCACCGAGGGGCTGCGGAGGCGCCGCTGCTCGCTGGCGCTGCGGCGGGACAGACCGTCGTGGTTCTCGCACATGGACGACACGGGCCGCGAGAACTCTGCTTGGATCAGAAAGGCCGAGGTTTCAAACAGGAGAAGCCAGTTAGCTGCAGCTATTAGCTATCTGAGGTCCTTCATGTTTTATCTCCATATTTTGTGGTACTGTTGTGATCACAGTAAAAGTGACGATAAGAAATATTTATTATGTCTTTTTTACATAACTGTATCAAAGTAAAAGTGGCTGAATAAAAAACATATAACTGAAAAAATAATGTTTGCCTGTATTACTTTCTCCCCTCTTCAGTTTTGTAATACTTTGTGTTCGCTTAACATAAAAACCAGATGAACCACCTCGTAGTTTGTGGCAAAAGCTATGAATAACCCTGTGCTGCATCTCTCCTTTGGTGCTTCATTAGGCACAGTTACTCACCACCATCCAAGCTCCTGGACAGCAGGTACCTCCTGCTGGCGGAGCGCTCAAAGTGAGGCGCCGGGCGGTCAATGAGAGCGCTGGCCTGTCTGGTCTGAGCCTGCGTCCTTCCACTGTACCGAAACTTTGAGCCCATCACCAAGAAGCCCTTAGGAGGAGGCTCTGGAGAAACCAGGCTGTGGAAACAAAAAACAAAAAACACACGTTTCTACATGACAAAAAAATGAAGAGAGAGAGAGAGAGAGCTTCAGAACAGAACATTTGTAATGATAGAAAGAAAGTGGATATCAAGGCTAACTGTATTTTCATTGTCTGAACAAAAACATAAACAGTTAAATTCAGAAAAGTTCACTACTGACAGCAAGAATATTTTACTTCAGTAATGGGTTCTGCTAACAAATCCAAAGGAATTTGGAACTTCGTCCCAAAATAAATGGAAATTGACACTGTCATGGTTGCACCTGGCGCAATAAGCAATAAGTCAAGTAATTGTCATTGTCACTCAATAATTGTCATTTATGTGATTTATTGTTTTCCCCTTTCTACCAAAACCTGGATGATGGAAGTCTTCAGTCTGGTTTTGTTTTGTTTAAATTAAAACTTATTTAATTGGGCAATTTTATTTACAGAAGGGCAATTTTATTTACAGAAACTTCATAATTCATTTTATTTGTTGTCTTTGTCGTATTGTTTGTTTATTTTGGGTATTTAAAATGTCTTCCAGTTTCAGTGTTAGACATTCATTAGATTTTGAATTTTATTGATCTTTGAGAATGTGCTCTTGCATTATTATGTTGGTGCAGAAACGCTGAATCTGAAGTGTTTTTCTCACCGGAAGAAGGTGTGGTGCTCGATGCAGACCTTCCACAGTCTCTTGGCGGCTCTGTGATTCGGAAGCTTAAACCCGATGGTGCTTTCAAACTGCTCATACTGGATGGGACAGAAACACACAGACACACAGAAACACGTAGGAGAGGTCAGGGTTGGATCAACATGAGCGAAAATTCAGAAATTGTATTAGCATCTGCAAAGAAAGGGTGAAAAGAAAAGTTCAGAATATCCTGGATAAAAATGTATTCCATAATCTAGATGAACAGTTTGTAGCTGTGGCTGCAGCTGCAGCAGCTCTGCAGGCTCACTGTGTCATCCCGCTGCTTGGCTTGACATTCATATCTGCTATGGCTTCCAAACATTCAGGACATGTTTATGGTACATGTCTCTGGGAAGTCTGCAGACTCATTCTAATATGGCAGCTTTTGAAATGAAACAAAAAAAATATATTCTGCAAAATTTCTCTGAAAAGTCAGATCTGCAACGGGTCATGGCGAATCCGATTTAGGGATGCACAATATTTCCCAAATATATCGTCATAGCAATGTCATTGTGCACAATATTCATATCACAAAGGACTCTTTGGAGAACAATAGTTCAGCTATGGAAAAATGAAGAGCCCACTGAACTGAACCTCCTGGTTATTCCACCAAATACTGATTTCTGAACTCTTCCTGAGTTAAAACATTAGTATTGTTGTTTCTAAAGGAATATGAACTTGTTTTCTTTGCATTATTTGAGGTTTGAAAGTGCTGCATCTTTGTTGTTATTTTGACCATTTCTCAGTTTTTGCATGACATTTCTGAGACATGTTGTCAGTAGTTCATAGAATAAAAGAGCAATGTTTATTTTACTCAAACATACCTATAAAAAGTAAAATCAGATAAACTGACAATTTTAAGTGGTGCCTTAATTTTTCCAGTGCTGTAGTTGGAAGTTATATTTTTCATGTTAATGCAATATTTAGCCAGTAGGAGTCTCGCAGCAAGAAAAGCTCATTCTAGACACAAATGAAAGGCAAGAAAAGAAGAAAACAGGCATCTATTGCAACTGATGTCATCACCGCAATACTTACCAGTACAGTCATATTCAATAAATTAAATATGTATTCTGGTGAGACAAATTTTCCAGATAAAAAGTATCATTTAAAAATAACCTTCAAATGGTTATTAAACGTACTTTTAATTAAGTCATCGTCTCTGTATTATAAAATATTTTTTTTATTTGTCTCATGTAATCTAATTTTAAGTGTTATGTTTTTGGTAGCTATAATCATAATTATGAAAAATAAAGGCTGGAAAACACCACAATGTGAGTAATTAATCTATAAAATGTGTTTCACTTGGTGATGAAGGTCCTGAAATAAATGGACTATTCAGTAATATTCAAATTTATTGAATGGGTGTGTATATACGACATCAAGATTTTCTAGCAGCAGAAACATTCTGAATTACCTGAAATAAAGTGAAATTGTCCTTGTAGGATTTTATCTGAGTTTTTCACTTTTGCATCGTTGAGTTTGAGACACAGTCTGCCGATAGAGTACAATGGATCAAAATGATCTGATAGTTCAAAGTTTCTGTGTCATTGATCATTTTCCAGTAGTTTGTGGAAAATAAGTTTTCTACACAAGTTTCAATCAACTGAATGTTGAGTTGAAATGTGTGTGTTTTATCATCATTCTACCTCTAGAAACTGTTAAAATGCATCATTAATAACACAAAATTACAACAATATCATGTCCACTGTCTGGATATGAACAGTATAGCGCGACTATAACTTTATAAAGATGCATTTATGTTTTTTAATAGATGCCTTTTTATTAACCATTAAATTGCACAACTTGAAATTCCAAAATAAAATGTGCTCAATGGAAACAGCAATTTGAAGTGCAATTGAAACACTTTCCATTGCACTTTTCCAAACTGCAATGGATCGTATGATCATGTGACATCATACGAGTCACATGATCAACAGCAGGACGTTAGTACTGGTAGAAAAGTAAAAGAAGAGGACAGTCTTCCATCATGCTATAAAATCAGTGACTATAATTTCCCCAAAACGCTGCATATCCAGCCCCTCAAGTAGGCAGGGCTTGTTGCTCCAATGCCTGAATAAAACATCTCTTCTCATTGGCTGAAAGATGATAAATTCATGACTGAATTTAACTGCAACTCATGTAACTGTTTACATCTGTCACTGCCGGGCGTGCCGTGGTGGTGTAGGAGTTAGCGCGACCCACATTTGGAGGCCTCAAGTCCTCGACGCGGCTGTCGCGGGTTCGACTCCCGGACCCAACGACGTTTATCGCATGTCTTCCCCCCTTTCCTGTCAGCCTACTTCATGAAAAGGGACTCTAGAGCCCACAAAAAAAATACCCCCTGGAGGGGTTAAAAAAATAAAAAACATCTGTCACTGTCATAATTTTTAATGACTTATCGTGTGACAAAGAGTATTCATGTGTGATTGTAGTTTAATTTCTTATTTAATGAAAACACCGCAATTTCAAAATTGTGTTTTTCTGACAATGGCTTGACATGTGATGAGGAGCTAAGCAGCCTTTACCTCCCCTGGTCTTATTTTAATGTAGAAGTTGCTCCTCTTGTAAGAAATCTTGAGAATCTTCGGCCAGGCGAAACGGTTGATCCTCAGTCTGTCTCGGTAAATCAGCAGACCGTTGGCGCAGACCCCCAGCATTATTTCGATCCCTTCCGAATCCTGCAGACAAACGACACAAGAAATTATTCAAGAGCCAAATAGCTGTTGTTTATTTCTGAAATTCAAAAAGAAATTCAGAGAGCTGCAAACTTTAGCGTGATGGAGGTCCACCCCATACATGGACAGCTTCTTCGCGTTCTCCAAGAAGTTCATTTCAGCCTCTGCGGGCGTCATCCCCCTTAATGACAGCACAGAAATATGTAACAGCATCAACATATTTCATAAAGCAATGAAACCCTGAGTCATGCAGACTGTGGGTGGAATAATCTGACTGAATATGCTTGATGTATTCACTTGTAAGTTTCCAAATTGGAGAGTGAGACAGTCTACTGACTAAGAAAGTGCTTTCATATAAACTGCAAGCATCTCGAGGCAGACAATATGGTAATGTCACGGCATCAATCAGAGGTCAAGTGGGTGATTAAATGTTTCAGAACAAGAGAAAACCCCATCAGCATATCACCCTGGATAAAAAAATCTCATCACGCGGCAGTCTGTCCCATCATTACTTGTAGGTTCGGTGGAGGTCCATCACCCTCTCCTCCAGCTCCCGGGTCTGGTTGGGGGCAAAGCGAAAGTCGCCAACGTAGTCGGAGCCGTGGTCGTCCAGGTCATAGTCACCCAGCTCAGCCTGGATGGCGTAGGAGCCCAGGAGGGCGTGGGTGACGAACGAGCATGGCAGCCGGCCTGACAGGATGTCATCCCTCAGCTGCAGACACAGGTAGTATCTGCGAGACGAGACGAGAAACGTGAGGGGGAGAGGAGCAGGGCGGGGGCCTCGGTTTGGCTGTCAGAACAGCCTGAAGCAGGCAGGCTGCAACAGGTAGTCAGCCTGCTTAATCCCAGCCTGTTACAGGCATTCCAGGGATAATCCATGGAAAAGGAAGGGGGGAGCTCCCAAAGCTTTGAAATCAGAGAAAATATGCCAAGAGAATTGTTACAGTACCTTTATGTAAACACACACACACACACACACACACACACATCCCCCGCACGCACACACAATCTAGTATCTTTACAGTTGATGTGTGTGAGCAATTCCTTCTTTGACAAACACTAACTGCACAAGCACAAGTGTTACAAGTGGTAATGTGGGGGAAGGGTGAATTGGTGTGTGCCTACTATTTGACATATTGTGAGGCTCAACACAATGTTGCGAGGATCCATGTGCCTTATGGGGACAAATGCCCAGAGTCCAATGAGAAGAAGTGCTGTTTTTGGGTTTAGTTTAGGACTAAGGTTTGAGTTTAGTTTAAATCAATCAAATGAATCTGCATTGTTGCACATTTCAGCAACAAGGTAGTTCAATGTACTTTATATCATAAAAGCATCACATCACATTCAACAGTATGCTGGTAAATGTGTCATGATTTGTGGTGTTGAGGTAAACAGGGTGGACCCGGGTTATAGTGAGAAAATGATGATTTAATGATAAATAAGCACAATAATCCAGGCAGGACAGTTGAGCAGAAGGCAAGAAGTTCAAAACTGGTAGTAACTGGTTACAATCACAACGATGATAAGATAGACTAGACTAGACAGTAGCGTAGACGAGAACCCAACAAGGAAACAAGGGAGAGAATCAGGGGAAACAAGGAACAGATGTAACAAATCAAGGGGTAGACAGGACAACACAGAGACTCCACAGAACACAGAAACCTAAATAAACACAGGGAAAAACTCAAATCCTCACACAATGTTCCATTTATTATGGTTCAAAAGCTAATTTTAACCGGATGGGTTTTTATTCCATTCTTGATGGGTTTTTATTCTTTAAAGGAATTCTGTGTTTAGGTTAGGTCTAGGGTCGGGCATGTACTGGTAACGGCTAAGTTATAGTAGAGGTTCAATTAATGAATGAAAAGTGAATGAAAGTCAATACAAATTCCTCAGTTTCTACAGAAGTAAAATTATAACAATAAGACAAAAAACTTCAGGTCACATCAGTGTCACAAAAAAAAATCTCCTCTTCACATTTATTTAGTTCATTTTGAGCCCAATAACAAAAGTTGTCTATGTACAATAAAAATTTGATTTAAAAAAAAAGAATTACAAGGACATGCGTATGTGTGTGTGTGTGTGTGTGTGTGTGTGTGTGTGTGTGTGTGTGTGTGTGTGTGTGTGTGTGTGTGTGTGTGTGTGTGTGTGTGTGTGTGTGTGTGTGTGTGTGTGCATACTGCATCTATTATAACCACTACCACGAACTAAAGGGGGTCGTTGTGGATAGCTTTTCTTTTTCAATTGGAATGTGCTTTGCTAGTCAGTTTAAGAAATATTATGTAAATTAAGTTTAGTTAAAGCTAGAGTTGAGAATAGACTTGTAATGGCTAGAAGCATAAATGCAATAACTAAAATCAATGGAAGTAAATACAGAGTCCTCAGTGGGATGGAAGCATGTGGATGGATGTGTGTGTTTGGTACCTGGTAATGTCCTCTGTCAGCTGGGAAGGGTCTGGGGGGTAGAACTTCACTGCAAAGGCAAATTGCCATGGAGAATCTGTTGGAGGAGACGCTGCAGTGAGAACTACAATTTCACACAAACTGGAAAATGTATTTCCCCATTATGGGTTTCTTGTTCTTCATTTTCTGTCACACTTACATATTTATTATGATCAAACTAATCTTAATGTCCAAAGATAAAACTTGTGTAAATACAAAACGAATGATGGCTTATTAAGGGGAAATAACTATCCAAACCAACCCAAACAAATTTAAAAAAAGCAACTCTTGTCGCCATAGAAGTTGCTGGCAAAAACTGTGATTCCTGACTATCAATATTGTTAAACAATTCTTCTTACAAAAATTGTTTCATTTCAACCATATGGGAGGTATTCATGGCATCTGTTTAACATAATGTCAAAAGCATCCTGGGCCATCACATGACCACAGTGCTTAACAGCTGGTATTATGTTCATTTTCTTAAATGCTTTGTTCATTCGAACATCCTGTAGTGCTAACTTAATCTGTCAGGTGTGACAATAACTTTGGTTTGAGCTTGAAATGCAACAAAGGAGCAAAAACAGAGGAAATCTGTAACCTGAACAAAATAAAATAAAAACAAACAAGCAGAAAAGGTGTTTCTTCTCAGTGCAGTTCTATGCAGCCCGTTTTACTGAAGTTGGATTAATTTGGTCAAAAAGAAAACGTTTTTTAGCAAACTAATATTCTCTGAAGTTACTCACTGCGCATCTGCTTCTTGATCTCTTTGGAGGGGTCCAACCAGTTCTGTAAGACAGATTACAATGTTCACACAGAGCAGATTGGAAACACGGCTCACACACACACACACACGCACACGCACACACACACACACACACACACACACACACACCCACACACACACACAGTCACGTCTTCTTCTAATTGCTAACACTGCTGCTAATGAAAGCCTCTCCATACGGTGGAAGGTAACGGAGGCCTGCGCCCCGTCGAGCCGTTCAGACACGCAGCGATCAGACTCTCCTGTCTGATCCCATCATGTCCCGTTGTTCAGCTAACAGTGTCTTTAGCCGGCGAACTGGTTTCGTTTTGGCGGCAGCAGCGTTCCGGCGCTCCACGCAGCTGATGCAGAGCGGTTTGTGATGGCAGCTGGAAGCCAAGCTGCTCAGTGCAGTGAACAGGAATGAAGGAAATACCCAACAAGTATTCTCAGCATGCTGGACCAAAACACTGATACCCTCAATATTTCATCACGCTGACTCACACTGGCTGATCTGAAAGAACTTATTCACAATATTTGACTTACATTAAAATAATATGCACCGTCTAACAATAGAAGTAAACGCTTCACATTTTGTCATGTTAACACCAACAGACTGAAATAAAATACATAAATTTGAACATAATTGTGAGACAGAATATCTTTTAAGCAAAATCTGAAAAGTGTGGCATGTATTTGCATTTGACTGCAGTCTCAAGTCTTTTGCTGCCTCTCACAATTTTCTTCTATCTGAACAGTTTCTCTACCCACACTGTACCAAATAATCCCCACAGTATGATGCTGCCACCACCATGTCTCACACTAGGGACTTGGGGCTGATGAGTACAAGTAGCAGTAGTTGTCTGCCACATTTAAATTTACATATTCACCTTTTTATTTCTGAAACAGTTAAGTAACAATATGTCATTTGCCTTTAATTATTCTGTTATGCACAACTTTGAGTTTTAAAAACCACAAACATTTCATAAAGTTGTAACATAGTGACCATGAAAAGGTTTCTCCAAGGCGCTGTTGTGGACGTTATGCCTATATTCCGTTTCTATTGGTTGAATTTACACATTTTACAGTTTTATTTACTAGCATTTGGATGAAATGATTTCTATTTTAAAGCTGTTGAGTTTAGCAGGACCAGGTCATTTACTGGGATATAAGTTTTGCCAAGGCTGCAATGTGAGCCGAAAATATTTTTCTTCTGTGTTTGACTCTTGTGTGTTTGTGCATCTGAATTAAATCTACCAGCAAGAAAAAAAGAAAAAAAAACTCTGGCACCTTTGAGTTCTTAATGTTTGAAGAAGAAAGTGTTAAAACCTGAATCAGCCAGAGTTAAGACCTGAACTCTTAGACTTTTCTCCAAGCCTACAGCTAAACTGGGTTCTCAAATTTTACTGATTACAGAGCTACAGTATATCGTCATTGTGGCAAGATATCTGAACTTACATCAGCGACATTTTCTCATTTTTAGAGCAGCTAATTAGCTTGAGCTTATTAAGCTTATCGTGTTAATGTTGACAGGCCCAAGTTTTTCTTTTATACGCTGAGAAATGTCTTAAAAGAAAAAGTAAAGTTCGGAAATGTTGTTTCCATGTCGATTTTTTTCTATTCTCATCCAGTAATGGAAAATAATAAAATCAAATTCTCATTGCAGATTTCTCAACACTGTATTAGAAAGCTGTAATCTTCAAGGTGTGCTTGATGTACTTTGTTTGTGCTGCGTTTGTAATGCTGTCTGGTCACATTATTTCCTGTGGGTGTGTATTTGTGTGTGTTGTTGCGGGGACTACATAGTTCGTTATGAACTCGGAGGCAGAGTGTCGTCTCTCCTCTTCATGTGTGTAATTTGTATTTAAAGTTGTGATTACATGACAGTACAAGACAGATGAGCATAACAGAAAAGCGGTCCCTAAAAACTAACTGCAGTGAAGCATCTCACCAACATTACATCAAGGTCTGAAGGGCTTGTTTCACTATAGATGTTGATTTATTTAACCTAATTAAATGGGATGTTCTTTAATTTATTAACAAAGAAAACTTGCAAATAAATAAAAAGAAACAGCTCTGTTTACTTACTTAAACTACACACATCAGCGTCCTGGGCTTCCTTATAACTTCACAAACTCATTCAACTTTGTTGAACTTTTTGAATTCCCAAATTCACAAATCTGAAGCAGATTTATACAAGACACTTTTGGTGAAAGTCAATCGTTTACTTCTATCTAGTTATCCCAAAAGTGGAAAATAAAGTAAGTCAAACTTTTTAATGGTACCACCCAACATTAGCACCCAATAGAAATATGACAACAATGTAGAGGTTCCTAAAATTGCTTCAAAGTAAACTGCAATGACAGACCCTGTTTTAAAGTGTATATATGTCTTCTTTGGACTTGCTTCTAACTTCAAACTCCAGGTCAGAAAAGTCCAGATTGACACTGAGTTGGATTTGACTGGGAAGTTGGAATCCAGAGCTGTGAATTAATAATTATCTTAATGTATTTTAATTGCAAGTTGGAAACTGAGAATCTGATATTAATCTCCACTTTGTTTGTTCCAACACTAAAGGAACGTGTTGGCAAAGAGAACCTGTTCAGTCATAAGTATAAAATGTCAAAAGTTCATAATCCTAACCAATCAGATTCTGTAATTAGACAACATCAAAGCGACTTGAGTTCGCAGAAGAAGAACGTTGACATGACGTCACACAACAACTCCCCGTTTATGGAGGTAAAGACTGACAGCTGTTTGTGTTAATACACCAATAGGAGCAGTCAGTGTTGTTACAAAATCATAATATGAAGAAAGCTAATTTAAAGGAAACACAACTAATTGCAACAGCTTTTTGTGGAGCATTGACTGCAACCTCTAGGAAGCCAAGAATGGTGGGATTGTGATGTGATGCGCTTCATCGGCAACAGCTGTTACCACTGACCAAATCTGGGCAACTTTTGATAAAACGTTTTGCCACATGGATGAGGTGGGTGTTTTGGCTCTATCAAAATTGGTTTATTTTTCAAAACTGTAAAGGAAACACTTTTTTGCATTGCAGGTGTCACATTATCAACAACTAGATGTTGCCAGTGGTGTAAACCATGAGCAAGACGACAGGAAGTAGTTGGAGGATGATCGTGTTTTTGAATGCCTTATCGCATGAACAAACTTGTTCAGGTGTGATTTTTCTTGCATTTCTTCTTTAATGGAAATAGTTTTGAAATTGTGTTTTTTCAACATTACAGAATATTCACAACATTTTCACATACTTGTAATGGAAATGTAGCTAAAGACTTCATTTACTTTTTTGGCTCAGGGAGTCTGTCTAACCTCTCTTTTTTTAAGAGAGGTTAGACAGGAAAGTGGGTAATGAGAGAGGGGCAAAGGTCATCAGCCCGGGACTTGAACCTGTGACGTCTGCATTGAGGACTAAGGCTTCCATACACAGATGGTGCTTTACCCCTGAGCCACCAGACTACCCCCACCCAACTAAAGACTTATTTTATAATTTCATCATCAGAATTTTCAGCCATCGTGTACATCCTGATCCACTGGTGCAGAATGATGATGCATGTCTCACGTCAATGACATAAAAATCGAACAAAATGTGACATGTCCACACAGACTTTAGTCGCTTTGAAAACAATCAGATATGTGTGTGATTTAGTATTTCCAACAAGGAACTCAAAAAATCTTGCTTCTGATTTTTTGAGCACAACAAGGGAGTTACGTACTGCAGGTAAAATAAAAAAACTGCTTTGAACCTTTTGACAGAACCTCCCTTTCAAGGATTCTGAGCTGTCCTTCCAAGTTTACTTGTTTTCTCTGAGATGAGATTACTTTTGCTGTGAACTGGCAGTAAAAATGAAACTGCAGTGCACTTTAATTTACTTCTTATTTTGAGCCTCACACTCACGTTTTGCTGCGTGCAACAAAGTTCCGAGCCGCCCGTGGCGCAGAAAGCCGACAGTAATCTGTGGAACGCCAAGCGCTGCAGAGCAGCTGCATATTAACGCTGACAGACCTTATGGCAGCCAGTTCCACATCAGTCTGAGAGAAAGAAGCACGTTGATCCTCTAACATCCAGACCTGAGGCCACAATGAAGTTCACTTCCACACTCATTTACAGTCACAGTCACTAATAAAGAACCTTGAACCAACTGGCTGAGGGTGAAGACAATCACTTAGCAAGGTGCTCTTCATCAATTTGTTTTTCTCTCTGAAAAACTTAGGAATCTTTAATTACTGACCATTAAACGCTTTTACTGTAAGTTTGCGTCATTGGGAACAAATATTCTCCTGAAGAGCGAAGATTAAATTCTCATTCCTCCAACAGAGATGGAGAAAGGCCATCTGAAATGACATTTTAATTCGCCGGCTTGTTTGATCTCCTGATCAGGAGGGGTCCGCAGGCGGGAGGTAGCGGCTGCGCTCCGATAAGTCTTTCATGACTCTGTAGTTTCCACCAAATCTACAGCAATACCTGCATAAGGAGGAGGTAGAAATATTCTGTTGATCTTTTAAACACCTAAATTACGTCTAAGATTGCGATCGGACAGTCACGGTCCAGACGGTCAGCTGACGCCGCCTGAGCAGACTGATTAGGGAAACCTTTAGGATGTGCTGGAAGTGTTGAAAGCCACCGGGTCTTGTCATCTTTCCAAACTTCAAAAGCTGGAATGTTTCACTGTGTCCCTGCCGTGTGATCTCAGGCCTGCCCAAAGGGAGGCTCCCGCTGATCAAAACCAACATCAAATCAGGAACTGACAGCCGGATTCCACCAGAGCGCCGTTAAAGACGTGATTACACCGTAATATGGCTGATATCTACATCGTGTAAAAACAACAAGGATCACAGGCACACCCGGAGGAAATGTTCAAATTATTAGTGAGGTGACTGAAGCTTGATGTAGGGAAGCATGAATTTATAAAACCTGACCAAAGGGAAAAATAAAATAAAAAAGTTGAGTTTAATGTCAAAGAATATAAAAGGAAAGGGGTAAAGGAAGACGTTACCATGTAGCCAAAGATGTTAGTTCATGAAGATAATATCCTGGTAATAACAATTAGCCATAAAAATGGCTTAATGTTAACGTGCTACAACATCAGGAGGATTTTAAAAGAAATCCAAGTATTTTTTTTAAAGGATGACGATGATGATGATTCTATCATTATAAAAATGTATGCAACGATAAACAAAGGTTGCCATGGTAAGATTCTCACAACGTGATAAACTTGATAACTGCTTCACGTAGGGCTGGACGATTTGGCTGAAGAACGTATCACCATATCAGAGTTTCACTGCCAGTATTGATAATTATTAATTCGTTTTTGTATTAATTATCTGAAATACTGCCAAACTGGTATTTTCTTGTTTTATTCACAGTCTTCACTCCGAAGCAAAACCTGAAACTGTTATTCAACTGGTTGTTGCTAGGTAACCAAAGAATGAGTGAGTTAGTTGATGCCACCAATCTTGCTTAGCCAGCTGCATTAGTTTGAGCAGCCAAAGCTCTGCCTACATCTCCCAGAATGCTGTGCGGTTCTGGATCGGAGTTCAGTGAATATTCTAGATATTGAATATTCACATGTATTATCTGTTGATATTGGTCATGTGTCTATTGTGACATATAGTGTTGTTGATTTTTCTTACCTGCCCTAGCTTCACAGTATAAAACTATTAAACATCCATATCATCCAATTGCTTTATATACAAACAAAAAAAAGCATGTGATCATGCAGCTGCTACTAAAATACTATATTATTGTCACCTATGACAATATACAGTATATTGTCATAGATTTTGGAGTGAGTCAGCTTCCAAATATCACCTAAAGTCTCTCCTGCTACACTGTCAACTAGACCCAACTTGGACCCAACTTGGACACAGCTCATCAAATGTATTGGTACCATTTGGGCAGTGTCAGTCAAAGTACTATAGGTTCAGACGTTCTGATTTTAAAAAGGCTTCAAAATTAGCAGCAGTCACTTGCAAGAAAGATTAGACGGTTAAATCCGCAAATATGCCGTTGTGACCAACAAATAGATATATGGAGTTGTTTCAAACCACTAAAATCAGCCAGAACTGAGGGTCCTTCTGACTAGCCGCTAGCCTTCCAGAATGTTAGCCCTTAGCCTTCCAGAACGTTAGCCGTTAGCCTTCCAGAACGTTAGCCGTTGGCCTTCCAGAATGTTAGCCCTTAGCCTTCCAGAACGTTAGCCGTTAGCCTTCCAGAACGTTAGCCGTTGGCCTTCCAGAATGTTAGCCGTTAGCCTTCCAGAACGTTAGCCGTTAGCCTTCCAGAACGTTAGCCGTTGGCCTTCCAGAATGTTAGCCCTTAGCCTTCCAGAACGTTAGCCGTTAGCCTTCCAGAACATTAGCCGTTAGCCTTCCACTCCAAGAAAGGAATACATTTAATAATAGCATGCATATTTCTCTTATAAAAGAACAGACAGAACAGAATAGAGTGTAACTGTTCTGAGACATTACATTAGCTAATTACCTACTCCAGTCTGGATCTCATGACTATATAATAGACTTCCAGAACTCACAGAAGTCATTTAGACCCAACTTGTCTCACCCAACTTAAAAGTTCTCCCATTTCACTAGCCGCAGACCATTGAGGTTTGATTCATCTTATTAAAGGACTTCTTCCTCCAGAGCAGCTCTCCCTCTCATGAAATACTTCTATAACTAAATATAATAGACACAGAACTATTGGAAAGAGAAGATGAAGCATTTCTTTAGTTCATTCAAATGGCTTTTTTGTTCAGGCCCAGACCGATCTATGAAATGTCCACTTTTTATTCATCTTTGATGGACGGTGCACCCGAGAGAGCCGCCCAACGCAGAGGCGAGACGAATACAAATTGTTCACTGAACAATACGTCTGCGCCCGGCGCATCTGCGTGAGTTTGTTCTAGCACCGAATCCACTGACCTTCTGGCTTTCTGTGTCAGCAAAGGTCAGGCCGAAGTAGTCCTTCTCCAGCAAGTTGAGGTGCTCACACACCATGTCCATCAGAGTCTGTCCTTTGGAGTGCTTCTGCAGACACAAACACACACAGACACAAAAAGGTTGAGTGAAAGTAGAGAAAGGCTTCCAGTGGTTCCTGAGGCTAGCTTTGGTTAGCCTCTTACTAGTCTTGGTTTTCCTGTAAACTCGTGAGTTTGTAAAGCTCCTGTTTTATGGTCTGTTTTTACTTCACTTCCTGTTTGTTTTGTTCTTTTCAGTTAATTTTGCTTCCTGTTTGGACTTAACACGTTGTTTTATTCACTAGGTTTCCTTATGTAACTCTGCTATGCTTTTGTACATTGTCTGTGTTTAGAACGGTTACTGGGACCAGTTTTCTTCCCCTGTTTTACTGTTTTCTGTTTTAAAACTGTTTTTTATCTTTCTGCAACTAAATTGCTGTATGATGAGTCCATACTTGGGGACTTACTAACATAAAAGATAATGCTGTTTTATTCATATTTTGGGGTCATACTATTTAATGTCAGATTATGACTACATGTTACAAGCAGAGAATCTTCTTCTATGCATTTGCTGATTCATCCAAGTCTTGTGACAAACTGCAAATTACAAAGGAGTATTATTTTATTAGTAGTTTTTTTTTTTAATTACGAGAATAAAGTCATAATATTATCACAGCATAGCTGTAATATTAGCAGAAAAACGATGCAAAATTACTTGAAGAAAGCTGCAAAATTATAAGAGAACAAGTGGATGTGAGAACAGCAAAGCTTCTGTAGTTATCAAGCTCTGATGCGACCAGCTCGTCGTATCTGAGTGGTTTCTTTCTTTGAAACAAACACATCGTTTCAAAATCCTGTGACTAACGATGCTAATGAGTTAAAAATATTTCCTAATTGCAAAACCGAAACCGAAGTATAACTTCACAAGAGAAAATATTATACGCTAATATATGACCTTGTTCTGGTAATATTAAGATTTTATTCTCTACTACAACTTCATTATCGATATCTTATAACTTTATTCTAATGACATAATAACTTTATTCTCATTTTCTTATGACTCTATTCTAGTAATTTTATGACTATTCTAATATTATTACGACTTTATTCCCATTAATTGATTTTATTCTTTTATGACTTTTTTCTCATAACTTTATAACTTTATTCTTGATTTTTTTTTTTTTTTCTGAGCCTGGTCCTGTAACTCAGATGGGTCTCTTGACTGATTAATTCCCTCATTGTCACGTAAACTACCAAGTTTCTAAGGCCTTTACAGAACAACTGTAGTTAAACTGGGATTACACTGTATGTTTTGTATTAAAGGGTATCAGAGTAAAGAGGCCAGTTAAAAATTCCCCTCAGATTTGTAGGTGCATCACCTGCTGTTTTCCTTGCGCTTCATAGTTATACAGTGTTTTGTGTCAATCACATAAAATTCCACAAAACTACAAAGGAGTAGTTTGTGCATTCCACCTCAGCTCTTCAGCTCCCCATGCTGCATTTCATTTCAAATATTTAAGATGTGCTTTACAGAAAAAAGGTGAATTTTTGAATAGTAAAGCAGGAATAAGCAGAGGTCCATTGTATACTGCCAAGGTTGCTGTAAAGAAGCTTTTGAAATGGAGGAATTTCAGATTTTTTTCCCCTTTCAAGTTCAAATGAATTTTCTGGTTTTCATCTTCACCACATACATTTTGGCTCTGCATTTCCTACAGGTGCAACAGGAGATGAGCCTCTCCGAAACAAAGAATTTCAGACATGTACATTAGTATTCTACAGGTTTTTTAAAAATTGATGATCAGCCAACAAAATGCAATCGGTGCACCCTAGTACTAACCATAATAACAATGTCAGCATTAAATTAAATGTGTAAGAATCTAAATTTGAGTGCATTTTGATTTTTCCTGTTTTTACATATGCTTCATACGCAGAACAAACTGATACCAGTATTTTTACAGATGCAGGCAATTCTAAAATATCATATTTGTGAGATGTGAACACATTTCATATCCAAACTGTAGGTGAAGATGCATATTTCTGCCATCACTGAAACCACGATAACAAGCATTTTGGTTCAGGTTTAACAACTGACATGATTACATCCGTGCACATAAAGAAGAAAAAAAGCCCTCACTTTTACGGATGCACTCATCGGCTCCAGTTAAATATAGAACAAAGACGGCCGAGTTAATGTTTACACCTAACCACACACTGTTATCCTCTCACACATGCTTCCTTTTCTTGTGGCTCCTTTTGTGCACAGACAGTAAAATTGGGCTAGTAGTTGCCAGGGAAACAGATGCAGTGTTATTCCCTTTGTTTCTTAATATCCCAAGGGTATGACGAAAAAGTGCCTGAACTTTTTTGTTAGCGCTCAAGCGGCATTTGGAGAATGGATAAAATATTGCATTGAGAGAAAAAAAAAAAAAGTCGTGTTGCTGCATTGTTCTCACTCTGACGTGACACATGAAGAGCAGCTAGCACTGAGCTGAGCCTGAAATAGCCCAGTGGAATGCATCGGCCCAGCCTGGTCTGACCACACATCCGGGGTGGGTGTGGCGCCTCCGCTGCAGGCCGAGGGCCGACGGGGAGCTCCACCAGGCATCCATGACTCAAAACCTAATTAACCCAGGAATACGGCAATTTCTCTAGAGATACACAGAGACAGCGAGCGAAGCGACAGACACCAGGCTCCAGAAGGCTGAGGCACGCTGCCACCTGTCGACACTCAGGTTTAAGGCTGTAGCTAAAATGGAAAGCTTACATACAGTTCCATGCAAAAGTATTCACACCCCCTGTACTTCAAGGGTCACTTGAAGTCTGCTGGTCAGTTTAACTCACCTGCAGGTGAGGATAACTAGGATATACAGAATATATCCTATATATATATATATATATATATATATATATATATATATATATATATATATATGACATAATATATATATATATAGGATATATATCCTATATATATATAGGATATATATCCTATATATATAGGATATGTATCCTATATATATCCTATATATATATATATATAGGATATATATATACATTCAACCAATACAAAATTTTCTTCCATTTTTTGTCGTGTTCTTGATGAAGTAGTAGAGTCAAAGTCCTCTTGTTATATGGTGGTTCTTTCTTCTCGCCACTTTCCCATAAAGCCTAATTTGTTAAGTGCAAGATTACTATTTCTGACCTGACAACAGTCTATACCAAAAAGTCCGAACAAAACACCAGTTTATATACACTGCAAATCCTAATCGTACATCTTTCAGTGACTGCAGTGCTGCCAGGTTTGGCTCATAATCAAGATGAGTGATTCATATGAAAAGACTTTGTAAACATCCCCCCACCGGCAGAGCGGGGTTATGTATGTTGTGTTGAGGGGCTGAATGGATTTCAAAATGTTTTCAGGGTGCTGAAGAAGATGGCAGCCGTCCTGATAGTCGTACCTCACAGGTCGTCCCCTGCCCCCATCATCACAGCACACATTCAAACCTCCATGCACTTGTGCAAAAAGTATCCCCGGGAGTGTGCTCGTGCTATAATAACATTGCTCTTCTATTTTCTCCTTGGCTGCACCTGGCTCGCAATCATGTAACCACTATGGATTTTTTAGTACCCAGTTAACGGTCAGTGCAAGCAGCTTTGAACAGAGAAGTAGGCAAAAAAAAAAGGCCCCTATAAAGACAACATGTTTTAGGTAGTTCTTGTGCCAAAACCTAAAACAACAGTAAAACGCTGCTTGTTGAGTGCTTGTATATTGAATGCAGATCTAATTAGCTCCATTCAGCAAACCAGAATGAAACCAAACTTTCATCAGCTAATCTTGTCAACTACTCTATGGATTGTTGTTTGTAGAGTTACGCAGTCAAAAATGAACAGTAATAATTTGGGTTGTTTTTCATATTTTCATATTATAGTCATATTTTCACCATGTTAGTCATTTAGAAATGTCACAGTTTCAAACTAATTACTTAGGAGCAAACTAAGTATTTAGTTTACAAAGTAAAGCAAGCTAAATATTTAACTCTGTGCTAAAAATTTATTATGAACCTTAATATGTAACTAGCGAGCTAAATGCTTAGTCTAAAAATTTAGCTCCAAGCTATTTTAGTTGGCAAGCTAAATACAGTATTTAACTTCGAATGAAATAGTTAGATATTTAGTCTGTAAACTTAATATTTAGCTCCACTATGAATTGGATTAGTTGATATTGAAATAAATAATGTAAAATAGAGAGATTTATTATCTTCTGCAAATAAACCTCTTGCATATTTTAGTTTGACTGCACTCTGATTCAGTTCTCCATGTAGAAATCCCGTCTCGCACACGGAGGCTGCCTCCCTGGCCAAATGATTGTCTCTTGAATTCTGCCAAGATTCTGTGAAAGGGAACAGAAAACACTCAGCCTGCACAGAAACAGCTTGAAGAACCACTGTCAAGTCCCCCCCACAGCCCTGTAATGGGATATTCATTTCTCCCACCGCTATCCTGCAAAGTTATTTCCAAAGACAGAGATAAACCTGTTCAAGAAGAGCTGTTACCGCGGGTCAGAAAAAAAAAATCCACAGTGGATTTATCTCCATGAACTCCCTCACATCTTTATCTTCCATCCTCTCTTATGTGTGCTCCCAGTTCCTTTTATTGTGAGCGCAAATTGTCCAGTTTCACAAAGCTCGACGAACAGCAACACACATTCGCCTGAAGAGGAAGACCTGGCCGCCGCAGAGACACGTGTGTTATGGTAAAGTGGAACAATGTTGTCAGCTTCCAGCAGCACCATACAACTCTCAAATCCCAACAAAGGGAGGTACAAACAATAGGGATGAAAATGTTCTCATCCCTATTGCAAAGCCTAATTCAACAAAATGTGCAAATACTAATAGTTTTCCAATGTCCATACCTCGATTTCTCCTTCATACTCTGAGGAATCCAGCAGTGCCACCTTGAAGGTGGAGGTTTTAAGACGCTTTGAGCCTTTCTGAGGAGATTTCAGGTTCTTGTTTGGGGAGGTCTTCTCAGATGTGTCCTCGGCCTCTCTGTGTTCGTCCTGGTGCTTGGAGTTTTGTTCCTGTGAAACATAAAAAGTGGGATTGGAGATGGTAAAACATCAAAAGTTAAAAGTGGAAATGAACAAAACCAAAAATGAGATATTTTCCTGAATGCACAGCACACAAGTTGAAATTCAGAAAATACATTTGCTTAATGGAAGTATGCCAATTTTGAAAAAACATGTATTTCAATAAAAAGTTTTGGCACTAGGATGTGGAGGTTAAATAGATGTATTTCATAAAACTGCAATAGAAACACTTTTCTTCCACATCACACAAGTCACATGATCAACAGCTGGATGTTACTACTGGCGAAAACCACAAAGAAGATGACAGGAAGTGGTTGGAGGATGATGTTTTGTTTTGTTTTTGTTGGACAGTGTGCAGATGGCTCTGACAGAACTCTCACAGCATCACAGTTCATAAAAAGTTGTTTGTCATTCTAATGTGTAACATATACGACTACAATTTCCCCAAAACGCCGTAGGTAGCCGCTCCCATGTAGGTGGGGCTTTTCATTCCAACCCCTGAATAAAACACAGACGTCTTATTCAACGTACATTATGAGCATCATGGCTGAAATATGAATATCTCTCATGTAGCTGTTTACATCCATTGTTGACTTTATTTTTAAGGACTCATCTCATGAACAAGCTTATTCATGTGTGATTTTAATTTCATGTCATATTTGATGGAAACACCACAATTGCAAAATTGTTAATTTTTGACAGCAACAGAATATAGACAGAAATTTGTGCACATTTGTAATGGAAAAACAGGTGCAGTCACCATGGTGAGAGACCCAGGCTGACCTGATAACCCAGTAATCCTGCTTTATATTAGAGGTTCCAGGTTGGAACAGGGTTTAAATAATGGGAATGAGTGACAGGCATCCTAATTAGCTGATTGGCTGCAGATGCAGGGAACTGGAAACTAAAGCAACTAAGGGAAGTGCAGAGAGGAAAGAACACTACAGAAAAACATAAAACAAAACAAAAAAACTGAACAAAAATCAACCCAAACCACAAAAACCTAAACATCTCCAACATCTAAATTCATGACAGGATTTTCAGCAGTTCTATATTGAGAAATACAAAAAGTAATGTCACTAAATCTACGGAGTTTAAACAGTGTTGTCCCGTTTAATAAAAACTGACTTAAAGCAAAAATATTGACAACGTTTTTTAAACAGAAAAACATTTTTGGAATTTAAATAAATTTGATCATCTTTCCTGTAGCTTTTGTTTTCAGCTCTTCTCCTCACTCTCACGCCAAATGAAAATGGGCGGAGTCAAAGAATCCAGAAACAAACACAGATTTCTTAAACCTCAATGCAGTTTGTTTGTACACAATCAATTTACGCTATTTAAAGGAATTGACTGAAATAAAGTGATTTCAATCTGGTCATACATTCTTTCCAAACTGGTCCCAGTTATTAAATATCACATCAAGTTCAGTTTATTAGTCAGATCAGTTTGAAGGTTTCCTGTCTAAGGAAACCCAGCAGATTGGATTGATTCATTGACTTGCAGCGACAGTGGAGAGGAAAACTTTGTCCTTAACAAGAAGAAAGCTCCAGCAGAACCAGAGCATGGCTCAGTACCAGCGGCCATCTATCTTTTGTTGCCATTTACACGAATCTACACTGCTGGCACACATTTACATTGAATGGCAAAAGAAAATATACTGTTAGATATTTCTTTTTGTTTTACCTTTGAGAATAAATAAGCTGGAGATTTTAGCTCAAAAAACTGTTCATTTGCCTAAATGTTGAGGGAATCAGTCCAAGCCCTCCCACAGCAGGGAGCGGACGCAGCGTTCCAGATGTCTGCCAGTCTCTGTACTTTAAATACGCCTGTTGAAAGAGTTGTGACTGGGCTGATTGCTGATGGGGTTTTAAAGGTATTCAGATTCATGCGAGGCTTTAGATGGATACAAAAACACAGCAGGAAGCTCTAAATTCCTTCTAAACACTCGACTTTGAGCCCCTGCTGAGTCTGGAACAGGAAGAAAACATCATCTCCATCAACACGTGGATATTACTGCTGAATATGAATTCACTGAGATGCTAACTGCTGTGTTTTCCTGTATAGATGTTGGCAAAAAATAAAATCAAATAAAATAAGCAACAGCTAGCCTTCAGAAGTGTGTATTGTTCTAATTAGTTTTAAATGATGCCAATAAAACAACAAGAAGTTGCACAAAGACAAAATGAACTCAGTGGTATTAATTTAGTAGAGGGACAAAGTCGTGAAGCTGAAAGCACCAAATTGAGCAAAATGGAAAACAAAACAAAATGTTGTGTTTTTTTTAATTTTTCATTTACCCACCAAAAAACAAAACTTGCCATATTTTAATGAATCAAAGTTAATTTCATGATGGGGAATCTGTAAATCTGCCTTACTAGAAGAAAGGGATCAATTTCCTTCGTTATGACAGAATTGTTTTCTGATTTCTTGGTCTTGAGTTTGGTTTTGTTTTTTTTTATTTAATATTTCTTTCAACTGTCATCTGTAACAACAGGCTACTGTCAATGTTGTGAAATATAATTAAAATGAAAACAAAAAGATACATGACTTCTAACAGACAACTTTTTATTCCCAATCTTTTCCATTTTAAGATTTATTTAAACCTTGAAATAAGTTTAAGTTTAAAAAAAGTTGAAATGCAAACTCTATATGATGCTACTAGGAATCTTTATCAAAATAGACTTTAGGTGAAGGTTAACAATAATAATAATGTCGAAAAACACAGTTTTGTAATTGCGATATTTCCATTAAATATGAAATGCAATTTAAAAAATTGTTCACATGATAAGTCATTAAAAAATGTTGTGACGTCATCTTTCAACCACTTCCTGTCGTCTTCTTTGTGGTTTTTGCCTGTAGTAACATCTGGTTGTTGATTATGTGACTCATGATATGCAAAAAAAGTGTTTCTATTGCAGTTTTGTGAAATTAATTTTGATATGGCTGAAAAACCACCTCATCCTAGCAGCAAAACTTTTGATGGAAAAATGCCTTTTTTGTTGTTTTTTAAATTGATAAAGTTCCATTAAAAAATATATTTGCAATGCAAAATTGCGCAATTAAAATATGAAGTCTAAGGCCACTTCATATTGCCTCACTGACCTGCTTGGCCATCTTGTTGTCAGAGGATGAGTCCTGCATGTTTGCTGCTGCCCCCTGCTGTCAGGGAGGCCTCCTAGATCCCTGCCGTCCTCTCCGATTCAGGGGCCGTCTCAGAGAAGTAGAACCTACCTGGGGAAATGGTAGAAAAACAGCAAACCTAAGCTTGAACATTTCACATATGACAGTTTCATAAACCACTTTAGAAACCTGCTATCTGTTAGTGAGAAAAACAGATTGTTCTTAATTTTCCCCCTAAAAGAGGTAGAATGTTGTCTTCTCTGCATTTTTAATGTATTTTGATCTCGTCAGCTGGATGTTGTTACAGCCCTGAAATGATTTTACATGCATGTTTTTTTTTTTCTTTCATGTGTTTTCATGCCAGTTAAAATTAGTCATAATGGCTAAACTGCCTCTTATAGGCCAATAAAAAAATGATTTGTACATCAGGACTGCATATAGACCCAATGTCTAGAAAACATCCACCTGTAGCCACATCACTGAAATGTCATCTGATGCTCAGCTGGAAGGTTTATTGTAACATGAACCTGGTTAAAAATCCACTGCAAAGGGGGGTTTTTAAAATCAATAATCTAAAGTAGCCATATCAGTTTTGTTTCCAAATCACGTTTACTAACCATGCTTCATAAAACTTCTATATTGCAGAAACTTCTGGTTAAACCTTCTTTGATCAAACTGAGGCATCAAACAAAAGCCTGACACAAAAGCAATCATCTAAAAAAAATTCTTTCACTGGAGGAATTGCGCTTTTCAGTTTAACATTCAAAGTTCTTGGTAGCTCAACGACTTCATCAGAAATGATGCACCTGCTCACCAAGGACATGTGCTTTCACATGAAATTCCAACCAGAACACAAAGATCCATACAGTGTAGAGTGGGTTCTTTAAGATGGGCTTGTTTGTGGGTTGGCGTGTGTGGGCGTGTGGGGGAGGGTGTGGGCGTGGGCGTGTGTGTGTGTATGTGCCATAAGTGAATATTCCTGAAAATCAGCAGGAAGCTCCAGTTGCTGGAGGAGAATGGAAGCCAAACCACAAGCGCAGAGAGAAGCCAGTTCTGTCAGTTTGAAGAGGTGTGTGTTCAGGGCACGTCACAACAGAGACTCACAGAGACCTTGGAGAAGAGTGAGTAACAATGCAGTCTACATAGACTACCAGCACTGAAACTACTTTGGAAAACTAAAAGCATATAATTAATGTAAAAACTCTTAAATCTACTTCCTGTAGTTTAAAGGGCAACATTTAGCTTTCAGGAATTAGTTATTATGAACATAAAAGCAGTGCTAAACAATGATTTTTAGATAAATAAGTAAATAGAAAGTGTCACCAGATTCTGTTTCCCTCATGAAAATGCAGCAGCAATGTAACACAAGCTACGACTCCGTCTGACTGTTGTGCAAATTTTGAGCAACCTTATAAAATTTTGAAAAAAAGAAAAAAAAAGATGAAAATGCTAATCAGTCGTGTTTTCATTTATTGATATAAAGTCGTGGTTATAAAGTTAATTTTATAGTCTTACACTTAGACAAAGCTTAGAAATAATGCAGGTTTCTGAGGCTGAGATTTTATTCCTGCAATATACAACATTGGCATGCTAACATGCTAATAAATCTTTCTCCTGCACCAAGTCTGGTTGTGGAGTACCACAGGGTTCTGTGTTTGCATAACTTTCTTTGTTCTCTCTATATGCTCTATACATTGGCATTTGGTGCACTTATTAGGCAGCATAACTTCCATTGGTCTATATATCCATGCCTTTAGGTTTACGCATACAGAAACATATACACAGATCTTATTTTCATTTGTCTTTTTTCTCAATATCAGTGTTACTCCACACCATGTGCTGCAGTTCCAACACTGGTGTCCTGATTTTTTTTGATTGTGCTGAAATTTAATTCAATACAATTTAAGACAATAAATTGCATTTTTATTCTTATTTTTTTACTTTTTATAATTGGATAAAATAACAATAAAATATTATTTGACTCTAGACAGAATAAGAGCCTCACTAAAGCAAATGAATGAAACTATAGGATGCATCAGTATTTGTATGAAAAGCTTTATGCTCTCTATGTTATTAGTTATGAAGTGAACCAAAACGGAAGAAAGCTGCAGTGTTTCTGTGAGCATCTATTCATCTCAAGCAAACATACAAATATTGACTTTTTGCTGCTTATATGCGTGATTAAAAACAAGACAAAGAAAATCTATATCACTGCAGATGTAATCTGTTTTTGTCATTATGGGCTGTGCGTAGGAACATAAAAATGTAATTATTAATCATTTTAATCAATAAATTCGGGCTCCTCATAAAAAGCCAGAGTGAGAGAAAGATTTTATTTGTAGACTTTGGAGTGAAATATTTCAGCCAGTTTTGTTTCACTGTACGTTTTACATCACGACATCACAAACTTATGGATGTCGGAATATGAAGATAGACCCGAAAAGAAGACACAAAAAGTTACATTACAGTTATATGTTCATCTGCCAACTGTGATAGAGAAAGTGCATATTTCTATTTAAACTGCTGTCCAAGGCTAATCTATTGTTGTGAAATTATTTCATAGCCACTCGGTAGATTTCGCATCTGAAGGTTAAAATGCTTGTGACCTTGGAGAATGTTCTTTGGCGGCTGTTTATTAAAAATACTGACGTGTAAGACCCATGTTGTCACAAAATATCTCCAAGGAGATCTGTGCAAAACAGCTTGCAGGAAAACTGTGACCTTGAATGACACTTGAGAACCACATAGAGAAAAGTTTCAAAAGTGGCATCATTCAGACAAAGTAAAAAAAAAAAAGATTTTAAATTGCATCCACTAGAGAGATTAGAGGCAGATTATCAGTTGTTTTTGCTGTTTTAAAAGTAAGTAGATCACATTGTACATCATTATTTGAAATGTTGGTGTTGTTAACATTGTTACTGTAGTAGGTGGCTTCCATAAAAAATATTTTGTTTACGTATTTGTTGAAACTGACATGATGTCGTGACAGTTTGGTGATAATCTGAAAAAACTGAGCTCCTCCATTTTCTCCCAGAGCTAAATAGAAACAACCAATCAGAGCCAGGAGTCAGGTCTTAGCGCTGTCAATCACAATCTCGTGTTGTGCTGCACATTCCCACCCCCCTGCCATCCTCAAAGCCTCCCCACCGTTGCTCTCTGCTATTGCTACAGCTTTCCTCTGTCAGCAAGTACATGATGTTGATTGACAGCGCTAAGCCCCTCCTGCTGGCACTAATTGGTTGTTTTTGGTTGGGAGCGGTGGTGCATATCTTCAGATGGAAATAGTATCTCAAGGAGGAGATCGATCTTTTCACAGCATACCAAACAAATATGTATAAGACATAATCTTTATAAAAGTTACACACTGCAGTGAGAGGATCTCCCTGATGGCCTCTCAGCTCTGCAGGCGTTAAATCACATCAGTTCAATCATGATGACCATGGTATTATCACAACTTGTTCTGAGGACAGACATCTACCTCCAGACTCCTGGCCTGGAAAAGGTCCTGACATATCGCACATGTTTAAAGGAGTGTGAACGTCCTCTCTCTGTGTCTCCTTCAGCTCCCCCACTGTGCAAATTGTCCCATTACACAAAAATCACAGTGATCTGACAGAAATGAATTCCCGTCCCTTGGGATAAAAGGGAAGCGGGGGTCCGCTCGGGGACTCATTTCCCACTTGCTGTCTAATCAATTTCCTGTCACTGGCTGAACTGTGGATATGATTTCAGAGTAAACTCTGATTGGAGAGAAGAGGATCTGAAGAATGATGCATTCTCAAGGAGGGGGAAAAAAATCAAGTGATCAGCATCGCCGCCTCCTCCTCTGATTGCACTCTGAAACAAATGATTCTAGGCTAATAAGTACTCACCCACTCTCTGGAGTGGGTACGTTACAAGTGCTTTTTTTTTCAAAGAGAGGTAGAAGGTTATGTCTCTGTTCATTCAGAGCAAAAATCCTACATCCTGTAAGTAACCCTCTTTCTTACAGTAAAAGACTCACAGCATCATCATTTAGCTGAAGCTAATCCCTGAGATGGTGAGAGCAAAGTAAATCTGCCATCTCAAAACAACTCTAAGCTAAAAATTTTGCGTTCATGCAGAAGCCTTTTTTTTTATAAACCTTTAAACCAGGGGTGCTCAAAGTTGGTCCTGGAGGGCCGGCACCCTGCATGTTTTAGTTCTCTTCCTGGTGGTACCAACAACCTTTTCAGCATGTCAGTGTTCTTCTTAGGCCTTCTAACGAGCCATCATTTGATCCAGGTGATTTAACCAGGAAGAGACACTTACTGGAAATACTTTCCATGTTAAATTCTCAGGGCACGTTTGGAACAGGAAGATCAGTGGCTGTGGACTGCCTCCTACTGACATTTATTATTGTCTTCCTTGTTAACAATCCCTGAAAAGAAACATCATAACAGTTTAAAGGTTCATTAAGAAGCACTTTCATAAACTACTTTATTGTTCCCAAGGGCAAATTTATAATTGGCTCAAGACTGTAGAGTAGCAGCTGTTCAAACAAACAATAAAATACACATACAATACATACAAACGGCCATATATGTATACTATGTAGACACAACCATTTAAAAAACAACAGAACATCAACATTATTGCACACCTTCTAGGCCTCACTGTACTTTATTTTAAAATTTTGATTCAAAATTTTGATGGAAGTGAGTATAAAAGAGTATTTTGGGGGATTGTGTACCTTCTACTGGAAGGCAGCATTTCTTACTGCATATCCAGAACTCTGACTCAAATACGAAGATTGAACTTGTTTTAACAGAAGTCCCTTTGATCTTGGGTTTTCTCAGAAAATTCATAATCTTTCATCCAACAGTAGTCTTGAGGTTGTCACAAAACTTTACTGTAAGCATTCTGAATCGTTCTTAACGTCCCCCTGAGCCACAGAACCGAAAGTTTTCACCGTGTGGACATCCAACAACAAATTACCCCAAAACAACTGCAGTCAACCCCACTCCAGTTCCCACTGTGGATATTTTTCACTCCCGTTCTGACCACGTTAACAAGCGCGCCGCCAACTATGACACATTTCACAAAGACTCCAGAATCGATAGTTACCGCCGTTTGTTCGCTGGAGGTGAAAATTCCCTCCTACAGGCATGTTGAGACACACACACAGGAAGAAGATGTGATAAAGAACACAAATCACCTAAACGTAAAGTTAGTTGGAGGTAAATGGATGTCCCTTATAGAGACATTGTGTCATCGAATCAGATTAATTGGCAAATTAGCACAGATTGATGTCGTAGAGTGAGGCAGTGGAGCCCGGCGAATGCATTAATTTCCTGTAACAGACTATTACCCACAATTGCCTCTATCAGCCAACTGACAAAGACCTCTGCAGAGGCGAGGAGGGAATCTCAAAGTGCAGTGTGGACTGCTATTTTCTTTGTTGCGGACCTCGTGTAGCTCCCAGACAAGCTCTGCCTTTGATATGTGGCTTCAGTTCTAATAATTCATCAGAGAAGAAAAGCATCATGTCTCCCCTAACAAGCCGGGCCAGTCCCCACCTTTCTTCTGCCTCTTCCTCCTGTCTATCCAGCCTCCTAAGAGGTATGCTTTAATCAAAGCTAGGCAGGAGGATGGAGAAAGTGTGTGTGTGTGTGAGAGAGAGGGAGAGAGAGAGAGACGAAGTGTGTATGCATGTGGAAGAGAGCAGGCTAAGCTTCGAGATGCAGTTGCCAAGGTAACTGCATACAGTCCTCTCTTTCACACCGACTCATCTCTCTCTCTCTCTCTCTCTCTCTCTCTCTCTCTCTCTCTCTCTCTCTCTCTCTCTCTCTCTCTCTCTCTCTCTCTCTCTCTCTCTCAGAGCGATGATAGGGGAACAGAAATACTAACTGAACAAGAAGGCGAATGATGAGACAGCTGGAAAGAAAGGGGGATCACAGATAAACAGAAAAGATAAAGAACGACAAGAAGGAGGAAGTATGATTATGTGGCATTTCAAGTCAGAGCAAATATCAAACAGTCGCCATCATGGCTCAAGGTAGCAAAAGTGAACAGTGGATGTGTTTCCATCTACCATACAATTGCACAATTTGACATTTATAAATGTCAAAATTTATAAAATAAATTTGCTCAACAGAACCACGCCGACTCTCACTTTTCAAATCAAAGGTATGGTTATAGGATCAGGTTGTTTTTTCAGTTGTATCAAAATGGGTTTATTTCACCAAACTGCAATGGAGACATTTCTTTCACATCACACGGATGTTGCCGCTGGCGCAAACCACAAAGAAGACAGGAAGTAGTTGCAGGATCAGTTTTTAAACTTTTTAAAATTTTAAACTTATTAGCTTATTAGCTGAACAACAACAAAGACATTGAATTTGGTCCATGCATCATGAAGATTTGACAATGTCCATTTACTCATTAATATGTTATCAATTTTAGATTTTTGCACTACCTAATATTACATTTTTCCTTTTTCAGAGACTTAAACTTTGTGCTTTTATTGATTTTTAGTTTCTGAGTCCAACACACCATTGTAGAGAATGCTAAATGCTAACTTTAGTATGCTAACAGAGAGTATTCCTAGTCCTCTTGGTGTTAGATTGTGAATAGGCTGCTACAAATCTGCTACTTTCTTCACAGAAGTTGAGAAAATGACAAATTATATAATAAAGAAAAAGTTGAGGTGTAACATTGAATTTTATTCAGTAATAAAACCTAAAGTTGTATCTTTTAAGTTACTTTGTTTACTGGATCTCTGCTGCTGTACTGTCCAGCAGTGTCTCCTGTTGGCATTTGTACCTTGAAGGCAGCAGAGTCTCAGTCTGGCATGTCGCCCCACTGCTGCCTGTCAGTGGCAGTTCACACAGTGGCCCAGAGAAAAGGATGGGAGACTCAAGGACACCACTGTCACTCACCCAGCACCAGATCCAAACACACTGACACTCTGACAACTCATGTTAGCACTGATGAGACCCATCGGGCATCGCTCAGAGCACTTCTTATTTACCAACTACCTCGAGTGAAGAAATGAAATGAGTTTTTTGATAGTGTGATCTTAACACTGCTGGAGCTGGAGAGCCTGACATAAAATTTCAGGATTACTCTCACTCCCATTAAACAA
Organism: Xiphophorus maculatus; assembly: GCF_002775205.1. Classification (NCBI taxonomy): domain Eukaryota; kingdom Metazoa; phylum Chordata; class Actinopteri; order Cyprinodontiformes; family Poeciliidae; genus Xiphophorus; species Xiphophorus maculatus. The sequence goes on from NC_036462.1 coordinate 1,995,891, forward strand.
ACTGTCTGATTTAAATAGAAAAAATGGGACTGAACAATGAAAGCTTAACCACAGAAAAAGTCTTAAATAAAATAGCTAAATAGATCATTTTCCATTTGATTTGTCCTCCATTGTGAAATCACAAGAATCTTTTTTAGATGAAGGCATCAGATATTAATAATATAGTACTCTAGTACACTTTTTAAGCCCATTTTGTTAGGTGTGAAATAAAGACTTTTCAGGACAACCACACCTAAGAAGTAACAACTGATTGAGGGTTAAACTCAGCTAGCTAACTAATATAAAGCTGGCTGCACATTGAAAACTCCCACTCTCTAAAGTCTGTACAATTCATAACGTATACTAAAAATAATAAATATAGAAGAAGAATTACTTTATTCATCCCAGGGAAATTATTTCGCAGTTACAGCAAGAATTTTATTATATACAGATTAAGCTGCGTCTGCAGGCAGCCGTTGGGGACGTCTGTGCTGCTGCTACATGTTTAGCATTGAAATTATATCTTAGCTTTGAATAGCTATGCTGATAGCTACACTGTGCTAAAAGGCTAACTCTTTTTCGCACAACTTGAACATAACAATAGTCTTTTCCAGCATCCAATATGATTGTTTTCAGAAGCAAAAATGAACCCAATGTGGGCCAAGAGAAGCAGCTTCGTCATTCATTTGCTGTTTGTGGAAGTTGCTTGTGCATCAGATTTATGGGCGTACCAGAAACTCTTGAATAAAAAGGATTCCGGTCAAAACCGTCATATGTAAAAAAAAATTTAAAAAAATCGTTTCTTAATTTTTACCCCATTGAAATCTTTATCAGTAGATTAATTAATCAAAATGAATGCGCTACAGTCCCATAGTTACAATGCAACTGTTATTCAGCCGTTCCAAACTAATATGCTTGATTAATAGTATGCAAAGCGACATTTACAGGTTTCTGTGAATTCCTATTTGCTCTCTTGTAGGAGTCTTTTTCATTCTGCACTAAAGCTCAGTGGAGGATTCCCAAGGACAGCTGCCTTACCTCTGACAAATCTGTCTTTCTGCCACACATTGTGCACCCTAAGGACTGAAAAGGTTTTTTTTTTCCCCCTTTCTCTCCTTGCAGTTCTTCCATCGTCCCCAACTCCCACTGTTGATGCCATGATAAATGACCAAAGGCACCATTTCTGGAATTATGCACCTCGGCAGCATGCAAACAACAGACTAGAGCGTTAAACAAGAACGTGGGTGTGGAAGCGTACAGGCGGATGAAAGGGCATCATCATGGACCTCGAGGGCAGGGAGACACATAATGGCAAGACAAAGCTTGTTGGTTTCTAATTGCTCTGACAAAGCTGTCCTTAACTCTTTAAACCACAAAAATGACACTCAGAGGGCCGTACCCTGCACAGTGCTTGTTGTTGAGCTGTCCCCTCTTATCTATTATTGTCGAAATCGCTTCCAAAACAAGCCTTTAAATCATTTCTGCTTTGTCTCAATGCGAGCTTTATTTCCACTGCGTGGAATACATTAAATGTGTGCAGAACCCAAACCAAGCTGGCCCTCTAAAACATATCCAAGTGTGAGAATATGTTGCCCCAGATTCGTTCCGTTTCTGCCAAAAAGTTCTGCAAGACTCTCTGAGGCTGGAGTGTATCTGTCTCAACTAGAAGTCTCAACTGTGTTCCAGTTAATGAGACACTGACAACAGTCCCACTTTTCAAACCAGACTCTCCAGCATTGTAATTTCTGTGTGGTAAAATTGTTTCCTGCTGCTTAAGACTGCAATCACAGCTGTTTATGGCTGTAGATGAAGTGCTGATGTAAAAACAACAATAACAAAAAAAAAAAAAACAGGTCAGAGCAGTTTTGGTAATACTGTTCCCGGTTGTTCTGGAACTACATTTACCAGGGTTTTCTATTTTTGGGGGGCTAGAAATGATCTTACAATGACAAATAATTTATTAGCTGGTGAAGCAGGGTAATAGGAAACCAGTAGACCCAACAGTGGTGGTGTACCTCCTGCTGATTGTGTGTAATTGAATCATTAATTGAAATGAGGCTTGTTCAACATGGGAGCAGTGTGAGTTTAATCAGTGAGGTCATTCACCGGCGTCAAACAGACGGCTCTTATTTCAGGACGATGGCAGGAAGTGTCATCATCCAGGCTGTGCTGCAATTCTCTCTGAAACAGATCATTGTTCTGTGCAAAACATCTTACTTTGACTTAAACTGAATCACAACCCAGGTAAAATTATATTAAAAGTTGCAACCAGAAAGATGGAGAAGAAAATGGAAACCTACCATTCAATTAGACATGATGGGCCTTTTTTTTTGACTGAACTGAAACACTGAATTCCACAGCAGATCTACATGGTAAGGTTGTCAAAGTCAAGCTAGCATAACCGATCTACGTCTCTCTCCCTCACTAGCTTTTCTTTCAATAAAAACTTTTTCCTGATGTGATGCCCTTGGACCTTGCTCTCTAGTTGTTGTAGTGTTGACAATTAGTAGCAGCTGCGTCCCTTTTTTAAAAGAAATCTCACGTACATTTAAGGTTTGCTGCGTCATGTTGCCAACTTGACAGCTAAAACCAGTGGCAGTCAAAGTTATTGAGCGGTTTTTTGTCCTCTCTATTGAGTGTAAAATCACATGGCAATTTGCCTGTAGAATACTATGAGCTCACATTTTCTGAATCTTTTCTTTCTTTCCATTAGTACAATGTTCCCACCACTTCTGGGGCCCTTCATTTCAGGCCCTAGAATTGATGACCTTTTATAGGCATCAGGTGCAGACAGAATCAGTCCAACTGGAATGATATATTATTGGTATGCAATGTGTGAATGCATGCAAGCATTCCATTACACTCACTGATATTGTGATGATAATTGTGGGTTCCATATATAATGCAGTTCAAGGACAAATCTGCATGCTTACAAAGCCGACAGTTTTAATGCGTCACCTCCTAGTTTGTTAAGCTAGGAGGTTGAAATGCATACAGAGCTTTTGAAGTCCCAGCAACATAATACACAACATATTCAAATAAAATTGGTGTGTTGTGTCCCATTAAGCTGCAGACAAGCTCATGTGTGCTACAGTTCAAGTTCCACAGAAACACTCGTCTGTAGAATTTCAAACGGAACTTGTCTGATGGCCCAAACCGCTTGAAGTTTTGCTTCGGCACTGCACACACACTTCGTCTGATCCTCATTTTGCCTTTCCCTTTGAAGGAATACACAAACACATGTATACTGACAATACATACACATAAACGCGCACCCACACACACACATATACACGCCTACGCAATTCTTTCCTCCTTTGATTTTATTTTCTGCAACAGATCTCTGTCCCTGTGGTTGTTTATTAAAATGTACAAAAGTCATTTTACTATAAATATTACTTTATTTCTTTTGTTTTTACAAATTCAGTCTTTCTTGTCTCATCTACTCAGTTCAATGCTGTTTAGTGTAACTCTGTCACTATATGAAGGGAGAAAAAATATCAGCTGGCACACAATCAGTTCTGAACTGTTTATATATAGTGGACCCCCACATATTCACTGTTCAGTTTTCACAGATTTTTCTGTTGAACACAACTACAAATCTTAAATATTTGACAGAAAACACATCTTGGGAAGCTGAAATATATAGACGCAATTCTTCTTGACATTTGCAAAGCGGCTGATTCAAGAGTGGCTTAAGTTTTACTAGTTGCTGATTGGCTGTACTCTAGCCTGGTGAAAAGCTGCAGCTAGTTCTACACTTTGCTTTGTCCAGATGTCTGGACCCTGTTTACTGAGAAATGACTGGTTGTTGGAGGCGTGGACTTTGTTGAAGTTGAAACGATTGGATTCGATTTTACCTAATCACTATTGTTTGGCCATGACAAATGTAATACGCCAGCATGATGAAGATTCCTGAAAATTGTGTGAGCTGAAAACAACCCTGTGGGGAGTGGAGCCACAACATCTTTGCCAGCAATAAAAAGTCAAGCATTATTCTTGCTCTGACTTTAATTGCTCAATATTTAGAGTTGTGGACTGGATGGCTTCGTTCTTTTTCTCCACTGCCATTGCCAAACTACGATCACAGGCAGAATATAACTGTAAAATGACGTCTTTGTTCATCACTATTTCTTCTGTTCCGTGATTGTAGAAATTGAGCTCAATGGAAGAAATTCCAGGCGGAGAACTGAAGGGAGATGAGAATAGAGTGGAACTGCATAGGAAGGCAATGACCCGGCTAACTTTACCCTCAAGAGCAGCGATAAGGAAGACTCTGGATGTTAGCTTCAGCTGCAGTGCTGAGACTGTGTCAACTGTGTGCATTAATTCATATTAAGGTATATTGGATATTGAACTATATGCAGGTATGCTATTTTTAGAGGGGACCTTAAGCATTCCTACATTCCATAGTCACTAAACCAAATACCAAGGGTCCTCTGTACAGTCATGGCAAAAAAAAAAAAGGTTTCTGTAATGAACCTCCACTAGAAACTGTGCACCTTCTAATCACTGAGCTGACCATGAACTTGCCTTTTTACCAAACTATTCTTGAGTCAATCTCTGACAGATGGCTTCCTAAACTAGAGAGGGATCCCAGGACAAGGTCTGAAAAGAATGCACTGCAAGTATTGCAATGGTCTAGGTAACATCCAAACATTAGCTTAATTAAAATCCTCTGGTGGGACGCTAAGCAAGGAAAGGTAAGGCAAGTTTTTCTGTGGAACACATTTCAGCAGCAGGCAATTCACAGATCTTTACATGATAAAAACATAAAACAACAAACAAGTAAACATTATGAAAACAGCTGTGCAGAGAAAATTGTCAACACACCTTAATATAAATAGAAACAGTGTTGTGATGAAAGATAGCTCAAAATTTTATCAAGCAGAATGAATAACTGCTAAACTTATAGAGAAAACAACATCAACAGTCAAGGATTTTTGTTTCTACTCCACTTTCCTCTAAATATTAGCTAACTTTATGTAATAAAAGAATACAAGCTTTGACTCGACTTCCACCGACTGGTAGCAGTTGAATCACATCGGTGTTTTTGACCATGGCGTGAATTCAACCAAGGAAAAAGTAATTTAAGATATACTATCCCAGTGGACATCCAGCAAAATTGTGGAGCAGCAGCATTTATCAGGAGCTGTGATTACCCAAAAGATATAAGCCAAATATTTTCCCTTTTTAGCTCTTAAAAACATTTTCAAAAGCACAAATAAATAAATTAATAAACAGCGTTATGGCACTTCAGTTGTTAGACGGTGTCTTCTGTCCATCAACCAGCCACTACAGACTTTCCTCTAGCTATCAGGTATGCTAGAGGATACCTGATGAATGAACTCTGATAGACGGCTTTCACCATTTCCTTCTATGGACTTCTTTCAAAGTGTCTCAATGAGAGGTCCAGAGTGGCGCTAGCAAAGATTTGTGCGAGATTTTTAGGGCCGTCTTGATTTCTTCGTCCTGATTACAACTAAATAGTTTCATCTCAAGTATTGGTAACAGATTACACTCAGCAGTTCCACCTACAGTAGGGTTTTAGCCTTTAACTTTGAGATAAACAGCTGAGTCGCTTGCGAAATCCTTTCCAACCCTCCGGAAAGTTGCAAATCATGCCCCCTGATTATGTTGCAAGCGCCGACACAATGTTGTCTTTGTTTGAGCACGAAGCGAGATTCACTTTTTTAGGTCCACAGGAAGGAGTTTTTTAAAATCCACTCAACTTTAAATAGCAAAACCATTTCTAGCTACCTGCAAGAGCAAACGAGTGCCGTTTAGGGGAAAGGAAGAGGCATGAGCCAAAGGAAAGTCTGCTCTTATCTTCTGGGAAACTTTTTCATGAATTTTTAATGTACTGAGATGAGTTCATTCCTGCAATGCTCAAGTCGAGTATATTCCATTTTCTGTGCTGGTTTCAGCGCTGAGAGCTTCACAGACAAAACATGCAGTGAATACTTTAGCTTAAGTATTCACATCCATTTAACTTTTGTACATTTTGTCACATTGCAACTTCAGAGTACATTGTAACACAATGTTCCACATTGTGTTACAATGTACTCTGTGTTACAGACTAACACAGAGTACATCGGATCACTGGTATTCAAAGAATTAAGGACCACAGCCAGTCAAGAATAGCTAAAATCAGGGAATATTATCTAAAAACTCTCATAAGTGCCTCTTCTATTGGTATAAATACCAAATATAATTTAATATCCATTAATACATATAGTGGGAACTGTTTTAGCACTACCACAGAAGCTAACGTTTACCATCTTTCTGGTTTCCTATGCCATGACGCTGTACTTCATGAAGGCCAACCAACTAGCACTGGGCCTAAATATTTCATCTTCCCAAGCTGCATTGTCTTTCCAATTTAGAAATCCTCTATGGAAAAAAAATCCCAAATAGGCTGGTTTTCTGTAAATAATTAATCCACAGAAACATCAAATAAATGAATCCGCAAATACTGAACCAGGAATACACAGGGGTCCGCTGTAGCTTATTAAGCTAACCTTGTTTTAATCTTCTTGACCTGCCTGCTGTGTTCCTTGTTCTTTAAGATGCCAAAGGGAAGGGTTACCACTAATGACCCTCTGATGTATTCACAGAAGAGATGAAATTACACAGAGCTGAGATATGTTTCATAGTTATGTGTCCTGTGAAGACAGTTGGTGTCATTGTAAATGAGTCTGCATCCACTGTTCAGATTATTTGAAAGAAAAATGAAAAACGATGCATCACTTTCCTCTTAGTGCACAACTCTGCACTAATTTGTGTTGCTCTGTCACAAAAAGTCCCAATAAAACACTCGAACCTGCAATTTTAACATAGGAATATTCCTCCCATGTGCTGCATATATAGCGTTGTGCTAATGCTAACGGTCATGCTCAGTTGTGGTTTGCAACAGAATGTCCTTGAATCACAAGTCCTGTCCTCTGTGGGACAGAAACAGCCACCAGCCTGGTTTATATGTTCTGTGGGAACAAATATTCCCCTCCTGAAGCGGAGCTGGCATTTATACACACAGTACCTCGAAGGTGGTTTTTCTCATTTTCCTTTGCCCTTACAAAAGCACAGAGAAGAGCCATAAATCAACAGAAAATGGTGGATGCCAGCAGGGCTCACACAGCAGGACTTGTCTCTTCACAGTTCGCTCTGCGTTGTGTTTTCCTCCAGGAACCAATGAGCTGACAACTTTCAGCTTCTTTTACATTGTTTAAGTAACTTTTTAACATTTCATTCCTGTATTCATGTTAATGTCACTGGTCTGACCTGATGTGGCTAACTCAGGAGATGTTAGCAGCCATTGCTAATGTAGCTTTAGGGTAACTTTAGCCTACATATTAGGGACTAGTTGAGTTGGTTTCCCTCACTAGTAAAAAATGTAAAATGTACCAATAAATTGGCCCTGATTTCCTTCATTTTGGGTGAATGATGTTCGGTCGAGGCTTATGTGAGAAACCTATCATATCCATCAATTTTATCTACCTCTGCAAAAGTCTGAAAATCAACCTCTGTTTTCTTTTTGTTCTTCCATGATAGGTAACATTGCGCATTTCACAATAGTCGCCCCACTTTTGCCAACTAGACAACTTTTCTGCTATATTTAGCTACTTTTCAGACAAAAAACAATAACGGTATCAGCCAAAATTGGAAAGCGTAGGTAAGACTTCAAAATTGTAATTGGTGCAGCCCTGCAAAAAAAAATCATTTAGTGTCAACACCGTTAGAGGTGCAGAAACTTACTTTAAAAAATCTACTACTAATGTGCTCCAGGTCTTCACTGTGGAAGATTAAAACAGCGAAGCCACATGTTTTTCTAGTTGACCTTTTGAGGGAAAAACTTTTCCCAAGTGGTTGTGATTTACATAGTGAGCGATTATGCCTTCTCTTTTGAAACAAATCGTAAATTGTGAGCTGTTGTTTAAACATCTGTAAACCAAACGCTAGCTACAACAGCCTTTGGCATAAAGGGAAAATAAACAACAGCTCAGAACGTCACTGCTGCATGGTCAGACGAGAAGAAGGAAACATAAGAGGCTGCTGGATCCATGCTATTTTAGCACAGATGGGCCTCCTGCTAGCCCCCAGTGGAAGCACTCAGCAGCAGCTGAACACATCCTGCTGCTGCCCAGCTAGCTAGAGCCGCACTCAGCTACTGCTGGCTAATGGACTGCTTTAAGTGCCGAGGAGGGGGTGGGAGGGCGAGCTGCTGCGCATCAGCGGGGTGGGCGTGCTGCAGGTGCAGCACACAATGAGGCAGTGGCTGGAGTGTGTGAGTCAGTGTGTGAGTGTTTTTTTGTTTCTTGCCTACAGCTTCCCCTGCTCCCGTCCACTACCGGCCAAAAACCACCCACCGTTTTCCACTCTGACTTCCACAAAGCTAAGCTTTTGCATCATCTGGTCGGAGCAGCAAGCATTCGGAATCATTTTTGGCAACCAGCCGTTTCGCATTTTCCGAGAGGAGAGGAGGGGTCAGGGTGAGGGGATCTATAGCATCATGTCTATCTGCGGCACTCATACTCAAACACGAAATGCCGCAGTGGTCTGACAATGTGAGGAAAGGACATGCAGAGGGAAAAAAAAAACAAGGGGAGAGGAGACAATGTGAGCCACAACTAAGAAATCATTTCATAACCAAGCAGCCATAACCGAGCCCGCAGCATCTCTCTCTCCCTACCCTGTTTCGGCCTCCTTGAAACAGGCCAGAAAAAAAACAAAAAAACCAAAAAGGTGGCACAAGGCCACGCCATATGGTACTGAAGGTGGCAAGTGTATCACCCTACAGGAGAGCAGCTCCGGCAGAGGAAGGCCCTGTCCCTCTGAGTAATTAACATCCAATCTGAGAGTGGTGCTCTTGACTTTAGATTAGGACGTGAGGTCCAAAATAATGCACGTTTCAGGCAACGTCATTTAATCTTTTTCCTCAAAAATTCCCTCCATCCCCAAACTGAAACCCCCTGTGAACTGATAGGCTTAGAATAACAAGCAGTTAGCATGCTATCAGCCAGCAGCTCCATTATAGCTTGCAGATAAAGTTGGGCTGATCTCCAGAGGTGCAGCACAGCAGCAAGACTCCCGTAATAATAGTGGAAGCCATCATAGTGACATGCAATTATCATGTAAGACTAGCTTTAAGAAATCCTCAGAGCATCGGCTGCTGAAATGAGCTACAGCACGCTTAGCATTTCTATCACTGGATAGACAAAGACACTGCTGGATGCTGTCGGACTTTCCTCCAGACATACAAGTGCAAGGAAATTCAATTTAATAAAATTGTCTGGTTGGCTACAGGTATCGCTTGATTAAAGGATGTATTTTAAATTGTCTCTGTGTGGAGACCAACAAACAGGACAGAACGTTTTCTATCTGGTTTAGTTTGTTAGACAACGACAGAGATGTGACTGAGAAGCTGCTGTGAGTCTGAGGCTTCGCTTCACCTCCCTGCTACAACAAAACCATCCAGCAGTTCATTACAGAGGAACAGCAGAAAATTGCATCATGTCATGTGTCAATTAAAATAAAAACTTGAACACTGTTCAAAGTGAACAGTATCAAAGCATTTTGAGGTTTTAAGACAGCACTCTGTTGTTTCAGTTCTTATCAGTGAGATACCAGAAAAGCGATATCTCTGGACTGGCTTTCTGAAAGAAGGTTAGGACACTTTTACCTGAATTACAAGATAGATAAGTTCAGGAATACTTCCAGCTGAAAATAACTAGATAAATAAAAGCCACAAACAGCCATGATGTGGAAAGTTGGCTCTATGGGAACAACATGACTATAAAGCAGAAAACTGCAGGCAACAGAATGTGATGTTATTGCATGTAAGGCAATAACATGTTTATTTCTTCTATTAAAAAAAGAGACAGAGTTGGTTCGTTTGTATATTTTAATGTATTTGTAATATTGGATGAAAAAGGCTGAAGTGCTTAAATGAAAAATCTGCAGAAAGTACCAATTATTCTGATGACTAATTGATTAATCGTCAGAATAATTGTTAATAGCAGCCCTAGTCAGGTTGTTATATTTCTGTTTTTGAATGAGTAATACTTGCTATTTTTCAATGTTAGTTAAAAGCTAATAGGTCATATGTTACTTTTCAGCTTCCGTTAACCATGATGCCATAAAACTGTTTATTTGCCCAGCAGGTTATCATGCTGTGGGACTCTGATGCCAGCCTCACGCCTGGGAAACTGTAAAATCATTCATTCATGTTCAGACACACATCCTGAAGAAAAAAACCTTCTCAGGCAGAAACTCCACCCTTTAACTGCTAAACTCTTCCTTTACTCCCTTTTCATTTATCCAACTGTGGCAGCCAATTGGCACTCCTTGAAGCTGTCATGACAACAAACCGTTTGAGGTGTAAATACAACAAAAGGTCAAAATGAACAACAGCACATGACACATTACACCTGGTCATTAATTATTCAACACCGAATCAAGCAAAGAGGAACGCAGGTGAAAAGCAAAATCAGATCTCCATCTACCACTGAATCCACAACATGGATCTGGGAATTATGTCAAACTTGACCTATCAATACACAGAGTATAGACTGAATACTCTGTTTTCAGTATTCAGCCTGAACATGTTCACTTTCAGTCTTTGTACAGTAGTATCAGAGATGACTCGTTTAATAATTTTCAAACTGTTAACCACCATTTTATATCCAGGTATTGCATTTTATTTCTTTCTACACATCTTCACACCTGTAAGCAAACCATTTTTGCAAATGCACTCATTTCTCTAGATATTTTTGATTAATTATAGATTATTACATACTTAAATTCCATATGCAATTTAATTTTACTCCAGCTGCAAGGTTGGAGTAAAATAACATCATTGCTATTGTTTACGCATAAATAAATAATGGAAAGAATAATAGACTATTACTTTAACTCATCAGTTGTCAAAGAAGGTACAAGTGTTGGGCACATTTTCACTAGTCCACTAACAGTGGACCTAATTTTTTGTTTAAGGGTTTAGCATTTTTTCTGTCTTTGAAAACATTTAGCACACTTAGTTAAATGCCAAGTTAGCATTTAGCACCCTAATTTTACATTTCTGGATGACTTCTAAAGCACTAAATTGTTTTTCTGTTTTATAAGCTTTCTGTTTCAAAAATAACTTGTTGAAGCACCACTGAGCTGATGGGTGTGTAATCATGTGGAGGTTGATATAACACGTGATGTGTCACAAACACATGGTGCGTATCAAGACAGTTGAAGTTAGCCTTTAGCATTAGCCTTAATTTCCACTAGTTACTATGTTGGTATTCCGCTTTTCCATTAGCATAACTAATGTTTATGATTAGTGCGTTTTTAGCTAGCAGTGCCCATCACTGGTGGCATCAGTGTTTTGTGGCCATTTTTATGTCACATTTTACCTTAAAGGCAGGTCAAAACTTGACATAGTCGGAAGAAAACATCCTGCAGAAGGGACAAAATGACTGGTGCCTATCAACACAATGTCACACATTGAGTGTCAGTTTCCTTCTGCCTTTGAACTTTAATCTGTGATTTAACACAATTTAAAGCAGAATGGCATTAGTAATGAAGGTAGAGAAGCAAGTGTTCCTGCACTGAGCAGGAACAAGGCTAGTCTGCTGACACAGAGATTATGCACAAGAGAGAACATTCAAGATTCTTACCAGTACAGCAAATATCTCAGAAAGTTCACAGCGGCTCTATCTCAGACTATAAAGGCAGCATTTTTAATATTTCATTTTATGAAAGTATCAGAACAACAAGGGTTGCAATGAGAAAGCCTCTTAACCCTGAAAAAAAACCAGAACAGTGTATGTTTTTAAAGTTGCATCGGAACAAAACTACAAAGCCTCAAAAATAAAACATTCAAGTCAAAGTAAGATCAAGCTGGAGATGCTAGGACAAGACGCACAATGCAGCAGCTTGTGCTTTATCAGCACAAACACTATTAAAATTAGCTTTGGATTTTCCAATGCAAATACACATACACGCCCGTATATGTAAGGCCAAAGGTCATACCAACACAGGCTCATGTTTCCTGTCTACTTTGATGCCGGAGGCGACTCTGATTTAATAAAGTTAATCACAAAAGAAGGATCATTTTAAATTTCCTTATTATAGAGCAAGAAATGCACTGGCACATGTAGCCATCCTGCTTCTTCATATGATTTTCCTGGAATGCTGAGGCAGGATAGGAGAAAAAAATAAATTTGAGTGTCTTTCCTTTATAACTATTGTATTTAACCATCCTAGAAGCTGATCTGGACAGATATAGTAGTCTAAGATATTATCTCAACACTAAAAGCCTTTATCTGTCCAGTTTGAAAATATTCTACAGCATTTGAATAGTGTTTTAAATTGGATGAAGGCCTAAAAAGATCTCATTAGTAGATGAAACCTCTTCTTTCAGTGGAATTAATCTGAATAGATAAAGGCAGTGACTGCATGAATGAATGTTCACTGTTCGGCATGGTGGTGGAGGGCTGGTCATCTGGGCTTCTTGATAAACCATGAGACAATACATTAACTATAAACACTTTAGGACTATTGAGTCAAATGAGTCAAAGTCAAACTTTCTGGTACTGAAAGTTATCTGACTGAAAGATCAAGCTTTCAGTCAGATAACTTTCAGTACCAGATGGTAGACCACTTCCCTGCTTTCTGCTCTGTATAAAAACAGATGCACATTCTAACATTGTTCAGCCTCAGACTGGAATTTAGCAAATAGTTTGCCCAACACAAGCTATTGAATGTACTGCAGTGTCATGAACTGTTCCAAAAATAGCGTGAAGAAATTCAGCAGGGTGCTGAAAATGTGTTGCTTTGTCAGAGCGGCTGAGCGTTTCCCCCTGACCCTTTTCCCCCCATCAACGAGCTCCTCCACACCGTCCATCTGTCCTTCTCAGAGTGACCTTCTCATCTGTAAGAAGAATCTCGCCGGGTGGTTAGTGGGCCACCTCAAGCTGCGATCAACATCTGTGGCTCAGTCCTCCAACATGGGCGCAGCGTTTCACGTCACGAGGTTAGATAAACACACAGCAAGACAGAGGACAGGCGACACAAGATACTCAGACAAATATGAGAGTTATCCCAGAGATTAGATGGATTTGCAGATCTAGCGTTTGAAAACCCCACCAATAGGGAGCAGTCCATGTATGCCCATAAAACTATCACTACACATCATGCTGAGCTCAGCATCCCTTATGGTGAATTGTGGTGGCAGTGTCATAATTTGGGGGTGCTTTTCTTTAATATGTGAAGGGAAGCTGCGCTACAGTTGATGGGAAGATGGATGGAGCAAAATACAAAGGAGGAAAACCTGATGGAGGCTGCAAAACACTAACATTCACCAAGGCTAAACGTGCAGCCAGAGCTACAAGTCGGTTTAGATCAAAGAAGATTCAAGATCTAAAATGGCCCAGTCAAAGTCCAGTCTAAATCTAATTGAGAATCTGCGGAAAGACTTGGAAAAGTGATGTTGTCTACCTGAACTGAATGAACTTGATGCATGCCACATTTATTAGATGTTTTAGAGGGTCAAGGTAACGACGTTGATTAAATATTTATTTTGAACATGCAAACAAAAGTCAACAGAGCAAATTGACAAAAAACTATAAGAAAAATGGATAATAGTCAAACATGAAAGTAAATTTTCATATTCAGTTCAAAACGAAGTGGGAAGAAGCTAACGCTTATTAAAACTTACCCCCACTGACTCATCCAGTACATATACTGTATATACATATGCTTCCCACGTTTCAATATTTATAGTTTTACTTCATTCCCCGACTCTAAATATTGTTATGCAGTCTACAGTTTCTCCATACAGACTCCTGCAAGATATCAGTGCAACTATATTGATTCTAAGTGGAGTAGGACTCCATTCAGATGTTTAAAAGTTAATTGCAGGAGATGTAATTAATTAATCACAATTTTTCACATTTTAACCAAAAACTAAACATTTTCAATTCAAAAATTATTTATGTTGCTACATCATTGAATAAACAGACATATGAGCTCAATAACAAAGATATTTATTGTTTTTAATTTATTTAGGTTATTCAACAATCAAAAAGTTTTGAACACCCATTTCTTGATTAGTTAACCAAAAACTAACCAAAATTATTATTGGTTAGTTAACCAAAAAATGAATAATAATGAATGAAAGCGCTATTAAACAACTCTGTGCTGCTGCTACATGTTTTGCACTGAGATGCTATTTTAGGCCTGAATAGCTTCGTTGATAGGCTAACTGCTTTTAGCACAACTTGAACACAACAATAGTCTTTCCCAGCGTCCAATCAGATCGTTTTTTGATGCAGAGATTAACCCAACGTCGTGCAAGAGAAACACAGGACTTTTATATGTACAAAAAAAATAAATAAATAGTGATGTGTATAACTTCATTAACATTTTAACATGTTGAGATCCGTGTCATTAATTAAGTGAAATTAATGTGTTAATTTAATGTGGTCCTAATTTTACACAAAACAGTAACAAAAAGCATTTTTCTATTTTTTTATAATCCAATACAGAACACATGCAGTCATGTTGAATGTGCAGTATAGTAACCATATCACGTACCTAAAACTGCTTCATTAATAAACTCTTGCAATAGAGATTTTTTATTCCATTTTTGAAATTGATTTATATTTCATACAGCGTTTTCAAAGTTCACAAAGTCCTTCCACAGACTACCGTACCAATAACCTTTGATCTTGTAAATGATCCTTTTCCATCCAATTCAGAATAATGTGATACTTTGTGTTGTCACATAAAATCATAAAAGTTTGAGTCTGAATATTTTCCCAAAACATTGTATTTCCTTATAAATTCTCCTTAGGAGAAATTTCACAGCTGATAGAAATACATTTCAAAAGTCTATATTTATATTATTCATTTAATTGTTCATTTGATAGGGACAGATACAAAAACACACCAAAACAATCTGATGCCTGCATCACAGTTCATACAGCCAACACACATCACTAGTAGTTCAGATCAACAGGCCAGCAAGTAGTTTCAAAATGTGCATAAAAACATAAAAACACAACGGAGAGAGTCAGGTAAAGCAGGAGGATCTGGTTTTCCTCCAGAATTAAAGTGATAAACGCCTTTAAGAATCAGCTAAAGCTGCGCTGCTGCAGGGAAGGAGTGGACAGCGCGGCGTTGTGCTTCACGGCTCACTGACCTGAGAGCTTTTGGGATTTTTTCCCCCCACATTGTCTCCAAGGTGCAAAACAATAGGTATTGTTTGAAAGAGCAGCCAGGAATCGTCCACATCTCATTAGGATGCTTTCTTGCATCTCTTTCTGCCTCAACAGTGAAAACGCAAATTGAAGATGAGATTGACTCGAAAAGCTATTTATTTTCTCCTCTCAATACGCGTGTGGGGGTGTTGAGGGTTGTTTCTGCTTTCAGGTCCACTCAGATTGGAAGTAAGCCGACTTTTCCTCCAGTCCAGCTTCTGCTGACATTTAATGAAGACGAGAAAGCTGAAATCTCACTCAGACGGCCATAAATGCCCAAATCAGGACTGAGGTATTCCCTGATACGGATCCTACTGGTATCGAAACAAAGTGTCAAGCTTAAAGCACAGAGAATCTGAGGCCCTTTTTTGTTTTACTTTTTTGGTTCAGTCGAATTCCTGGTGTTTATCAGGAAGATGCAAAATGTCTGCAGCAGCAGTTGTGTGAAAGGCAGAAAGTCAGAAGAATGCTGTTTTTATGATGATGTTAAACTATTTCCAAGTATAAACTAAAACACGGTAGAAAGAGTTTCACATCTTAGTCTCATATTTAGAACCAAGCGCAGGTTCAGCTGTGCTGCAGGAAAGAAAAGAAAAAAAAGGACAGAGCGGAAAAATGCAACAACTTTTTTTTTAATTCTTGGAAGGAATTTGAATTCAGAAATGTGCATCATTTGCATGAAGGTCATATTCATTTAGAGTCAAGATCACATGTTTATTGATATGATTTTCCTCTAACTAAAGCAGGATCACAATTATATGTACCGGCTCACATATATACATACACCCTCCCTAGTATTTGGGAAAACTTTTTGTAGGTCATCAACGAGCGTCTGAGATTATTCTGGATGGACATCTAACTTGCTTTTGCTCATTTACTTGCTTTTAAACACAGTCCATAAACTTCTAATAGTGCTGACGTCAGAACAGCAGCAGGAGCTTTAAATGTTCCAGAAATCAGGTTTGATCTTTGTCCTGTTAGAACATCCAGTTCTGTCCAGGTTTCAACCATCAGACGTGGATCTGAGGGGAACCGTTTGGAGGCAGTCTGCTCAAATGTAGCTCCTTCTTTTACGCTTTGCTTCGTACCACAATGAGCATAAATTTGTGCTTCCACTTCTTGTTTATAGACTAATTAAAGTGGAGTATTACGTAAACTTGACTTCTTCTGCTGGAATTTGTTATGCTATTGAAAACATACTTTGAGTGCTGATTTGTGTCATCAAGTCCTTTAATCTCCCATGACAACCATTTTGAGGAAGCCTAAATGCTTGCCAATATAAAGCTCCGCCTTTTTACGCAAAGCCCCGCCCAGTTACACTGACCTGGGACTGACCAGCCTTGGAGCTGCAAACTCTAGCCAAGCTTCTGCCTCACTGATTATTCTCACTGAAATTAAACTATGAATGCTTCAAATTAACTTTATGGGATTCTCACTTTGTTGCAGTAAATTATTAAGACAAATTAATGTACTTTCTGCATTTTAATACCAAAATAATAATAAAAACAAAATACACTGTGGCGTAAAAATATTTCTTGAAATCCATTTACAAGGTTCAATGCCCAATTTCACCCAGCAAATAATTCACAGCACTACGCCTCAATTAATTGACGATTCAATGAACCTTAACTGTTTTGGCTGACATACTAAGCTTCATTTTTGCTCTGCTTTAAAACCAAGGTCTCCTTCTCTTCCAAAAATAACACTGCTGCTGCTGCTGCTGCAGCAAATCTGACTTAAAAATTCTTCCATCGACTAACTGCAGCTGTCAAACCGGGAAAAAACCATTCTTATTGCCACTCATTAAGCGTCGCGTTGCTTTTTTATACGAGGGCAAAATGGACACACTGCTCCTAACACGAGTCCCCTCAAATGTCCCTTTGGCTCCTTTCCAGATAATCTGTTCATGCTTAGGCTGGACTTAGTGCTGCCATCACCATATCATTATACATAATGCTCCAGAGTACAGTCGCAGTCTCAGGAGGGAAACAAACAACACTCCAACAGGAAAGCCAGCAGGAAAAAACAGGCCTCGTGCTGACACACATTATGCAACAAGAAGTTACTTCCTGGTCTGACTGGAATCCACAGCAGAGTGCCCAGCAGACCCTTCATCGTTAACGAGCACGGCGCCTGAATGATGACAAAGGGGAGTGACGAGAACTTGCGCATGAGCAATAAATCCACACTTCAGCCGGCTCAGGGGACGATATGACTCAGCTCTGACTTTGGGTACTATTCCATACTCAAACAAACACTAATTTAGTGGCTGCTCGTTGTTTAAAAGAGGGCATAAATGGCTTCCAGTCTCCTCCTTCCTCCAGCTGAGGGAACAACAACAGCTACCGCAGTGCAGAAAACCAACCGATTCATCTGTATATGAGAACCTGACATGTGGGTTAGGAGTGAACAATCTGGTACAACAGAACAGATGGGCAGTGAAGGTAACACAGTTTGATGAGGTGTACAGACTCAAATATCAGTAATTTCCAAAAAGGCTTGTTTCATATATGTTGCTCTTCTTGTCTTGTAATGTGTCACTCATACCACCAGTTGGCAGTAATGCACTAATATGTTTTCCAAGAAGAAGATGCTGTCCTCCAAAATCTGTGTGCTTTGATTTTTGAATGATATATTAAGACATAAACACTTAATTTATGAGCACAGTTAGCATGCAGTAGAGGAGTGGAATCCCACCACCTCCATTAGTATCAGCACTTTATACAACAATAAAGTAACTATGTGTCCTTCAGTTGTTGAATGCTGAAAATATCAAAAACAATTCAAAGAAAGACTTTGTATTATAGTTATAGGTGATGTCTTTAAATTAGTCTCTGTCTCTTTAAGATCCCCCAACCCTCTGCGACACGCCCCCTTCAGCATCATCACAGCAACGCTTCTCCATTTATAGCTATTATTACGAGTTTTGTAGTTCGGAAAATGAACTCAATTCCACCATGGGTTTGCTGACGGCTTATGCTCTCCAGATAGCCTTTGAGGGCTGTCACTTTTTTTATTTTCAGTTTTCTTAAAACAATTTCGAGAGAATTCAGCAGCTGATCAGAATCAGGCAATTTTATGTAAAAAAAAAAACATCCAACTGACCAGCCAGTGAACAAACACCCAGTTGTCTCTGATTTGTAAACTCCCCATGAAGTAGCAGAAGATCCTTCTGTCTGGCAGTTGGTTCTGTTAGAAGAATGTTCAAAGTTATGTATTTTGAGAAATAATTATGTCTTTAGAATCACAAAAGCGACCATAAAAAACTGTGCTAGTCATGTATGACCATTGCATGATTAGCACACAAGATGCTAAAGATGGTTTGCAATGTCAATTCTGTAACCCTGTAATCTGTGTTTAAAATATTAGTAAAAAAATAATAATAAATCCTATGTAACAGCAGAGTTGTGCAATATGAACCACTATCCCTCCTGTTCACCTGCCCCCACACTCACACAGTGTAACATCACCTCCTCTCCAAATATACATAAATTTACCTAAGACTAAGGGGAGCAGTCAATGTTCAAAGAAACCATAAAACGTTTGGAGGAACATTTTATAACACCAACAGAGGATATTTCAAGAACCTCAAGCACCATAAAAAACAAACATATAAATAAACATCAATACTTGTAGAGTATATTACTACCTTTTAAGTTTGGTTTGCTTTGGCTGCTAGCATTCATCAGGCTGGATAGAGGAGATATAAAGCTCCAGAACTCAGCCATAAACATTAAGTTTATGGCTTAATGTTTATGCCTCAGTTATAAGGCTGACTGGAATAAGTCAGCCGCTGACTTATTCCAGTCAGAGGCTGGAATAAGCTCTCCATGGTGAACAGAGGACAGGATTATATAGCACCATAGCAACTTACGTTGGTAGGCACAAAGACACAATGTAAATAAATTTTGTTAAAACAAAGCTGCACACAAAGCAAAGAAACAAAAGTTTCCACTTCCTGAACATGTTCTTCCCACTTCCAGTCAAACCATTCTCCGCCTGATTCCACTTTCTGCAATCAGGCTGAATTGCGGTCGGTACTGGACGGCCCTCTGCCTCTAAATCAGCACCAACATACACACACACACACACACACACACACACACACACACACACACGCACACACACACACCCATTCACTTTCCCTGTTTGTCACCCCTGACATCCCTGCAGATCGATAGCAGAAGGCACTGAACATAATCTCCTGTTTAATATGCCCGTCCTAAACCAGGCCCTGGAATTGGAACCATAAGTTTAAAAAAAACCTGCCATTTATAAAATCTATCAATCTGTACTTAATAAGGGCTGATCTGGAACTTCAATGGATGAATAATTGAGGAGCAGGGGGGGTCTGAGTGCTGCAGGCGTGTTACCCATAATCCATCTCGATCATCAAGCCTTTAAATTATCCAGCAGAATGCTCTGCGGCACAAGCAGCATCTTACCATGTGATGCTCCTTGTCGATGCATGAATCCCCTCTGTGAGCTCTGATGTTCTGCATTCATGCCGATGTTTGCTTCTGTTTATTAGGAGTGATCATAGTGAATTCAGGTCAGGAGCTTCTTTGCTGCTTTTAATTTCCCTTCTTATTCCAGAATGTGCCCTTTTCAATAATTTATTCCACTTCTTAAAGCCAACTTCTGTCAGGTCCTCTGGGCCCAAAAGAGTCACCCTGTGACAGCTCAAAGAAATGCTAACCTCTTGGAATGAAAGCTAGACAAAAAAGTGATCTTCCTCTTTATTTTGCCTTCAAACGTTTAACAAAACAAGGATTGCCTTCCGACAAAACCTGCAGCACTTGAAGAACTGATTCTTGAGGGTGATCTTTATCATGTTTCAGGAAAACAATAAAGCAGTACTAAAGGTAAATGTAGTTTCTACTACACTGTGGAGAGTGGGTTCAATAAGACCCATCATCAGAGCACCTGATAGGAACTCTGAAGCAATGAGAAGCAATGCAGTAGAGTGCAAAAAGTTGATGAGTGAAGTCGATGGGAGAAAAAGCACATTTATTAAATTTAAGGTAATTTAAGGTGTGATATGTCAAATCTGGGCATACTTAGGATTTACTAAGGCATATAATTAAGTTATTACATCCGAGACTTAAGACCTTCCAGACCTCTGCTAACTGTTGGTGACCTTGACCAGCAATAGTGTCTAACAATGCTTAAAAACAAAAATTCTCTAAAACATAGTTTGAGATTTATTAAAGCTTTATTGTATTTGTGAAAACAAAGAAACAGTTTTTGATGCTTTAGTTATCACTGGAATCACCGTAGAATGAGACGAGCATGAACAAGACAAAACGTTTAGGATTTCTGCAAACTTGATTCCTTAATAAAGGAAATCTTGAACACTGCTGTGATTACACTCAGCCTGTCAGTATGTCCCTTCCAACAGGCTTTGAAGCTGGACATTTTAAACTAAGGAGAGGAGACGGCTAGATAGCTAGCTTGTTAACTTGCTAGCTAGTCAATGCTCAGATAAAAAGTTAGCTTGAAGAAAATGTTTGCCCCTGAAAGGAGTCGAGAGATGGAACAAATGGTCTCACAGGGGGCGAGAAATGAGAACTTAGTGACTATCTGATAAATGCTGCTCTTCAAAGCCAACCTGCTAATCTAACTTTCCCCATTATGGGAAAAAAAACACATAAGGTTGAGGGGAACTGTCAGCAGTCATGGACAAAATTAACAGGAAATTGGATTTTTAGAAATCATTAAGCATTACTTGCCTAACAGCCCTGCGGTCTGTGAACATTTTGCACTATAGTGAATTAAAAAATAGGCCTCCAGTTCTTAGCTTTTCCAATATGAAGGTCAGAAAAAGATTGTGAATAAATTTGCGCTCTTACCCGTACAGTGGTGTGTTAATGTGCACATAATTACACATTTGACGATTAGATATTTATGACACTGCGAATCAAATATGTCCAACTAGTTCATCAGAAAAAGGTTCCACCACAGCCCCACATGTTGAGGCTGAATAAGTCTATCTCTATGTTACATCAGCATGAGTCTAAAAAGCAGCAGCAGGTGATCCACCGTTGAACAAAACAAACACAAAACACCTTTCAGGTGTCTCTCTTTTCCTTTCAAAGGTTAGCTGGCAGGCTGCCACTGTGAAACAGGAGCAGCTGAGCATGCTGACCCAGCACTGGAGGTAACTATCTGTCCACTCAGCTTTGCTGACGGAGTGAATGACCGCCAGCCCACACTCACACACCCCCTCAACGTTCACAACCATACACTCCTTCATAGAGGAAACAACAATTAGAGTCGGGTCCTTAAAGATTTGTAGTGAATTATTAAGACCGGCCAAGAGAAATGCAAATATAATAACCTGAGAGGACATTTTTCCCTCAAACCGTGGTTTTCACTAGACCTTTCTCCAGGCGCTGTCTGGCACAGCGATGAATGAGACTCACAGCTGCATGCCTGGAGTATAAATGAGGGCCGGATCTAAGCAATGTGCCAGCGTGGAACTGTTTGTTTTTTTTTTATCATTTCCAATAGCGCCTTCTGTCTGTGCTAATTTAATGAGTTATTAGTTATATCTGCAATCTGAAAATACAAAAAATGCCGAAAATAATTGGAAACATTGTTTGTTGAATAAAAAGCAAGTATTGATTTCTGTCAGTAATTAGATTTCTAAAAATGCACCTCAAGCTCCAGTTTTTTATTAAAGATGTCAACAAAGCTCAAAACAGAACGCAGGAAAGGTTAGGAGATGAAAACAAGGTGATCATAATTGCCCACAACACCATGTATTAAAGTTCAGAACTAATAAGCAATCCGTGAAACTGTTTTCATTCTTACTGAGGCATTAAGAATAAATATTAGAGAAATAGAATCGGTGCTTTCAGATCAAAGGGGGAAGAAAACTGGTGAGCTCAACCCATTGTTCATAGCTAAATATTGTTGACTTGATGACATTTATTAAGACATGATGTTTTATTTTACTATTACTCATTTGAAATTTACAAACCTTTTGAAACTATCTAATGGCCAGATCTGTGTAATGCCTAGTGTCTGATAACCCATCAGCTGTGTAGGACTTTGTCCAACAAATTTGATCCACAGACAAGCGAACAATAACAGGCATTTTAATAAAGCTGTTCCTGACACTATTCTAAAGATTATGTTTTAGCTACCTTGGTTTCTTCATACTTACTCACCATCTCGACCCTGATGACCTCTCTTACAGGCCTAACAAGGGTGGGTTGAATTTAGCCTGATAGCTGCATGGGTCCTTATGTAAATCTGCCCCTGAAACAACAAAGTCTTGTTTCCTGAAAGTGTCTATAGACTCTAGAAGTGGTGGGAGCTGAACTTTTCATTTCAAACATCTGATAAAGGCATTTTTTTCTGTTTGCATCCCACAGGATGCAATGCAAACAAGTAAAGAGCTGAAGAGGTGTAGCCTTTGGTGAGAAATACAACACCACATCCAGTCACCAGCCATTGTACATCTAAAACTGGGTTGAGCCTCTCTTTACCATCAGCATGTCTTTAAATCTTCAAACAAAGAGTCAGACACATTGCTGTTGGTCCAATATAGTCTGTACCAAAACATCCATAAGGTGGATTGAGAGCTGGTGAATGTGCAGGTCATTGGAGTACAATCAATCCATTTCGATGTTTAAGAAACTAGCTTGAGATTATGTCATTTAAGCAATACCCAGCTGGCAAAGAGGGTCCAAAATGTGCCTAGAAAACATTCTGCACACCGAAGTACCACCAACACCAATCCGAACCTTTGATACATGGCGGTATGGACGTGAAACGGCTACCATACCATTGGAATGCAGTAGGTATAATTCAGTCATTCGTCAGTTATTGATGCATTTTAGTGAGTTTGTGTAAATTACAGCCTTTGTTTTCTGATACTACTGTATTCAGACACAATACTCTGCATGCCTTTTTTGTAAACAGTATTCTATATGAGAAGATGTTGAGGTTTGCATGGTCCGTTCCCTTTGAGCTGATGGCGCATAAATCCTAGCAGATCAGCAAGTTCCTGAAATACTTGGACCAGCCCATCTTACACCAAACAACATGCCACAGTTAAAGCCACTCAACCCCCTTTCTTCCTCATTCAGAAGCTCAACTGGAACATCAGCCTGTCATTTCAGGAAACTGCCTCACAGAGGATTCTCAACCCTTGATGGCACCACTTCCGTCCACTGTTTCCTAGAAAAGCAAATAAAATCATTGCATGTGTTTTGAATTACATCCAAATTGTATCATTCTCTACGGGTGCTTCACTTTTTTCACCAGTGACTGTGTTATGCTCGACTGCGCACTGGTTTATAACTCTTAAAGTGCTCTTGGTTAAATTTCAGATTTGCGTCTATGTGAAATTGGAAAATCCTAATATATCTCTGTGGATTTCCTTGGGCTACCTTTGAGTCCTCCCACACAAAACCCCCATTTATAGTTGATGTAAAAATACATCCTCCATTGCTTCTGCTTCATGCACAGAGTTGGACTTTATCCTCTGGCATTTCAAAATTTGACTTTTTTGACCCCCAGTGGCTGTATTCATTTTTTGTATTTGGCGTACTCCAAGTTAACTTCTTCTTTCTGCTTTGTGTTATCAGCTTCCTCAGCCGACCTTAGTAAACGGCCCTCACACATGAAGGGTGGCACCCCTTCCTATATTTTGAATAGAATCTCACACAGCTGTGGCCGTTGAGGAGCCATTGTGATAACCTTGAGAGCGTGGCTAAACAGAGATTCTACCAAATGAGTATGAGGGATGACTCAGTATCAGACACCTGTGATTGATGCAACGTGATAAAGAGGCCCGACTCTATCTGACATTGATCTGCGCCCAGCTTCCTGCTCTGCCAGAGTCCATCTAGTTGGATAAACAAAAGAGATGGCTAATAACTTGTCGCCCTGTTTAATCGATGCGGCCTCTAAGTGGTCCTAGCATACCCATGTCATGTTCAATACAAAAGGAACATAAAGTTAAAGTTTTAGAGCTGAGGTGAGATGTTGACTGGAGGAGGACGTAAAAGCAAAATGAAAGAGATAAAAATTGAGAGCTGAAATGTTGCTTGATAGAATACGCCCCAGACAAATCAATGGCAACCTGTCAGCCATTATTTACAGGAAGCCAGCCTGGAAAAACACACAACAAAATAAACTCTGGGACTCAAGATCGAATCAGTACAACAGACCATTAAATAGACATTTGATTTGGTTTGAGTAACGTCACCCTTTTAGAGAATGTCTAAAACTTTCTCTGAGTTTACACTGAACTTATCTCATTGTTTCAGGCGCCTACCTACTAATACTGTATAATGAAATAATAATGTCAAGAAAATATTGACGTGTTGTGAGGTTCATGTTATGTCGAGCTCAATTTAAGTCAAAGTCTGGGTTTTCTTCTACTCTTTCAGAATCTGCTAATATCCAAACAACATATAAGGTAATGGATATTATTTTGGACAGGAAATACTATTCATCTTACACAGTTGAAAAATATACAATTAACAGAAAATCTTTGACCACAAGCCTGAATTATGAGATTAAAACTAAATCTACAGTTTATCTTATTCAACATTTCTGCTCCCAAATGAACATTTTATTCCTCAATCAAATTACCATTCCAAGCTCAATTACTTTAACAGCTGAAAAGTTCACACAGCCCGTTATTTTCCTCCTGAGGTTTAATAAATTAATGTATAAAAATCGATATATTTTAGTGACTTTTAAAAATCTAAATAAAAAAACTTGTAACTAAGGCAATATGGTCACTAGAGAAAGAAAGACAGATGTTGCAAAGTTATGATCTTTCAAAGATGAAGTATGCAGCCACCCACACACACACTGAAGCTTTCTGCAGAACATTTGAAGCCCGGAATCGTGTGAATTAGCTGAAAAACTCGAGTGAGCACAGCTCAATGGACAAACAATAATGCATCAAGATTTTCCCCAAAATCACTAATCATCCTGCTGACAGGGTTTAATGGGCTCCAGCCTTTTTACTTCATCTTCAGACATTAAATATTAATGCAAACACAAACAAAGCCACACGAGGCTTTAGCTGATGAAAAACGGGCAACCACCTCAACCGTGAAATACGAGAAATCTTAAAGTATAATAAGCATGAGTTATTAAAGTGGGCATGACAAACAGAGAGACGCAGGAATCGATGATGTTCATGAGCCGACACAAAGGGGCCGGAGCCCTGCTGGCTCCATTCATCTCTCATGTTCCCACCGAAAACAGTCCACACTTCTCTGGACACATCGATCTGCAGAAAATACCACATCTAGACAAATGTATTGTTCATAAACAGAAAAACGTTGCATCCTATTAGGTCAGGGGTAGGTGATTTATCGCACTACTTTCTGAATTATTATTCATTATAAAAGTTGAGAAAGTAAAACAAGAAGGTGAGAGTTTAGGGGAGTTCATAAAATTTTAAGGCGTGATATCAACCATGGAAGTAAAGTCACATTTAGATTTTAGTCATGAAAAACTGTAAAGCGGAAAAGCCAGAGGAGAGGGCGAGGCCAAGATTCAGTCAAGAGGAAGATTTCATATTTTCACCTGACCTCTGATGCCTTCCTGCTGCTGTGCTCCAACATGCTAATTATCAAACAGAGACACAAGGGCGAAACCGGTAGACTGAACTAAGGCGAGGTTTAACAGGCCTCATCTCTTGCAGGAATAAACTGGTTTCCAGCAGGTCTACCAGGGCCACACCAAGGAAAATGTTGCAACAGAAAAATGACAAACCAATGTCTAGCTTACTCTAGCTAGGTTTCCATCCAATTGTCATGCAAATTTTGAGTGAACTTTTAAAATATGGCAAAAAAAAGAAAAGAAAATATGAATTAGGTGCAAACTATCTATAACTATGTATGGCTATAATAAACAAGAAGTAGAGGTTGCAAACTAGCATTCATCCTCTCATCTCAGAACAATGGAGAGAGGTTTTCAGGAATGTGTTGCTAGTGAGGAAGTTATAACCGTTCTGTCATGTCAACTAGTATTGCTGACGTTATACTAAAAAGAAATGCAACTCTAATAATTCTAACAGTGAAAACAGTCATGATTAGCTGCTGACAAGTTCAGACAGAGCAAACCTTCCCATCCAGTGGAGCAGTGGTCCCCAACCACCGGGCCGCGGACCGGTATTGGTACCGGGCCGCGCAAGAAATAATGAACTACTATGATCTTTTATTTTGAAAATCCTAAACCAGATTTTACCGGTTATGTCTTGCGCGTCAAAATTGAGGCAACTTGTAGCAGAATGAATAACAAAACAACATCAGAGTACTGCGCGCGCAACCTCCCCCCCGTTCCGCAGCAAAATTGTGAAGGGCTGACCGGTCCGCACGACTAAAAAGGTTGCTGCAGTGGAGGGTCTGTGCCTTACCAGAGGTACGACACTCTGAAGTCCAAACCTCCAGTTCAGAGGAGAAGACTCGCTCCATGTTTTTTTATCTTTCAGAGGGTGTGCTCGCATTATTATGCCATTACTATTATATTAGTTGTCGTCTGGCAAAATTAGTTATTGTGTCAGGCCTAGCGGTCCATGCTAGTTTGCAACACTTTGTGTGGCCTGGTTGATTCTTGTCAACCTAGCAGATGGAAATATAGCTAATTTACATTTTCTTTTCTGCAAGATTTTAAAAATTTGCTTGAAATTCGTATGACAACTGGATGAAAACACAGCTTGTGCGTCTGCAGCGCTGTTTCAGGAAGTTGTGCACCAAGTCAAGATGAAAATGGTTCAATTTAAATCAATTACCAAAGCAAAGTAGGATCTTAAAAAGTTATTTTTGTATTGACTAGGTTAAATTAACAATTACTTTCAAAACCCTAATAGATTGTCAAACTGTTTGAAGCAGACAAAGGTTCTTTAAAGTATTGCTTCTCAATTTCACTTGGTGACAAAGATGTCATGAACTGTTGTGGTGAAAGCAGTGAGGGAAACGCAGCAGACCCAGATGAGATGAATGATGCAAGTTTAATGATGAAAATAGGCTTAAACAATTCCAAAAGTCCCCAAAACCTGGCAGCACAGTTGAGCGGAAGGCTAGGGCTCAGCACTGGTAGCAACAGGCTACACGCATGGACAAGATGCATCGACAAGGACCCGACAACACACAGAGACACAGATGAGACTAAATACACAGGAGGTAATTAGGGAACGAGAAACACCTGGGAGTAATCAAAGGGAGACAGGACAACATGGAGACACAGGAAACTCAAAATAAACGCACAGAAAACACAGAACATGACAAAAGATGCTTGGTTCTTTCAGGAATAAATCTATTAATCTCGTGGGTAATGGCTGCTCAAGAT
Organism: Xiphophorus maculatus; assembly: GCF_002775205.1. NCBI lineage: Eukaryota > Metazoa > Chordata > Actinopteri > Cyprinodontiformes > Poeciliidae > Xiphophorus > Xiphophorus maculatus. The sequence goes on from NC_036462.1 coordinate 2,023,445, forward strand.
TATGAAGCTGGATAAGCTAAGGTTGCTATTAAAAAAATCTTATGAGATGCATGTAGAAACTAAAGGCAAACATTAACAGAATAATTCCAATTAGCAAACTCACGTAACGACTGTATTAAATAAGGAATCATCAGGGATATAAACATCTAATCTGCCTTTCCTCCTCTGCGCTTACTGTTTTTTTCTTTATCTTCTGATGGAAAGTGTTTTCCTCCTGACTCTCATTACTCCATCACTACATGACCTTTCCATTATCCTTCCTCCTTTTTTATTTATTTATTTTTGCTCATTAATTTAAGACAAATCTTCTGTCTGAACAAAGGCTGCTGTTCTGTCCTTCACACTGGAGCCGGTCCCAGGCAGCAATCAGCTGCTCCTAATGAAGTGTGAGCTAAGCACACACATTACAGTTAAACAATTGTATAGCGCAGCTGCAGTCCTAACATGCTGTTTTGGGACAGAGGAAACGAAGCAGCGCCACTTGAGGGATTATAATGGATCAGCCAATGGGAGGCTGGTGTGAGTGCGACTGACCAGGCTGATGATGGAGTTGGAATACAAACTGCACTGATTTTCACAGCTATTGTTTCTAGAGAAGTCTGCTTAATTTCTCCAGTGGCTAACAAATGAATCCTTGAAAATAGAATATTAAAAATGCAAACGTTTTGTGTTAGAATTATGAAGAGCATCACACAGTCTCACAAATATAAAATAAAAGTCTTCACTTGACCAAAGGAAACCCGGAGGACTAAGAAGTGGAAGTAGGAGTAACAGGATCACTGAAATGGAGTTTATGGGGCAGAATATTTCCGCAAATACCTGTATAAAAACAAACCAATGTATTAAAGGGGCAGTATTATCTATTTTCAGGCACACCGTTTAATTTTATAGCACAATTAAGTAACTATGTCACCTTCAATTGTTATAAAACTGCTATATTAATAATATCACATATGAAAGAAATTTGACTTTATAATTTAATGCCTTAAAATTGGGTCTCTGTCTCTTTAAAAAAAACTCCTGCTCTTTGTGAAACTCAGCCTTCAGGAAGTCATTACAACATGGCTCCTCTATTAACCATTTAACAACAATTTTACCAGCGTTTCACTGAGAAGTAGCTCGTATAATTAGCTCAGGATCAACAATCAAATTTATATCTGAACGGTTTATGACCCCACAACGACCCCGCAGCGACCTCACAGTGACCCCACAGTGCATGTTCTTCCCCACATGCACAGAAGAAGAGCGTAGATGTCACACAACAGCGCTCTGTTTAAGGAAGTAACAATGGATGCCTCACAGGCTGTACTGAAATGTGATTTCCATTTTGGGATTAATAAAGTATGACTGAATTGTGTATGGGTCAATTTTTAAAGTTATTCAGGAATGAAAGGAAATGGGATCATCATCAAATCACAATATGAAGGAAGCTAAGAAAAAAAAAGCACAACTAATAGCAATGGAGTTTTATGGAGCATTGACTTCAGGGTCTGCAGAGGAGCCTGTTTGGATGTGAAGTCAGAGCCCAGAGTGGTGGGATTGTGGTGTGATGTATTTCAGTGACATCTTTCATCCTTTCTTAATCATTATTTTTCATCGTTTACATCCTGATTTGCAACGTCTGGCTTCTTCTGCTGGAGAACTATGACATATGTCTGATGTCACTGACATAAAAGTTGCACAATACTCGACCAGACCTTTCAGACGACCCACATTTTCAAAACATATCCTACTTAGCACCACATATGGAAGTGGCAATAACTGTACTTTTCTTCCATTCAGAATGCTGTGAAAAAAACTGCACTTGGGCAGCATTTGCTTTTCGTAGCCTAATGTCTCTAGGATCTTATTCAATATATTTATTTATATTTAAGCTGGTAAAACAAAGTGAAACAACAAAAAAGTACAAGAAATACAAAATTCTTAACACATATGTGACTTATTGATATTTACATCCATTTAGGCAGGAATCATTTATGTCCTGCGTCTTGAAGTTCTCGTATTTCATATTTCACTTTAAGTCAATTCTACATTGATTGACCTGAGGAGAAAATCATTCTTTTATTGGCAGTTTGTTGTTTTGCCATAAAGTTAGAAAATAAGATATCTAAAGTTCACCATGCTTGTTTTGAACAATGCTTGAAGCAAAAACAAGCAAATGATCGGTTCTGACCAGACATGTAGCTGTGTGAGCCATTCATCCTGTTCACCTTTGACCTGACCACCAGCCAATTCGGCAGAGGCCTACAAGCACATCAGGGGACGGGGGGCTCTGAAACTAGCACTGCACTCTGGGAACACAAAGACTCAGGCAGTGGGCACACGTCCAAGCCAACTCTGCTGCCTGTATAGAGCCATTCATGTCCTTATTTGGATCAGAGCTGTGGCAGAAAGGAGCCTCTCTGTGTCACCGGTGTCTGTGTCAGGAAGATTTGTAAAGACGCCAAACAAGAAGCTCAATCTTATTTGCTAAAGAGTGAAAAGCTACAATCAGAAAAACATCAAAAACCATCTAAAGCTTGTCTCTTAAAGGGGCGGTGTCAGGTGTTTTCCAGGCACATTTTATAGCACAATCAAGAAGCTATGTAACCTTCAATTGTTATAAATGCTGTATATCTGAAGTATGACTTAAAATAAAATTTTCCATCTAATTTTGCTCCTTGATATTGGGCCTCTGTCACTTTAAGAAGCTTCTGCTCTTACTGAAACTCCACCTTCAGGAAGTCATAACAACCTGTCTCCTCTATGAACCCTTTAACAGCGTTTTTACCAGAGTTGCTCTGAGAAGTAGCTCCTATGATGAGCTCAGTAGATGCTCAGTTTCACCAGCTGTTTGCTAATTGCTGCTGGCTAGTCTGAAGGAGCTGAGTGTGGGAGGGCTGCTTTGTGAGGCAGAAGTTCAGAAGCTAGAATTCTGCAGGAGGAGGAGCTTCGCCTGGAAGGTGGAGCTAGGTCTACATAGGCGTTTTGCACAGCTGAATGGTTACCATGGAGATTGAAGGATTTCTGAAATATGGAAGAAAAAAAAAGGCAACACTCTAAGTATGTTTTTGATGAGAGAACAACATTATAACATGATATAAAGCTCAAAAAAGTTGATTTTACATATTACTGGCCCTTTAAGCTTTTCAAGTCAGAATCATCCATCAGGACCGGCAGCCAGCAGTTTCTGACGGTGCTTTCCCGCTGCTGGCAGCGACGCATCTGGTGAGATTGCCGCACAAATACGGCTACCAGAGGGACATCAATCACGCCATGAATTATAAACGAGCCTCTCATTATCGCTGCCAACGTCAAAACATGAGTGAAAACTAAAACTGATGGATGAGATGAGAGCATCTCTGGGCAAAAGGCACCGAAAACTGCAAAGCAATCAGAGAAAAGCTCGCAGTCACATGAAACGAGGCGCTGATGCCAAAACAGTGAGTGGTTTGTGGCGACGAGAAGCAGCCTGACTACAGTCTGAGTGCAGGTGGAGGGGGGGGTGAGAGTGTTCTGTGAGGAAAGATAACACAAATGCCTGAACGATCAAACACTTCGAAGAGAGGACCACCTAAAGTAGAAAAACACTGACTTCCTCCACACCCACCACTGAGACAGACCACAGCTGTACACACGCCAGATACGCACGCCGGAGCCTCAGCAATGAAGTCCAGACTGTCGTCACAGCCAAGCCTGCTGAGCATAAATCAACACGCTTATTAACGGAGTCAGAACCCGACACGGAGACACAGAGGGAAGAAATGGTTAATGGGAACAATGAGGGGAAAGATAATTCAACTCTGATGGATGAAAGTAACAAGTTCAACCTTTGGACGGAAAAAAAAGGATAACTGCTGCTGTGTTGTGAAAATGTTTAAGGTTTTCTAATAAATGCTCCAAATAAACATCTTTACAATCACAAAATAGTAAATAGTCATTTGCATATGATTTTTAAAATTATACTATTTTCTTATAATGCACTCTGGCCATAATTTTAGCTCACCTATGAAGACAAAGCCAACTTCAATAAAATCAAATAGTTGGTTTATGGTTTGTATTGAATTAGATTCAACTTGTGGGTTTTATTTGTGCTCTATAATGACTCTTGAGGTGAACTGGTTCTGTAAAAACATGAACTGAAAGGAGCTGAATTAAACTGAACTATAATGTCAATGAAACAAAACTGAATTTAACAAATTGGTTTGAATGATGAACTGAATTAAAGTGAATTAAGATACATTTGTATTGAATCGGCTTAAGTAAATGAAAACGATTCAAATTGATTTACAGTATTGATTTAAACTGAGTCCACCAAAGCTGAAATGAACTGGAATCACTTTCAGTGAACTAAACTGAGATGAATTTTATCTAGCTGAAATGTAATTGAAACCAAACTAGGTAAAATTGGAAATAATTTGAATACACTGCATTGAACTGAAGTGAATTAAAATGAATTGGATTAAATTTGATTAAAGTGAACTGAACACAAATTAACTAGACTACACTTAGTTAAGTTAAACTTACTTCAACAAAATCAAACTAAATAGAATTTAACTGACTGAACTGACCAAAAGATAAATCTATTCAATGAAATATGTTTAAACTGTTGCTTTGTTTAATGTTTTAAATAGACAACTCTTTAAAACTACTGTTCAAAATTAAGGTTACAAATAATTATCAAAATTCTTGGTATCGCCCAAATAAACCTGAGCCATTTCTTCTGGGTGTTCCTTAATGTGAGTTTGGGATCATTAAACCGCACCAACCTTTTAACAGAAAGCCTCACGCTTTCTGAAACCGCTCTGCAGATTAGCATTTGTTCCTCTAAAACCCCGTCGAAGGCCACGGAATAACTGAAGAGCTGAATTATTTATTCCAGTAGATTATTGCCTCTTTTCCTCAGAGCGCTCACTTTCCAAAGCTTCTTTCAAAGCGTGAAGACTAGAAAAATCAAAACCATTGCTTTACTCTTGACCACCATCTTTGTTTTACTGTTTGTTATTGTGAAGCCAATTATCAGTGGCTGCACAGTAAAATTTCCAGCCATAATTATACCAAAGAAACAACAAATTAAATGAGCTACATCTACGATTTGTACTGTCATATGTTATCTCCAGGCATAAGATCTCAGTCTGTTAAAATGAATGTCTGATAAAAGTGAAGTCTGTCTTGTGAAGCGCTAGCCGGTGTAATCCTTCTGGCTAGATTTCCCATGAGACACCATTCTCCAGCTTTCTTTACCTCTAGGTGAAAGACCTATACCTGTTAGATATTTCATGTCTTTAAAAGAAAATGCACAATTGCACAACAAGTGATAGAATCTTCTTGTTCAGCCAAAAATACACACAAAGTAATGAAGAAAGTGCATACTGGGGTAACGCATTCACATGGTGTATGCTAGTAGCATATTTAGAAAGCTGATAGACTTGTACTGTCCCTAATGAGCCTCTGCTTGGTTTTAGTTGCCAAAATGATCAAACTCACACATGACGAACATAAAATTCTAATATAATATTGCAATTCCATGATTGCTACTATCATGTAAGCTCAGTTTAATCTGATAGACACTTATTGGAGCAATAGCTCCAGCTGCATCAGAGCATCTGATCACTGCGTGGAACTGAGGCGGCACCAAACACTGCAAGCCTCCACAGAGAGTGGGGAGAACATCAGAGAGAATTATCCAAGCACCACTACTATCCCAGCAGGGCAACCGTCTCTAGAAAACACAGTGTAGAGCTAGGCTCATCATCTGTGATCACGCCCCCACAGCCTGCACACTTAAACCACTTGCATTCTGACAGAAGAAACGTTTTGGAGGAGAAGAAGGGAAGGGAAGGCTTGATTTTACAGAGAGCAGTGTTAGCGCAATTCTCCCAATTAAAAAAAAAAAATTCAGAAAACCTCCAATTCCTTTATACCATAAAATCCTGAAGACTCACATCATGTAATCACAGAACTTACAGTCAAAAAGCTTAGATTCTCCTCACCACAAAGGGAGCTACAGCGAACGGCAAAACCACCGATGTGAAGTTCCACCGGCTGCTGAGTGAAATGGGAAACGCCGAACATGGCCAGAATGTTTTAGTCTTACCTGAGCGTAACTCTTTGTTTGCTGTGTTTCAACAGTTTGACAATCTTCCCTGTCTTCTACTGAAGACAGATTTGTGGAGTATGACTAGCTGTGAATAGATTCTGGCATCTCTGCTGCTCCTCCAGAGCTGACAGGACTCCTGGCTGTAATACTCCGGTCAGTTTAGGAGGATGTCCATGTCTTGGTAGGTTTGAAGCTGTGCCACACTCTATTTTCAGACGATGAATTTAACAGAGCTGCATTCAAACCTTGGGAAATTGTCTGATAAAGGGGCCAATAGCCATATGTAGCATCAACATCTGATGAAATCAAATTTTGCCTGCTTGATTCGCTCCAAACCAGTAGATGGAAAAACCCTTAATTAGCTTTCTTTTCTTCTTTGTGATATTTTTAAAAGTTTGCTAAAAATACTCATGCCAATGGAATGGAAACATACAGGAGCTCTTTCTTTGTTGGCCTATCACACTGAGTCCTGCTAACATCAATGTTTGTTGTTGTAAAATGACAAAATATGGATAACTTCTTCTGCATGTCACTGTACTGAGTGTATTCTGTGGAGTGTCTCTGTAAGCTGCATGAATACTGGCTACTATTAGCCACAATAATAAAAGTTCCTCTAGCAACGAGTCACATGCTACTGGAATTTGCATGAATTGCCAGTCTGTGGAAAGCCAACATATAGCGAGTGAGCATGAGTCTCATATGTAAGAGCAAGCTTGTGAATTTAATTTTTAAGATGCTAACGTTGAATAAATGTGCAAAGTTCTACTTTAGGCTGAAGAAAGACTCAGAAAAAAATGCACAGTGTTCTCATTTAAAGGACAATAATAGAATCAACGGAAATCAAACTAAATTAGAATCCACACAGCGAAGATAAATAGAGTTTTCTCCCTGAGAATTAGAGATTAGACAGGAGCACATCATTTACAGGCTTTCTAACACGATCCAGATTGAAAGCCTGGATGAGGATACAGTGCAGTTGATCCTCCACGAGGCTGAAAACACAGCAACAACAGCGAGGTGGAGCAACAAAAGGCTAACCACACAGAAAACACACACACACAATGTTTGTGGAGTGCGCCCACGGATCAGAACCAAGAACAGTAAACACAGACTCTAATCGTGAGTGCACAGTCACCACTGTGGATCTGCACTACAACCTGTTGGACCAGTTCAGAACATCCGATCAGCCTGAGCAGGAAAACGGTGTATTGGTGAGAAACAGGGAGCTGTACAGAGAACGGCAACACGGCCAGCATGCAGACTGCACCCGCCTGTCTCACTGGACATTTGGTGCGCAATCATCATTCAGTATAATTACCAGGGAAACATAACGCAGAGGTCAGAGAGAACCCTCAGTCCTCAGAAAAGTTTTATATCTAGTGACGCACAAAGAGGCAACAAATTTCAATCTCAGACCACAGGCTTTATTTAGCTGTACTTTACCTGCAATCTGCAGTTTAATCATCCCAAACAAAACATTGTTTTTACGCTAATGGCACTGAATACACTCAGAGACACTGGGTTATATATATTTTTTGAGAATTGATTTCTCAGTTCTTGACTTTTGCTAACTCCGTTTCAGATTTTGCCTGGTTGGCCATGGCAGGGTTTGGGTCAGAAAGCATCAGTCGATTATAAAGGGCTCACTGTAGGATTACAGTAAAAGTCCTTAGCTATGAGAAAAATTCTTAACAGTCAATAACCAAAGCTTCATCACAGATGTTGAACTTTATTAAACTAACAGATTACACTAAATTAGAACTATCTTAGGGAAAGCTAGGTGAGCTAAGCTTTTTCAAAGTTAGTAAAAACGCTACACAAAGCTCAGCTATTATAACAGATTAGACAAGTGTGCCCACAACTGGTTTTCAAATCATGTTCCTAAGATAAATTTGGAAGGTTAGCCATACATTTTGTCATACATTTTTCATTCAGAACTCACATAGAAGAATGTTAGTGGCAGCAAAAAGATTTGAGGCTCGTGCAGAGGTTGGCCTTGGACCAACCTAAACATACAGCCAGAGTCTTAATGGAAGGGTTTAGATCAAAGAATGGTCATTCAATTCAATTCAATTTAATTAAAAATATTTTATTGATCCCAAGAGGAAATTAAACGTGAGTTTGACTGTTCCAGTCAAAGTCCAGACTGAAGTCCTACTGAGAATCTGTGGCTTGTGGCAACTGAAATTGCAGTCAGAATGTGATCAAGTTTAAGGGGTATGAATACTTCATCTACCAGTGCAAGACTGAGGAAATCAACAATCCTACTAATAAGAGAAATGAGCACTGACAGGCAATGGAATTAGTCTTCCTCCACAACTGCTGGATGCCAAGGCTTTAATTAATGACTAGCAAGTGTGAAGTAGCCAAAGGAAAACAATGGCTGCTGGTGGAGCTTGTCAAGAGATGCCAAAATAAAGTAGCTGGAGAAAGATTATTTCCGGAGCAGACTTCTGCAAAGACTGAATAAACAGCCTGAAAATAACAGACGACTGTTCTCTTTCCCCACAAATACAAAGCTTCCCCACAACATGCATTCTGCTGCTGCAACACAGAGGGAGCGTTGAGCACCGTTTTGAACGCCAATACTCAAGATCAAAGTCAAAAACAACACAATGAGTCTCATCCGTGAGAGGCGGGAGATTTGTTCAAAGAAGGCGGCCGTGATGAGGGAGACAAGTGTAGTTATGCAGAGGAGGAGAGAGAGGGGAAGGAGAACCTGCTGACTCACGGCAGTCATGGGGCTGAGGTGGCTCTAAAGCTCCTCGCTGCTTCTCCTTCAGAAGGACACGGTGATATGCCTCTCATCAGCCCTGAGAAGACGTATGAGTGGCGATTGGAAATAGAATGGTCAAATAAAACTGTCTCAGGACATGAAATAGGTCCCCTTTCTCTCTCTGAAAACAGAGTGATGCAATCTGAGGGAGGTGACAAATTCCCTAAAGCTGTGTGATGCAAACCAAAAGCAAGAAAATAAATTAAAAATACAAGTAAAAGCCCTTGATCAGACAGACAACAGCAGGACTCCAATTGCTCTGGGAAAGGATTCTCAATAGTGGAAGGACCAAATAAGTGATCACTGCTGTGGGCAAATCCCTGACACTCTATACAAGCTAAATAATGTTGTAGGCTGCCCTGGAAAATACAGTTTTGACACCATCTGCAGTGGAGGCTGCATTATTATGGGGCTTAATTCAGCTGCCTTACAACAAAAAGCACAAAAGCCACCACTGTGATTATAACTGTCAGACTCAAGGACGGCAGCGCTGTAATGCTAGGAGGGGGTAAAACAGAGGAGCACATGTGGCAAACAAACACGTAGTCTCAGTGTAGTACTTTGGTGTAGTACTAAAATTACAGCTCTGTCAGCCAACAATCAATACCACACCACGACTCATCTGCTATTAGGTGTCTGGATTCTCCGCTCCAAACCTTTTAGACCCAAACACCGTCTACTCTGTGTGGAACAAAGACAAAATCCTACCTGAGGTCCATCTGGACAGCTTTTAGAACTGAACCCATGCCTGGTTGGGAGATGAAAGATGCTCATGCACCCAGAAACCAGAAATTACACTTCCGGGCAGGACAGAAAGCCAAAAAATCAGACCTGTTTCAGGGCAGCGAAGGCAACATATCGCTATTTAGTTGGGCTAATACAACTCTTCAGTATGGGAGCTGCTACTGACTGAAGAAAACTAAATGTTAGATATTTTTAGAATCAGTAAAGTTGTGCACTCAAACTAGAGAACGACTACATTTATATCACGTACTACCTGGACTAAAGCCACAGTTTTTTTTATAGCCAGGTGTAAGCTACATGTCTCTTCATTACATATATTTTGACAGATGTGTTAAATATTAATTCATACTGAATGACACAAATCAAGGAGTAAACATTACCGACTGCAGCTGTGAAGAAAGCTAAAGAAAACTGCTTGAAGGATCCTAACATGGACGAAGTCCCCCAATTTCTAAATAACTGCGTCTTACACACCAGTGACTTATTGTCCAGAGAGTACTCCATAACAACTCATAACAACTCAAGGTTCTTTACTCTAGAGTCACATTCACCCACAAACGTCAGACTCTATTAACCCTGATACGTAGATCGGTAGGTAACTTGAAAAAGGTGACTACTTTCTGAGTCGCTGTTGACCAGATCAAAACTTCACTGAATTTATAAAACCTTTATCCATTTGGTGAAAACACAAAAACAGAATTTCATATTAATGTTTTTTTATCATTCAATCCATGTTAAATTAAAGGTTTTTTTGTTCCAATTGTTGAGAAAATATTGCTGCTAATTTTAAGAAACAATGTCCAAAATGTAGATTTTAGAATTAATAGAACAGGAACATTTTACTTTATAGGTAAGCAAATGCCACTGATCACTTACATTGACTTCTAAGCAAACAAACAAACAACAGCATCATACGCTGCGAATGTTGCTCTGTTCCTGATAACCACAGCTCAGAAACAGACTTTATAAACCTGCTCCGTTCTGTTTGTCCTTCAGAGGACGTTGTTGACCCCCAGCAAACAGTAAAGCCACCCAACTTTATGTTCAGCTGTTTTTTTATCATATTAGTAATGCAAACACTGATGCTGTGATGATGATTGCAAATCAATACAATCTACAACATTAGGTCAAATCCTTGTTCTAACCAAATTACTAAGCAGATTGTGCCAATTAAGATAAGAATCAACATAATTTATGGTGTGGAAGTGGAGTACCACCATCCTCAAGGAAAGTGGTGTGAAAAACACTGGAATGCAGTTGCATGAAGTCACACTGAAAGGAGGCAGACATAATCCTCAGAGCAAGGTTTAATAATAAAAAGTAAGAAGAGTTCTGCTCTCACTAAAGGAAGTGTACTTAAGGTAATTGAACTACACAAGTGCCTTATGAAGACCACTTATCAGGGAGGATATTCAAAAAAAATGAGCTTCAATCTTCTACGGACATAAAGATTGGTCCTTAGGGAAATAGAAAAAGGCCATGAGTCGTGTTTTATTCTGCTCTGGCAGCAGGGAAAGATGAGCAGCAGATGAAATTATGTACCTCTATCAAGGCTTGTGCCTACAGCACAAGGTGCTATGAATTTATCCAAGAAGGATGCGGCTTTGATTTAGAGAGTCCTCACAAGTATAGAGGACACTGATGTGTGTGTTTGTATGACTGGTCAGTGGAGTTTAGCAGACAGGAAGAGACGTGACCGCACTCACCAAGCAACCCAATCATGACGGGTCACATAACGTTCAACTGGGCCAAAACCAATGACAGCCAAGTGCAGGACATCCACACACACACACACACACGCCCACACACCCCCACACATGAACACACAGCCTGCTGTCAGCAGCGCAGGTCAGATCGCAGCGACCTCACATCATTATGCAGCCGTCTAAGAATGAGCTAAATGACACAGCAGATACCAAATCGACTACAAGTGGAGAAAAAAGGCCGTCGTTATTCCACCCCTTTGAATCTGACAGGTAACCAGCAGCAGCCCCTCTTTCATTTTCCCCGACACTGATGTAAAACTAAAATACAAAACAGTTGAGTTAACTTCCAAGTGCAGGGAATGATTGCTACCAAACAGAACGGGAGAAGAGGACGACTGCTTCGGATGCTTCAAACCAGCTCATCTGAATTGCAAATGTTGGGAGGCAGCATGCTGAGCCGCAAAATCCCAACAGAAGCCTCTGGCAGCTGAAGTCAATACACAAAAAGTGACATGAGTCACCAGGAGCGAGACTTTGCTTTCACATGGGCTCCATGTACAGGACAAATATGGAGAATCTTTACGTTTGATTCACTTTAAAAGGTCTGACCTTCATGTAGTTTACTAAAAAGATGAAATGTTAGCTACCTTGCTAATGGGATTTGAAAGCCATGCTGCCATATGAGGATTACAGTTCCAGCAGTCTGGGGGAAGAGGATGACTAAAAGACTTTTAGAAGCCCACCTGTACGACAGCAGGAGGGGTGGAGGGTTGGGGGTTAGCGTAGCAGCAATCCTCTATTGTTCTCTGTGCTCACCAGTTGTACCTCACTTTTTAGGCACAAAATGGAGTCACCTTTTGCTCTTTAGGCAACTGCCAGACGGACGTTTCATAATCACTTGGACAAATGATGACTTCAAAGAGTCATTTTCTATAATTTACTGTTAATATTTAGCTCCATGACTCTGATGAATAGCATCTACCTGCAGGAGGTGAGTCAGCTCTCTGGCATGTAGTTATTATTTTGGTTTGATCGGTCTTGTTGCATAAGAGTTAACCAACATGGAAGGAAGTCATTACTATAATCAACTATGACAAATGGAAATAAGGTGCAAGAAAAGGGTGTAATAAGTATACAATTGATTTAAATTGAATATGTGATTTGAAGATTTTTGTGATGATAAAGAACATTACCGTCATGTTTTCTGAACTCTGATATGCTCATCTTTCACATGTACGTCATTTGCTGCCATATTTCTGTTCTCTGTATTAAAGTAACAGCAGCAGGACGTATGACGGAACATTGTCCACAGAAGCCAAACGATTCAAGAGGATCGGTATTCTTGAAATGTTTTATTGATGTTTATGACTTTGCATGGTAAAGGTAGAAAGCATGCAGAAGCAGAAATGTACTCTAACTTGTGCAGAGAGTTTTGGTTGATATCGATTTTGTTGTCTGAAAAGTCGCTGAATTTATTGCTAAGCTGACCTGGTGGACAGCTCTGACTGTCAGTCCTCTCACAGCACAGCAAAAGGGAACAGTGGCTGATTTTCAGACCTTTGTAGAGATAGATAAGTTTGGAGGATAAGACCAGTTTCTCATGTAACTATTGACCAATCAAACATTTCCCAAAATTAAGGAAAATTAGGCTGATTTATCGGTGTACCCTAGTAATAAGCTAATGTATGTTCAGACAGCTGATGCTAGAGGAACTTGCTGAATTCGTACCTTGCTTCTCACCCATAGCAACTCTTTAACCAACTCTTTTCTAAATAAAGAAATCATCTTTATAGTATGAAATGATTTGTCCGAGGTACCAAAGTAGGAAGTGGGAAGGTGCCTAATAGGAGTAAGAGGGTTTGATTGATTGAATGGCCAAAGCAAGCAATCTGCTAAACTTTAGGATGTCAAAGTCAGTAGAACATGCTTGAATTAGAGCCGTCAAATTCAAAACCTAAACGCATTTGGACTTTAGAACAATTTTTTGATATTCCCTCATGATAAGTGTTGTGACAAAGGTTACAAGCCTTGGATACAGTGTCATTTAAGGCAGGACTTCTGAGCCTTCACTGAGCAACAATGTTAAGGTAGAACAGAACTGGAACCACAGACACATATGAAACTGAGTCACATGTCATCTCAGGACTAAAGCAGGACATGCAGTGCCATGGAGACCAATAATGAACATGTCAACCAGCTAATTCTGCAACGCTGTTCAGCAGTAAATCAGAAAACAAGCACTAAGCTCCCTTTGTTTGGCCTTGTGCATTACCAAAATGCAGCAGCAGCAGCAGTGTAATCAGGATGCTGTTTTAGACACCTGGATAGTATTTACTTTGAATAAGCCTTCCACCATTACAAAACCACAGGCCACATAGTCAGATTTTCTAACATTCCTTTTCATTCACCACTCAACACCGGCAAGAACCATTGACTAAAGGAAGGACATAATTAATCATGCAAGCACTAAAATCTTTCTGACATATTCTCAATATCACTTATTAGACAAAATACAGGATTAATGATCAAAACAATAATATTAACACCTGACTCCAAATTGTTCACAGTCCAAAGGACACTTCTGTAGTTTAATACAATGTTGGCAGACTTCTTAAAAGGGACTTTCAGTGGGTGTTTAAATCAGATTATGACAAAGACTATAAATGTATGAAATGGGGTCTCTAAGGATTTTGTTTTAGGCCCTATTTTATTCTTGCTGTACAGCCTTACATAAAATAGATATCTAAGTGATACAATATAATATTAAATGTGTTGAATATGTAAAAGAAAAGTCTACCTGAGCCTGTAAAAATACTTGTCTTTGCAAAGTGCAAGGCAACACTAGGCATCACAATACCTGGCAGACTGTTTATGTACATCTCCATTTTTGCAACATATTGTGAAACCAGCACTATGTGAGCAGCACTTTTCATATCATGGAAAGTCTGGAGGAGTGTGAATACGCCTGCATTCAAAAGCATATTTGAATCCCATCTCACCAAAAAATGAAATAAGACAGAAAATATTAAATCAATACTCAGTTTAAAGTAAATCAGAGGATTTGAAATATTGTTAATGTGCATTTATGTGAATCTTCGACTTTTTGCACTTGCAAGCAGTCCCATCAGCAGCTTAAGATCAAATCTGAAGAACGTGATGCAGCTGAAGACCCACTAAAACAAAACCTCTTCTCTTTCGTTTGAGTCATTTTGTTGAACTGATGGTTTTTCACTCGAGTAAAATTTGAAATCAAAAAGGCTGCTCAGTTTATCTGATCTCAAGAGGATGTTGCTTCTTTTTAGTTGTGCAAGTTTTTTTTGTTTTGTTTTTTATTGCCTTTGCAGGGTTAAGTTCATTTGGATAACCAAATCCTAACTTATTAAAATTGTCCTTCACCAAATTCAATTTGGTGAAGGACAACATTTTTTGTTTGCTTGATGATTTCATTATTCATACCTCATAAGTTGTTTTTACTGTGTGTTTTCTAAAACCTGCCACATGACCCTGTGTACTTCCTGGTCATGAACGAGGGTCAACAGGGAACCTTCCAAGTGTGCATTGGTGGATATTTACTTCCACTTACAAGACACTGAAAGTCAGGACGAACATTTAGATAACCAGTGATGTGAAACGTGTTCTTCAAGGCTTCTAATAGCAGACTAACTGTCATCTAGGTGCATAAATCAAAGAGCTGCAGGTCTTTTGGTGTCTGGCTCCAAGAAACAAAAACTACACCACACTTCCCGTATTTAAAGGAAAAGGCTTGGGGAGAAATATGTTTATATGGAACATATTTACATTTTAGAACCTTAGTCATCTTTAAACGGATTACAAGATCAAAGTAGTTTTTAATGCATTTGCTTTTGATAACAGTTTGGATTAAACAGTCATGTTTAATGACTAACTGTCATTCTGAATATTTAGCCTCTGGCAGTAACAGCCTCAACAACAACAACAACAACACTTCAAAATGGCGTTTCGCTGTATTCTCAGATGTTAAGAAATGGTCAATAAATTCACATACGTTATCATTTTTAAGGTAAAAAGAATTCCTCTTACAGCTTCCTTGGATATTCCACAGTAGGCCAGAATATTTCTACATAGGCTGTGACAGCCGGGGGAATAATTGTGAAACTCTTTGCATAGCTTGTAAGGAATTGCCTAAGCGTGCTCCACCTCTGCAGACAGATTTGCTTACTGAAGTCAGCCGTCTGCACACTGAACACTGACAGCTTCATTCACCGTGAACTGAGGGCAAGTTTAGTTACTCTTTGTTTCTGAAGACAAAAAATAACCACATTGTGCTGCTGCTGGTAAAACATGTGCAACACAGTTTGAGAGCCCAACACATGCTAAGTGTACAGTGCCTTTTAAAAGTATTCACACCCCGTGAGCCTTTTCACATGTTATTATGTCACATCCACACACGTCCCTGTATTTTAATAGGATTTTATGTGAGAAAACTACAAAAGGCAGTGTATACTTGTGGAGAGCAAAAAAAACAAAAACAAAGAGCTCTATGGTTGTGGTCTGAGTGTGGAATGCATTTGTATTCAGCACTGTGCTAATAGCAGAGCTCATTTTTCACTTAGCGCTCTAGTGCTTTGGCTAACTTTGAAAATGCTTAGCTCACTTAGCTTCCCCTAAATTCATTTTTCCTGATAAATTCTAAAGCACTAAGTAAATTAGTGCTTTAGAAAATTTTGAATAAGAACAAGATCTAAAAATAATATGAGATCTCCAGGCATTGTAGAATGTGTAAATTATCATGTAAAAATTTAATTGGTAGATGTAGTTTGAACTGAAGTTAGCACTTTAGCACTGGCTACTGCTAAATATTAGTGTAGTGCTTTAGTGTTAGCAGAATAATTGTTTATGATTTAGGGTTAGGGTTAGTATAACTAACTTTGTAGTTAGCAGTGTCCATCACTGGTATTCAGCATCTTTGATACCTGGAAGTAGTAAGTAGTACATGGAGTCACCCTCGGTCTTACATAATTTCAGTATAATTATGGCTGTTAAAGCATAAATAAAGTAAGTGTAAAGGAAAACTGCTGGAAGTCATGCTTTCAGTTTTTGTGTTTGTAGGGGACAGCGTTTTTGATCTGGTCAGAGGACAACACAGTTAAATGTTTTGGCCAAGATGCCAAAACTGTATGGCACGTATGGTGGAAAACTAACACCCCACCCACACAGTGATACATGGTGTTGGCAGCATTGTGCTGTGGGAATGCTTTTCTTCAAGATAATCAGTGCAGATGGGACGATGGATAAAGCTAAACACATGAGAATCCTGGAAGAAAAGCAGTTCAGAGACCTGAAACTGGAGCAGATTCAGCTGGATGGTTCAGATCAGAGCATTTCCATGTGCTAGAATGGCCCAGTCAAAGCCCAGACTTAGATCCAAATAAATGAGAATATATAGCAAAAAAAATTAAATGTGATGTTCATAGTTGCTTTCCATCTAACCTGATTTCTAAGAAGAATGGGCAAAAATGTCAAGATGTGAATATCAGACAGACAAAACCTAAAAACACATGGAGCTGATGTAGCAAAGACAGAAAAAGTTCAATGGGTGTGAATACATCTGCAAGGCTCTGTATATAAGCAAAATGAGGCTGCTGAGTTATTAGCAATGGGTGTGTTTGAGAACACACTGACTAATCCAAAAGCAGATCCAGTTTGCCCTGACGGGCTGGGCCATGAGCAGAGCAGCTGATCTCTGAAGCTTTAAAAAATGACAAGAAAGGTTATGGCGTGTTGGAGAGCATTAAAGTAGCTCGTTTTTCACGCAGCGAAGGAGGAACCCGGGTAGGAGCGTGTACTGGTTCCTGCCTGCTGGTCGTGTAGTCTACACACTGACAGGGCCAGTAGGCGCAAAAAAAAAAAAAACAAAAGAACGACGCAACAACTTGCTCCTGCTTCATTCCCAGGATTTTTTTTTTTTGTCTTCACCTCCCTCCGGCAGGGAGCGCAGGGTAAAGTCCATGCGTGTTAGAAAATGATCCGGTGTGTGGAGCAGCCTCAGCTCGAACAAATTGTCTTTCACCACAGCACAAAAAAAACCCGCCATCAGTTGCGAATTATGCGCATAAAAACAAATATAAACAGTAAAATAAATAAATAAATAAAAATAGGAGCATTTAACGAAACCAAACACCGTGTTTACAACGCTGTCAGCTGTCAGAGGAAAAACACAACACGAATTTGCCAACATACCCTCCTGTCACACAGGCATCCAGAGGACCATAGATGGTGCGCACCGTGGGGAGTTCAGTGCTGCTGCCGCCGCTCTGTGTTTATTTCCCGGTTAGAAGGAGAGGGAGTGGGTCGGTGTGCTGCCGGTGTAACGCCTAATGAGGGAGGGAGGAGGAGAGAGAGGGAGGGACGCTGTCAGATGCGTGGAGGCAAAGAAGGGGAGACTTACACACACACACACACCCACAATGTGTGAGTGTGTGTGTGTGTGTGTGTGGGGCGGGGGGGGGGGGGGGGGGGGTCTGTGTGTATGGAGATGAACACCGCTCGTGCCTTTGCTGCACAAACCTCCGTCTCCGTCAGCAAGTTTTCAAATGTAAATAAAATAATAAGCCAACAAGGTGACATAATCTCTTGTTATGATGTGCTGCAGTCACGCGTTTTTGCGTGGAATGACTGACCGCCATACGTGCGTGATATGCACCACTGGAGCCCACCTGGAATGGCTGCGGGACAGTGAAACATGTTTCCTTCTTCGGTGAATGAAATATTTCAACCCTCCAGCAGCTGCTTCAGGAGGAGCTGTTGTTTCGCGCTGTGTCGTCAGGAATGCTCGGTCCCCCTCTGATTTCATCAACAGCAGCCAGCCAACACACACCCACCTACACACACGCACACACACACACACACACACGCAGGATTTATTAACATCCGCTCCTGTAAACACGAGTGACGGGAGCTCGTCAGTCAGGTATCACTCCTCCATTGTGCGCCCCTAAATTAACAAGGTATTATTTTGAGAGGCGAGGTTGGTTTGATAGAATTAATCAGCGAGAGATTGCTGCTGCTGCTGCTGCTGCTGCTGCTGCTGCTGCTGCTGCTGCTGCTGCTGCTGCTGCTGATGATGATTTGATTAATCTCTCTCAGTTTCCTCAGGGAAGTGGGGACGCATTCAGCAGGATAACAGAATTAAAGGAACATTGCTCCGGATTTCAGCAAAATATGTTAGCATGCAGGTCGGGGCTATTTTGTTAGCCGTGCAGTAGAACTACTCCACAGGTGGAGTTTGGTGGCTAAACTAGACCTCAAACTCTTTGCATTGTTGTTATTTAGAAAATGATTCACACAGCAGGAAAATGCAACCCAGATCGGATCTCTTTTTGTTGCCTATATCGACTCTTCCACAGCAGTCTGATCGACCAAACAAACTTTTCACCCACCAAAGTCTGATTTACCACTTCCATATATGGAGCTAAATCTGATGATTGTTTTCAAAGTCTGCAGACAGAACAGTCCTCCTGAATTTAACTCGACCTTTATGTCACTGACCTGAGACATGCGTCATAATTCTGCACCTGAAGGAACCAGACTGAACATAAAAATACCAATAAATTATAATTATGAATTATAAAAGAAGTCTGCTCCACTGAAGCGCATCACATCCTGAAGGAACTGCTCTTGGATCGGACTCCACGTCCAGACAGACTTTTCAGAAACTGCAGCCGATGATCCACAAAAGGTCATCGCTGTTAGTTGTGCTTTCTGGGATTTTTTTGCCCATTATTTCAAACTAAACACAGCGCAGCTGTGTCACGTCTGAGTTCTTCTTCTGCACATCTGAGTTGCTTTGGGGTCGTAAAACATTCACACAGAGGTCTGATTTCAGCAAGAAAAAATATGAATTGAGCATCAAGACCTGCTGTGTGAAAACAGCCTATTTCTCCCATCACACTATTACAAAAACACCATCTGTCGTGGTGAAGGATGAGCCACGGCTCGCCCCGAGACATCCTGCTTCTGAAAACATCTGCAAGGCGTTGAGTTTCCTCTAGAGTTCAGCTAAATCCATCCAGACATGGAAGGAACGTGGCCACATTATGGCCACATTATGGCCACATTATGGCCACATTATGGCCACATTATGGCCACATTCTCACAGCCTGAGAGACCAGAGAGCAAAGACGCCACGTAACCGTGACAACAACAGTTGGTTCTTCACCAGTCAAACCTTCATGGGAGAGTGGCAACGGGGAAAGTTACCTTTGAAGAAAACTCAGAGCGAAGCTTGACTAAAGTTTGCCCAGAGGCATGAGGGAGACGCCATGATGGAGGAAAGTTCTTTGGTCTGATGAAACCAAAACGGAGCTTTTTGGCCATTAGACACAATGTTTGGTGGACACCGAGCAGCACTGCACATCACCACCAACACACTGTCTCTGCTGAGAAGCGTGTGGTGATGCGTCTCAGCAGCAGGTCCTGATGATGTCCAACCAAACCAACCTTTCTGTTTTCTGATTCTCAGTTATGATGTTTCAAATGAAGCTACTGTTGCCAGCCTCAAGCAGAAACAAGAGCCTGTTGGAGTCATTAGAGCAAAGCAGCTGACTTCTCTTCAGGGAGTTTATCAGATTTCTGCCATGTGAATGAAACAATCTCTTTCTTTGACTATAATTAATGTGTAAAACCTCTAGAGACTACAGCTACTCACAGATATTAAGCAAATCCTCAACAAATGATCAGAGATGAAGCCTCTCTGCTGGTTAACTGGGTTTTCTGTACAGTGAAGGGATGTAGCATCTTGCAAAATTAAATAGTTGTAACATTTGTCATCACAAAGTGCCAGTGAATGTTGTCAGCATGCGTCTTCATCTAATGAATAAGTGAATTCATTTTAGGTGCCCATAGTGCATTGCTTTGGACCAGACTCTTATTCTGAAGTTAGATAGGAAGTATTAGTTCAACTGTTTCCTCGTTGTGTCGACTTTGCTTCAGGCTGGTGGACAACATTCAGCTACGAAAGCATCGCAGTGAGTTACTTTGTTTGAGCTTCTGATGTTGGATTAAAACAGGAAGCAGTTTTTAACTCGTCTTGAAATGATTCATTTAGATATTAGCACTGAGCAAACCTCCACTGTACTGAAGAGGTTCATAGTTCAGCATCTGCTGGTCAGCAGAACAAAGACAGAATGAAAACAAGACGAGTGATCTTTGAGTGTCTGCTTTGGATCTCCATCTGTGTTAAAAAACTATTATGAATACTTTTTTGGGTTTTTTTTTTAATTAGGCTTAATTTGATCATGATCTAAAATATTTTGTGACTAAATGGGAGCACTCTCACTGGTTCTAATTTTGAATTTCAAAAGCATTAAAATGGCAATATAAAGAATGAAAAGATTCAGATGAAGGATTTTTAAAAATAGTTTGTTATTTCTGGAACTTTTGCGAAAAACAAAAATGGAGGGATAACTGGATTACCACGACAACATTCATGCATCGCCATGGGAACTGGATATATCTTTTCACCCCTCAAGTCCGCTGCTACTATAAGTAGATTTTGAGGTAGTTTAGCGGCTGAAGTGATGACTAAATCTTACATTTTGTTTCTGTACGTTTCCTGAAAATCAACAGCGAATACCTTGGATATTTTCTCTCTCTGATCTTAAAGTCGACGACTTCAGTCTCGTTCGTTTGGTCTTCTTCCTTCCTCCCACAAAAGTTTTCACATGTCACATCCAAGCCCTTTTCTGCATCCCTAATTCTTTCTCAGGGTTACATCATGAAAACATTTTCCCCAGGAAAATGACGAAGTGAGCGAGCCAGCGTTCAAGTCGAGCCGGTCTGTCAGACATAAAAGTGAAAACAAACATTAATGCAGTAAAAATTCAGAGCTGTTGGAGCTGATCAGGTTTGCATGCACATGGCACCTGCAATACAGAAGCAAAACTGAAAAATCCATCAAGTACTTAGCCATTGATCTACACTCTGGACTTTGTAATGCACACAGATTTCTTTTCTTTTTTTCAAACTGCAGATGGACAAATCAATCAGATCTAGTTCAAAGCCAGTCTGATTAATAATGAACCATCTCTCTCTGCAGGGAACAACAACAGCTCTTTAGATGGTTCACGACAATAGAGCCGAGGGCAGAAAGATTTGATAACCGTGTCTTTATAGAGCAGGAAGCAGAGATATGGAGGGCAGTCAGTGACAAGAAACAGTTAGAATGCATGTTTAGTAAGAAGAGTAGGACAGCACATACACCGAAACTGGCAGCTTGATTTTTAGTAATGGATTAACAATAATTATGCAAAGTTAAACTTTAAAAAAACAGATAGAAACTATTTGTATGTAAACAGCGACTGCACAGTAATCCACATGTTCTTCAGAATGAAGAGCTCTGCTTTGCAGAAAGTTACAAAAGTGACAGTGCTTGGTATCAAACGTATCGGTCTTATTATATTGATTGTATAATCAGTGACAGATCAGTTTAGATTACCTTTAAACTGATGAAGTGAGATATTTATCCCATTGCATATTTTTAAAATGAAAAAAAGATTATCAACAGTTAATGTAAAATTACTGAATGAATCAAACCAACTACTTTTATTACTCTTCCTAATCCACCCACATCGTCATTTTGTCCACTGCTTCATTTCTCCTCCTCAGTGATTCACCAGACATTTGATTGTCTTTGGGTCACCATGTTCTAAGTCCACATTTTAAAGCATTTCTTCAGTCAGCTCATACGGCGGCAGACAGGTGCAAACACACGACTGATACAAGCTAGAAACACACACACACACACACACACACACACACACACACACACACACACACACACACACACACACACACACACACACACACACACACACACCTACACAAAACCCAACAGAAAAACACTACAAGGAAAATATTTTACAGTCCCGGAAAATAGAACCAAAAATCTGCAATCAACAAAACAAAAATTGTACTTTCTGCAGCTCTCAGGCGCTAAAGATAAATCAGTTATGTGTTTCCAGCGCATTTCGCCGTGCGTTTCTGCAATTGTAATCTAGGAATAAAAAAGACCTAGAATATTAAATCAATGGTTTTTATAACTAAGAAACAGTTAATGGACAGTTTCCATTAGAAAGAAAATTATTGTGGTTTCATGTTCTGGTGATATTAAAATAAACAGAAATAAATTTGTACGTTTCTCAGTTTGTTCCCCTCTTTGTTTGTGTCTTTTATCCAGATCTAATCACTTGTGTTCACTTATACATACACCTGAGCGACGCACGGGACTGGCAAGACTTCTAGGTACTGTGAAAAAAATGAATGGATTGAAACAGTTCATGAAGAAAACTGATCTAGACTGGAATTATCATATTTCATCATCGAGGATGTCAGCTATCATTTCAAGAATAGTTTTTTGTCTTTTTTCTTTTCCCCAAAAAAGGATTACAATATATATATATTTATCCAAACAGAATATTGAGCAGCTTCACCATCCAGATTGATCCAGTCAACACCAGAAGGGACAGGAAAGGGGGAAAAAAAAGTGATTCTTCTGTAGCCAGAAAGAACGATGAGCTCAGCAAAAAAATAAAAAGTTCTGTGAATTCATTTGCACTGATCTGAGTTCTGAGGATGATCGATGTCCTCGTCGCTGCTGGATTCAGCTTCATAATTCAATCTTTTAAACTCTTTTAAACTCCTTCAGAAATCTTCTAGCTGACATCTTCATATTCTCCTATTTGCTCATTTATACATTTCTTATGATTTCAAAAATCTAATACAGAAATGTGGAGTTTTGTAAGCTGCCTTAATGTACTACTTACAAAATAAAGATTAAATATGAGTACAAGAGGTGGGCAGTTTGCCTTATCTACAGTGTAATAATTGCACTTCTACATGATGTTCATGTTTCTGCCCCCTGACACGCTGGTGTTTTCTTGCCAGCAGCAGAGAGGGCGGCTGCTATTAACCCCCTTTCTGTTCTTCCTCTTCCTCTGTTATATTTTGTATTTTTATGTTTTGTGTGTGAATGGTTTGTTTGTGTGCATGCACACTGGTGAACACTCGAACCTCAAATTGCTCCCCCAGGCATAAATAAGCAATTCTAAACTTGACTGAATTCACGGCAGTTATACTTACAGGACATGATGCATCTTGCATTAAACTAAAGCAGAAGGATTCTGGTGAAAACTGGTTCTGTCTGATCAGCTCAGACATCCAGATGGATGTAGATTCCAGCACAGCTGTTTGTAATTTCAAAAGACACACATCTGAATTAAGTGCTTTGAATTTGATACTGTTAATATTTAGAATCTTGTTGGGTTATAAAAATGAAGACTTGTTTTGAAGTGATGACATTTGGAAATCCGGAGGTCTTCGATTCGTTTAGAGTCGTTTTTGTGTTAGTTTTGTCTGCAATTAGTCTGGAAACTACTAAAGACCCTGCTGGCTTCCGGACAAGCATCAGTCATCTATTACTATAATGTGGAGCTGAGAGTTAGCGGTCAGCTAAGTTCATCCTACGTGCACAAAGCAGCGTAATCATAGATCCTGACTCTCAGCTGCTCCCAACAAACTCGCCAAGTCTTCACATCCCTGCTGGTGCTGGTGCTCTGCTTTTATTTTTGTAAATTTCAAATATTTTATTGTTTTTTAATGCACAAACATCCTTGGATCTGAGTATGCTACATTATGTTTGACAGCTACACTGTAATTTTGTACTGTACAGTATATCAATATAATTTTTAGACTTTTATCCTTGTGTGAACAAGGGTTCTAATAGTTTTGAGGGTTTTTTATTATAGTTTAGTTTAATTTTTTTGTCTAATTCAGTAATTAGTTTTTAGTGTGTTTGCTAGTTTTTATTACATGTTATTAGTCAAATATTGTTTCGTTTCAATTTAGTTTGTATTCGTTATAGTAGCAGTTTTAGTTTTTTCATTCTTTGGTTCATCTTCAGATACAGAGTTAGTTCAAAGTTGTACTAAACATAAATTGGGTAATGAATTCTCCACAGAAGATACCATTTTCAAAAAAAAAAGAAAATCTTGAAACATGGTGCCGTATTTAACCGACGGCTGCTTGTGTGGAAAAACAAAGTCAGTTGTTTTTGAATTTCACATCAGTTCAAAAGGTTAATAGAGAGATTCATAAACAAAAATAAAGGATATTGCATCTATAATTTCAATAAGTTTTAGTTTTATAAATGCACAATATCCTTCTGGTTAAATATAGTTTTTCCTCATTAAAAAATTGTTTTTTATTTATTTAAGTTAACAAAAAGGTTTTTTCAAATTCAGTTTTTGTTATTTGGTTGGTTAACTATAAACTTTGGTGTGGACCTACACGCCTCGAGTACCTGTCACTTTTCTGATGTCACATCTGAATTTCTAGAATATGTCTGTTCTATTTAACCACAATTCCTTGCTGCATTCATTGTTTGCGCTGTCCAGGAGGCAGGGTACGCCCCGGGCAGCAGGCCAACAGCAGATAATAGCAGATAAAAATAAGTTCAAATCGCCGGTTTCCAAAGCACAGCTCTCATTTTCATCATGTTGGCTTCAAGAATGTCCGAACAGCAAGAGGACAAAACGACAAGCAGGAGAAATGAGCAGCAGCTGGAACATTTCAGGTCGAGTCAGGTGGATTAAAGACAGCTGAGAGGGTAACCTGGTTAAAAGTAGCCACTCAGCTGACTCTCAAGTCTTGCTCATATACAGTATATTCAGTAATTTAGAATTATGCTCTCAGATGAGGCTTATTTGTTAGATTTTAGCAGGCATCAAACATATTTTCTCCAGACTCACAATTCAGTTTTTAAGAGTGTTTTTTAATGGTCTGATGTAATATTCAAATTTTAAATATCATGTTTTTGTTATCTTAAACTAAAATAAATAATCATAGTTAGCAGAAATAAAAGCTTTCATCATCCATCTACGTAGTTAATCTATATAATATGTTTCACCCAATGTCTGAGTTTCTAAAATAAACGGGCTTTTCAGTAATATTCTAATTTACTGAGTGGCTCTGCAATGATAACTAACATTATTACATTATAATAGGACATCTTGAACTTTGTTACACCGAGCAGCATTTAAAACAAACTTTTAACCAGTGAAAGATTAGTGGCAGTGAAATCTAATTATGCTCAGAGATTAAATTACCACTTAGTGAGAAACAAGGATCATGTCTGGGGTTTGATATTTGCTGCTAATGAAAATAATTAGTTCATTAACTTCACACTAGCAACATTTCTATTTCTGCACTTCACAGAAACTGAAAGGAAAGAGAGAAAATAAAAACATTCAGAGTCTTTGAAAGAGCCGCCAAACCCAGCTGGTGTGGACGAGCTAAAGCTTTTCAGATGAAATAAGAAATACACTCATCCAGACATTTTCTATGCAACAAGTACAGATTCTGTTAGGAAGAGGAAAAACATGTCGGATTTATTTATGACACTTAATACAAGATCAGAATTCAAATGTAGGCTAGCTATTTCTATCTACAGTGGAGTGAAGGGTGGACTTTAAAAATGGATTCTATCACAGATGTTACATCAGCTCTCTGCCTCACAGTTTGTCTTGTTATAAGAGAAAAAGTCTGCCTGTGGACCTGGAACCTTGTTGACTCAAAACCAGCTGCTTTATCTTGCTGAAAAGTTCATTTTGTGTCATTTCATTACATTGCAATAACATAATTATGTTGCTTTTGTTTTCGTTTTTTGCACTTTGTTTCCAAGAAAAGAAAAAAAAAACAGACAAAAACAAAGCAGAACTTAGATGGGAGTAGCTGGTATTATTATCCAATCAATGACATCACATTTCCAATCAAAGCATCAATCTGAGTTACAGAAAACTCAGACCTGACAGGCTGGACATCCTCTGTCCACTTTGACCACATCCTGTAGAAAGTCCCTCTGCACTTTGTCTCTCCAGTACACAGAACTGTTTCACCACGTCAACCCAGAATGCATTTGTTCTGTAAAGGCTCATGGATCTGAGACAATTTTGTGTCATTTCCAGGATACTAGGATATTTCCACTAGAAACTAGAAAAAAACAGTCAGACTTTGTTTTTGCAGTGCAGCATGCTCCTGCTCCATCCATAAACCTTCAACAGTCTTCCTGCCTTCCAGACTGAGCTTTATTTTTGTCAAGCATTTCCTGATCTCTCTTCTGCACATGCCCAGACCATTTGAACCTCGTCTCTCTTAAGTTTGTCTCCAAACTCCTCAACCTGAACTGTTTGTTGCATCTAATGTATTTAAGCTTTCTC